>NC_137698.1:60882864-61482864 GCF_964034855.1 Anser brachyrhynchus | reverse complement strand
TATGCCTTTATGATATATTGAACAATATTCTTAAGTTTTTTGCAAATACCTATGAGAGAATGATTATTAAAATAAACTAAAAGCTAACCATTACCTTATTAACTTGGCGGGCATATTGCTATTATTTGGGATGACTTTTTCCTCAGATTTTTTAGCTTTGATAATGGGATATTGAATCTTAGTTTTCTAACTTGTTTTTATTTTCATGCACACAAATATATGTAATAAAATGTATAATATTGCCTCTTTTTTTAGGAAAAGATGTTCTTAAAATGTTACTTCCAATCTTTAGTGTTTCACCTAAAGATTTTTTATAAAACCATTTTATACTTAGCACTTTGAATGCAGTGTCAACAGAAATCCTGCAAAAGCAGATCACACATTTAACGGGAAAAAAAAAAAAGAAAGAAATAAATATCTAACCAGCAGTACTGCTTAGAAAACTATTAAACTTAGAAACTAAGATCTGTGAGAAGGTGCTGTACTTAATGAGAATAAAAGGGGAAAGATATGTGGGAACTGTATTAAAGTATGTGAAATATAAAAAGAATGAAAAATTACGAGGTTTCCATGTCAAAGGCAGTATAAGAAGTAATTGGCTTATATTTTAATAACAGAGACTTAGGCACTGAGAACCCATAGTGTAATCTATTTGGTTAATCTAGCATAGGGAAAACACAAACTGTGAGCATAGAAGGTTCTGAAAAACAGTTGTTCTTAACTGTATGAGCACTGTCCATCAGCACTGAAACGAAAAAAAGAGTCCTATATGGCTTTCTTGACACTGTCTCCAATCATACATTTCTGATGTTCTAAAGAAGACAAAAGTATAGTTATAGCTTCAATAATCAAAGTTGCAAGAAAGCTGGAAGAATTCAAAAAAAAATCCCACCTGTTTCATACAGAAAAATGTACATTATGAACAGGAAAGTGGAATAAAAGTATATGTTGTTCTCTACATTAAAGAAATTGCATTCCTAGGTAGTAACAAAAAAAAAGTCTGGATTCTCCTGGTCTCACGTGGGAATCTAGGCTGTCTATATACTGCATGGAGATAAGTTGTTTTTGTACTATATTTTCAATATATATTATGTCTTTGCTCTCTCAAAAAGAGAATCAACAAAATACAGCTTCTTTGTTATTATTATTCTTTATCATGCTGTTCACCAGGTTGCTATTCTCTCCTTTTCAATTTCAATAGCAAAGCAGACTTCCAGTTAAACTTGATTGAGGAAAGAACAAACAAAAACATCTCTGTAACTTCACATATACTTGCCCAAAATAATAGTATATATTCCATGGTCATGCTGAGAGTAAGTAAGTTCAGCTATGACCTTTAGAACTCCACTCTTAAAATAGAGCAAGAGTTGTAGTGACAGAAAATAGGTGTCTTCTTATTGTCTACAGAGCTATGCAAACTTGTCACTCTGGGAGAAGATAAAGAGTCAGAAAATAAGTCAATTCTTGCATCAGGCTTTGCAGTTGGGAGTGATAAATATATATGACAAAAGTCATAGGACAAAATAAATAAAATCAGGGAGGTACTATGGACTCCTCTATCTAACTGAAGTTTGCAGCAGACTATTAAAAAAAAAAAAAAAAAGGTTTCATATGAAAACTTTCTTCTCACACTCTTCCTTTTTTAATCACAGCTTGGAGGAAATATAAGGTTTCATTAAGTTACATTTTGATTCCAAATGACTAAAGCATGCCAATTTTCAAGGAAGCCTGCAAATTTATGTTGCTGTAGGAGCCAAAGAGTAAGCAAATACAGACAAATGTAAAACTGTGAAAGCATACAGAGAGGTTACTCTTTACACAGAATATATTATCAAGGTTTGGAAAACAACCCATACCTTGCGGAATATTGCCAGGCTTGTTGGTGTCAAAATACTGAATGACCATTAATCATTAGAGAATTGCTGAGAGGAGCTTGAGCAGCAATGTGAGTTGATTAACATGCATATCTTGCTCATCTGGCCAAAGTACGGAACAGATGTTGGGGGGTTGGACAATAGGCCCGTCCACCACAGCAAATGGTGGATGTCGGGGGTGAGGCAGAAGCCTCACAGCCCTATGTTGTTTAAAGTAAAGCCAGGAAAGCAACCGGTCTCTGTACAGAACATTGGCCTCACCCCCTCCTCCCCTTTTGTTTTTGACCAAACAATGCATTTGGCTCTCAACAAGGCCTATCAGTGCACAATAAATGACTGAGTCCTGCCAGAAGTATAAATAGGGTGTTCAGAAACCTCTATTTTGAGGACGAGAACCCCAGTTATCAGATGGATTGATGGGTCTGGACTTCTCTCCTTCTCAAGCAGTAATGTCTGTTGGTAAGACTCTTGCCTTTGACTCTGTCAGATGTTACCCAGAAAAATATTGATAACTAAAGCACTGAACTGTTAACTCCAGTTGAGTCATTGCAGTAAGTAGATTTACCAATGGCAATTCCAAATCTGTTATATCTGTTGCCTTAATAAATTACCCATCTTTGCAAAACTGTCTCAGTGAACGTCGTTTGCATGTTTGAGATCCCTGCCAAGATTTGGTAAGTGGCAATAGACATAATCCTTTAGACAAACTGTGGACTGGGACTGGTTCCAGCTACACCTAGGCTCCTTTTTGAGGAGGAGTTTAGAAAGCAAAGAGGTCTTTTCTGAATCTTGTGACTCGATAGGAGGGCCTCAGCCATATACCCTTAAGGCAACATACCTCACCAGAATAAACTTTGCGTAATAATTATTCTGAAAAAAAAGTCAGAGTTTTTCAGAGAAAAAAAGAATCATCATCTTGTTATAAATTCTGAATGATTTCTATAGAACTCAAAATCTTTGTAGGACTTTTTTTTTTGTCCACCCTAATCCAGTCTGTAACTATGCATTAAATGTTAAAATAAATATTAGTAAGTTTTAAGATCTCTGCAGCTGTAACTATTTATTTCAACTATTCTTTCAATTATTTCCACATTCTTTAAGATACCATACTGCTTCAGTAGATGTTAATTTTTAATGACTGATGGATTTGTGTGTATTTGATGGACTGTGCGTATTTGACCAAAAAAAAAAAAGTCAAATCTAAACAGCAAGATTATTCTTAGCCCTCTGTGGATATCCAGGAAGATTAAATGGGTTTATTCAGAAGCAAGACACAGCTGTACCTTTGATACCAGCTGAGCCTGGGGAAGAGAGGGAGATCAGAAAAAAAGAGAACCATTTCTCCTCCCCATCTGCATGCGTCATTGCCCTCACATACAAGTCTACCAGTTGATGTGCATCCTTCCAATTTCCGACATAACATCTGTATTTTTCCAAGTATTATGTAGCAGGGTTACTGTCCAATTTTTCCGAAGGACACTATGTAGCTCCAAAACTAACATTAAGTTTGGATGCTGCACATTATTTTCCTCACTAGTAATTTGGGGATTTTAGTCAAACAAAATGATTACACAGAAATCATTAACTGTGAAGGAGAATGAGAGAAGAGTTGCACACCTGAGCACAGAATTACAGAACCACAGCACCCTTCATTGATAGCACATGATGTGAATTTTGAAATTCTGAGAGATTATTAGTTCTGGAATATTTAGGGTTTTTTTGTTTGTTTGTTTTGTAATAGTTTGTCCAAGCTCTTAATAACTAGTTACAGCAAAACAATAAGAAAAATAATATAATAATAATACCTTGGTATAATCAGGACATAATAGAGTTAAATGACTAAGATGACTAGCAAATGAACTGTATTGAATTTGATGCCATTTGAGGTTGAACAACACTACCGATCACCATTTTTTGGATATTTGGGTTGCAGTCTATTATTCTCTGTGTATCTAGAATGTCAAAGAAGTCTTTAAAAAAGAAGCATGTCTAATCTTAAAGTGATTTTCAAGTAAAATGGAAAATAAGCACTTTTTAGGCTTTTATTATGTGAAAAAGGATGGAAACATACTCAAGATCAACAACAAACTACTGTGAATTAACAGTGAAGCCTGAGCTGTTAAATGCTATAGAATTCAGCATAGTCCATAATACACTGCAATTATTTTTACTTTTTGCCATGAACATGCACATCTCTGGAGATTTTCAGACAGCTAGATATATACCTTACCACTATAGCAAGACCTTTTTACAGGGTTTTAAGACTCCATACAAAATAAATAGCATATGACACAATAGAAATATCCCCAACATTGTCATCAGTCTTTTTTTTTTTTTCTTCCATATATAAATGAAAAAAGCCTTTTCTTTGTTCTTCACAAAGTATACTTTTTCCACTAGCAAAGACTTTCATATATAGTTAAAAATTCAAAGTTAGGAATACTGTGACTGTTTCTTTCAGTCAGATGGTCTCTATCTCAGATCCACTGCCAACAATTCGGTATACTCCTGACAGTCAACTTTGCACATTTTCTTGCTGAGAAAAAGGAAAAGTGTGTGTGTGTGTGTGTGTGTGTGTTGGGGGGGGGTCTAGCCCTTTGATCTGATAATACCAGCAAAAGAGTTTTACTTCTTCATTAGACAAGATATAAGATCCCTAAGAATTTGCTCCTTGGCTAAATCCAATTCTGTATAGAGGATTGAAGCAATTTTACCATAAAGTATGTGAACACTGACAGACAAGAAATTGTTCAAATCCAGTACATAGTGACTTTCCTAACTGACCAGTTGCATGTAACACCCATGGTGTTCGTAAGGCCAGGAAAGGCATTTAAAATACTTCTGAAGCATCATCTTCAGTTCACCTATGTTTTGCTTGCCAGTTACAAGAAAATACACACTTCCAGATAATGTCTCCGCTGAAATGGCAACTTAAAAACACAAATTTCTACTTAAACTATAAACAGATTATGTAGAACATAGCCATTTTAAAACAGATATTCAAATATTGCAGAAGGCTTGATTCACTCTAGTTAAATCACTTTTAAGCAGATTTAAATTTAATTAGAGCAGCCTAAGATTATACACAATATCTGACATTTTACCACATTGAAACATCATATATAGATTTGTAAATATCATTAAATAGACTAAATTTTCCCCTCCAGAGCTGGTAAACCATAAAATAGCTTCCATGTAAAAGTCAGGTAAAGACAGAAATTCTCAGAATGTTTCTAGTGCTTCTCTCCCTCCTGACATAGCTGCAGTACCTTAAATTATTCCTCCTCCCCCTCTTGCAGCTCCACCATCAATACACTGCACAGCCTTTCTTCTTATTTGCTAGTTTTGCTTTCTTTTCCCCAAACATTCTCTATGCCACAATATGCATAACTTACTTCCCTGGATTATATTCCTGAAAATGTTTCTTTCCAAGCCTGATGTCCTGAGGCTTATGCTTCCCTTCAGCATGCGCTTTACTTTGGCACCAGGGAAGGTTTCTGAGACAAACTCAGTTGTCATTGCATCCACCAGGACACCTCTGAACTTCACACAAAACAAAAGCATCACAATAATCATTTAAATGTTAAGTATGCTAAGCTGAGTCTGAATTTACCTCAGGAGTCCAGAACCAAGCACTGAAGAGAAAAATATTACCAATCCTGTCCTTCCTCAGGGCTCATGGCACTAGAGGGATCCCATACTAAGTACTGCAGCCTAAATGGCCGAGCCATATGCAATACGCCTTTCCTTTGGCAGGTGACACAGATCACTTATTTTCTTTCCCACAGGAATCTAGTCCACAGCCACCTAATGCATGTTAACTCAGCAACTAGATTTGAAAGACTTAGTCTCATCCCTTCCTTAGGTAGTGAAAATTCAAGCTTCTTTCACCTCCAGACAACTCACCACTACCTGTATCCATCAACAACCCCTCTGTCCAATCTACTTACCAGCTACAGACTGGTAAACTCACCTCTAAGCACAAATGATTCCTTACCTTCCATTTTGACAATATTTTTCAATTTTCTGCTTCAAGACACCACACTGCACTACCGATGCCACATTTCTCCTGCATAAAGATCCAGGCTCACTGAAGACATAAGAACAAAACCCTGCAAACCCAGGTGCAGCTGAGATGAAATCCCAATTAATTAGGAAGCAGGTGCCTATGATCTGACCATTAATATACCTTGTTGGTTCTCTAGATTTTTTGTTTCAGAGAGTCTGGAGGAAATTATTTTTTGAGCAACAGATGCATTTTTTTTTTGCCAGAAATTCATTCATAAAACAAGAATTATTAAATGAGCAAAAGTTAGATTAATAGAGAAAAAAAGGCACAAATCTTTCCTTCTTTCATTCCGTTTCTTGCAGCATTGTTATTTCTTGTTTTCAGCACCTTTTTCCGTATGTATTCAACATTGGTTTAATAGATTCTCACTCATGTCTTTGACTTAAAGAAATGAATTGTCAGGCCAAGAAAGTTTTTCTTCTCACTTTATACAGGTTGAAACTTCACAAACTTTGTTTCAGCTTCCTTCCTCTTTCTTGGGAAATGCATTCCTACATAATCATATGGTAAATGTGTAAAAGCTTTTCAAATCCTCTGAACTTTCCTGTAGTCCTTTTTCCCCTATCCTATCTGTAAGATGGAAATTATTTAAAAAAAAAAAAAAAATAAAAAAAAGAAAAAAAGTATTATTGCTTTAACATCTTTATTTTTCAGTTTTATAAACAGAACTATAGATTAGAATTCTGTGGTGTGTTTTAACAAGTAATACAGGCCGCATAATTGCATCCAATCATTTTTTATAAAACTCAAAATTCCCATTCAACTCTTCTAGAAAGGAATAAAATATTGATTTATAAAGTTAAGTCTGGCATTGTTACCCTTTCTGATATTTAATTAGTGCAAACCAGGGTTCCTTCTCTTCTTGTTTAAACTGAAAGCTTATTGCTTTCATATTGCCATATTGCTAATACTTTCTGTTACTCTTTGCTGACTTTTTCTTTTCCTGCTATAAGATCATAGTTTTACTATTTTTACCAGGTATCTTCTTGTAACATTCTAACAAAGCCATATGAAAACGATGCCTGCACTCTGGGGAACAAGTAACTTCAGATTCTCATTACCCTCCCTTCAACCAATATTTACCAGATGAAGAAGAAAGAAATTCTAAAATTAAATTCTGTTACAATTTAGTTTCAATCACATTTTATTTGTAGAATTAATGTTTATTAAAGAAGCATAGATTTGCCTCTGCTTAAATTTGACCTTCAAGTGAGAGATTTAATAGGCTAAAGATTAAAGTAAATCACTGTGGTTTTTTCATCCTTTTTGTTAGGAAGAGCTGCAGGGAGGAAATAAAACATGAACTTAAAACAGTAGTCAGATTAAGAAAAAGCATAAGCATTAAAAAGAGTAGGTTAGAAGCTATTTAAAAAGAAAACAATTACAGTATTTTATTCTTTTTTTAAATATATATATATATATATATCCTGCTCATCAGTTATATGTGAAATGTGATCTAAAAAGAACGGTATTAGTGGGGTTATCCTGTGGAGAGCACAAAAATTCCAAGCAGTTTACTTACAGTATTATAGCTGTATTTAATAATATATAATAAGAAGCATATAATCTATCAATAATTATATCTAACAATTGTATACAATATATTCAATATAATAAAAGGTACAATATGTGCATAATGTCTTTGAAAAAGTTATTCGTTAACATTACAGAGACCTTTCCTGTAATGCAGTGTCACTGTGCGGATAATGGAGATCCTGGTGCTTTTTCATGTTAAATAAAACAGACACACACACACGCACACACAAATAAAAGAAAAAAAAAGTCTTTACATGAAAAATCAAAATCTAGATTTGCATATTGATTCTTGACCAAAAATAACAGGATTTCTGACTCTTTATTCACATAAACTTCATTTATCAGAACTTAGATTTGGACAAGGAATATTTTTTAAAACCAAGCTCAGATATGTATTTGGACCACAAAGACATCTCAGGTTAGGAAAGAAAAAAAGGTATGAAAATCTCATTAGAGAACTCTGTGGTATGTTTCAATTGCTTCAGAGTATCTGCAAGCAGGGATCACACACACCCTCTTATTGTAGCTTGACATTTCCATCTCTGGCTAGACCAAGAACTGTCCATCTGGGTGAAAAAGCAAACAAACAGGTAAAAGATGGGAGTGTTGGGTGCAGTCAGCGCCTTGACATGGGGAAAGGAGAAAGTTTATTTTAGGTCCTGTATAATTTCTTATTTCAACCATCCTGATTAACTCACGGCTCACCACACAAAGTGCTGCACCCTGCTTGTGCCCACCAGTTTCTCTCTGCCTTTCATCTCCTCACCAGGCTCATTCTATCAAAATAATAATCAACACAAATAACCCCCAAAAGTGTTCTGACTGAAAGGTGTGGGGTGGTGGATTTTAAAATTAGTATGAAACAAACACCAGTGAGGTCTCCACAAGACAACTGTCATTGCAGGGTGTACAGGGTAGCAGAGTGTCTGTCTATGGAACCAGTCAAAGGCACAGTAGGAGCACCCAGCCTTAGTGCTTGGACAGACCAGTAAAGCAGAAACTGAAATGAAGCAGGCAAAAGCCCTATGTGTTTAAACAATGCCCAAGAAACAGGAAAATTGAGAAATAAGGTGAAAATATGGGATTTGATTTTTAATCATTCCCTCATCTGCTTGTTTGTATAACACTTTGTGTGTACGCATTTACAGGCAGAATCTTGAATGAGAGGATGACTGTACCAAATGTGTGCATTTTAATTTCATCTTTCTTTTTAAGTGGACTTTGTTTTTACACTATGTATTAATTAATTTGAAATCAAACGTCAATCAAAGCTTGAAGGATCAAGAAAGTAATGCAAAGATTATATAAAAAAATTATAGAAGATGCTGAAGAAAAACCTTTTCCCTGTAATGCTAACTCTCTTTGGGTTTGGAGCTATCTGCTCCCATTCCCTCATTCATTCTCTGTCTGGTGTCCCACCATACTCTTCTCCCTGTATCCGACATTTAATTTTCACATCTTTGTACAATTTTTTTCTTCTTTAAATTCTATACAGCTAAGCCTATCTGCACAAAGCTCCAATGAGAAATATAAATACTTCAATAAGATGAAAACCACTATCAAAATTAACATGACATTTGCATGCACCTCATGTTTTCATTTAGACTCCATATTGCATGTCTCCATTTCTGCTATTTTTCTTTGCTACTTGTAAAGGCAAAAACCTCTCCCAGTCAGTGACTGTATCTCATTCTATCAATCTATTATGCCTACCAAAATAAGAATCTAATATTGTTTCAATACAAATACTGCTGTGACAATAATGAAAGTGACAGTCACGAATATCTTTATATTGAATAAAATAAGTTAAGATCAATGAATGACTGATTCATGAAATGTATCTTGTAGTTTTTTTTAATAACCATCCAAATAATTGAAGCAAATTAAATAATTAAAGGGTGAGAATTATTATTTAATCAAAATTAAATCTGTTCCTTTCCTAATTTGAGTGCACTGCAGTAAAGCAATTTGTTAAAAGAATATTAGTGAGGCTGCAGTATCAATCATTCATGTGATGAAATGCTGGAACAAAATTTTTCACAGAACTCTAAGCCAGGTGGTTATGGACATATGAATACTGATACAATCTTTAATTACGTGATCTCATTATTTTCCTGCAAGACCTTTTTTCATTACATTTGCAAAAAGGATAGTACTGATTTAACGAAGAGGTAGTTAATGTTTTCCTTCCTCCTGTTTATCCAGTTTGTGGTCTCACGGCTAATTTGTTGTGCGCTATTCAAGACCTGCACTGAAGGAAGAGAGTAATATTTTCCTCATTAGCTTTTTTACAGAGGTCATCATGAGGATGTCAGTGCTTCACAAAGATGTGCAAGTTTAGTCCTGTAAAATCTCCTATTGCTCCTATTTTACAGTAGAAACACTGAAACAAAGCAAACTAAATGCAAGTTACGTCAACACTGAAAAAAAAGAGGAGAGTTTGTGCAATTCATGTTGGATTTAGAATATAAGAAATTCATAAGACTACAGCATTGCTCAAGCCTAGTGTAACCTAAAATCAAACAGCAATTCTAGTTTGGACCTCAGAGTTTCCTACACACTCAGGCATTTCCTACACAGTTCAGGCATTCACACAGAAGGGTGTCAGTGTAAGGAGATAAATTCTAGTTTCCACCCAAGCTTTTTGAAATTTGTAAACATGAGACAGCCTGAACTCCTTTACACAGAGGGGCCTGAGTGTGGTGCAATAAGGGCAGATCTGAATGGCAGAATATTTGGTTCCAAGGACAAACTGTTCATGCATACACAAATATACATATATTTCTCAGGGTTTTTACTTTGAACTGCATGAAGTCCCAGGCCAAATATGCATTAGTGTCTGGAACTGGTTATATATCACCTGAAAATAATTCAGTTTGCAGATTCAGAGACTGCTGTAATGGTCTATCAGGAACAGAAGATTCACCCCAGAACCACTGTCCTGATTTAAACTACAATGCTCATAATGACAACATATAGGTCAACATGTCATAATCTTACTCTTTCCAAAAGTGGCAACACAGTGGCATTGTTAACACTTCTTTCCTATCGTGCAAACTAGTCCCACCAGGAAGTGGGATGTAAAATTGCATATATTTTTATTTTTTCAATTTTCAGGTTTAACCAACAGGCCTGAGAACAAACCATGATTTTCACCTATTCTAAAGGACCACTGCACAACCAAGCATGCAAGAGCCACAGAGTCAGAAAGGACAAGAACAGGGAATACAGATCCATATCAGTTAGGATACTCTAGAAAGGGCAAAACCAAGGTGATTATCATTCCTTTTCAGAGACTACAACATTGTGGTTTTTTTTGGTTTTGTTTGGTTTTGTTTTGTTTTTGTGGCTACCATAAATACTTGGTCATTAGGGTTTAAACTTCAAAAGAAAAGAAAAGAACATCCTCTTCCTCCTCCCTCTCCTGACCCTGATCAAAATGCAAAGGCAGACATTCACCATGAGACACTTAAGCTTAAATGGTTAAAATGATGAAGTTATCTGAAAATAGAATCTTACATAGGGCACCCAAATGCCTACATTATCAGTCTCCTTATAATGAACTCTTAATATATACAACATAAGAATGGTGAAATCTTGGCTCTAAGTCAGGAGAAAAATTATTGACTGAAATTTTACTGTATCAACTGAAGTACGGATGCTGTCCAATAAAAACACAGTCGCTCCACAGCAAGTTTTCAGATTAATGTGAACACAACCATTAACTAAGGATAAGTACAACTTATAAATAGTTCAGGCTAAATAAAAATAAATCTTTGTATGTTTTATACAGACAAATATGAAGTCAAACAAAGTATTTTAATTTGAAAGGTCCTATAAATGAATACAATTAAAAAGGAGCATATTTTGCCTGTTCTTATTTTAATTTTAACACTTTTTTTCCCCATATATACATGTTGAAGATAATCATACACAGTGTTACCCAACTCTCATGCCTGTGTAGAACTACAATAGTTTTTGCACATTTATTTGCACGGTTAGGTCATTATAAAGTATTTCTTTGCTGCTCTCTGCTGGTCAAAGAGATGATTACTTTTAAACCTTGCAGAGAATACTCAGAAAAAATTGTGGGAAGCATATTAAATATCAGTTGAATATGAAGTTCTTTTAAATCACCAACTCAGTCACCACAAAGATTTTCTGTAGAAAGTCTGTACTCCTCAGAGCACCAAAATTAATAATAAATATTAGAGGTGAAATCAAAAGGTGAAACTCCACCTTCACAGGCCATGGCATTCCAATTTATAGATGTACACAATTAAAGTTGCTTTTGTTTGTAATACTCAAATTTTGAAAGAACAAGGAAGATCCTAAAGTTCCTCATTAATCAACTATGAAAATGTGTCACTATGAGTTTAGCCAGGCATGATGGGACGGTGCAATACTAGCACTGAAGATCATTTCACAGATTAAAGAAAATAACTTCCATCTGCAGTTCACACTATCCATCAATGTGAGAAATGTGAGAATAACATATGTTGGTGTGTATTAAAATAATACAGACCTTGCTTTTTTTTTTTTTTCTTTTTTAACTGCAATAAATTAGCAAAGGTTGCTGTCAGAAATTACCCTGGTAAAAGCTTTTACTTCTTTTTTGTATTATAAAAAACAACAGTTACTATGTTTATTTTTGCAGTGGATGTGTTTTCTGTTGTCAGTAGTTATAGTATGATGGACTTGCATTTCACAGTGTCAATTTTTTTCCAGGTGGCCAAGTCACACTGTCAAACTTTCTTTTCATTCTGCAATGTAAATTTATTATCTTTTCAAATATGTATTTACAAAATAATAATAAAAGAAATAACCAACCAATAATTAACCAACTGTTCAGTATGGAATTGCATGGTGAAACACACAGCTGTGCATTTCTTCCTTTGCCTTGGGTCATGCCTGTCGGTTCCCAAACAGGAAAAAGCTAGGACTGAGAATCCTTGGTCCAGTTCTAAATTCAGAAATGTAAAAGTCCAGAAATTCAGAATTTAAAGTTGTAAGTCACAGTTCTGCTGGAGTGTGAAAAACATTCCGATTTATTCATGAAAGATAAACCATATGGCACAGAAAGAGTAAAGTTAGAATGAGGTGAGAAAAATGAGGTGCATAGTGCACAACTGAGATATAAGAAATTTGGACTTGATGTAAGGCAAAACAAGAGGGTTGATGGAGGTAGTTTTAGATATATCCAATATATAGGCTATAGCAAAAGCAAATTTTGGTTCCATTCAGGTTTTCTAACAGCACCTCAAAGGGTCTACTTGAAGCTGTATATTAGTACAATCACAGGCAGTACAAACTTCAATAGATCTAATTTATAACGTTCCCAGTGTTAACATTCAGACTTTCATAAGTATGAATTACCTGGAAAAAGTACCCTTTGAGCTAACAGGATGGCTGCTCTGTGAATATCCACTTTCCCCAACCTGCCTTTACTCATTACTCTAGAAGTTCATGCCCATTTAATAAAATATATTATCTATCATGTACCTAACAAACGAGCAGGTGTTTGATCAACATTATACTGTCAAAACCTGCTTTGAACCTTTGCCTTAGCTACATTCTATCATATAGAATAAACATGTTTCCTACAGTTTCTAGTTTCATGAATCTTTAAGATCTTACTGGACTCCTTAATTTCTATTTGAATTCTGATATGAATAGAAGTCTCATTTTTAGAGCTCTGAGCTGGGTAGCCCTTAATTAAGTGGCCCCACTGGGTAAGTATTGCTCAGTAAAATCACCTCCAAAATAAACATCAAATTACCATCATGTAAAAATCATTTTCTCTTTTCATAAAGAAGTATTTCATGGCAGACTAAGCTAATTTTAAAATTCACTAAACTGTGAGATGAAAATTACATCCAATCAGTATATAGAATGTAAGACTCTTTCCACAAATCATTTCAAACAATGTATTACTGGCACGTAGCAGAAAACACAAACCAGATTTGTGTGTGCTTTTTTTTCTTTTATTTTGGTTAGTCAAACAATTTATTAGATAAGTACAGCAATATGAATAATTTATTTTTATTCCAAATTCATATTTTCCTCAAAGAAATATCTCAGCACTTGCATGTAGATACATTTAGCCCTAGTCTGGATCCATGAATTGGCTTTGAATATGGAACATTTAAAAAAATTGCCAGTTGAAGAATATATTCCCAAATGGCTCAAAGAGCTTTACTTGAGGTCAATGTACTTCTTTTTATGGCAACATAAATTAGATGCAGAAAAGTATTTTGTGATTTCTGTGGCTGTTTTCTAAAACTCTACTTTGGATTAAGTAGCTTAAATAACATAGTGAAGCAACAATCCAATATATTGCTATCGAAAGAATGTTCTGGGATTTTTTAATATAAATATCAGTGCATAATAGATAAACTTATTTATTTTACAAACATTATTAATGGATTAAAACAGATAACTTGAACAAATAAAGATTATATTTTACTTCAATTTTTTCTTTCATTTTCATTCTTATGTTGTCACTGCAAGTTATTAAGACATTTATTTGAAATTGTTTCTTCTTAAATTTTTAATAGTAAAATTTAATAAAATATCCACATACCAATATTCTTTAATGACAACTGTGTGGTTTAAAAAACTAAGACTCATACGTGTATACACTTTGTGGCCATTTCAATTTCTTTCTTTCAAACACCAAAGAAAGCTTTAGATCATTCATAGCTTTATCAAAAATACAAAGGTTTATAGTCAGGTATCCATCTGTATTAAACATGAATGTTTTTTCATCTGGTTCTGTAAAATTTCAGATAATTTTCTCTTGGCTCATGTAGTGTAACCAAGGAATGTTTCTATGCCAGCTATGTGAAAAGAAGCTAATTCTAAACCAAGCTGACATGTAAAGCTTATTTGTCACTCAAGTTTTTCACCTTTCTTCTCTGAGCATAGCTTCTTATAAGGCATTTTCTGTATTTTAGTCTGCTGAAAACAAATGACAAGTAGGAATAGCAAAATGTATAATACAAAGAAATCTGTACTTTCAAAGAATTCACAATAATCAATATCCTGATGTCCAAATGCAAGATAAAGAAATGAAGGAAGCAACTGTGGTCAGAATTTTCAAAACTGCTCAGTAATGTTTAGTGATATTTTGAAATAATTTGGACATAATTCTAAGCATGAGTAGCAGTATTGTGTTGCATCTGGCCATTTTCTAGCTACAATTGAGAAAATGGGCCTCTAATTTGGAAAATGAGATTCAGCCGGACACTTCTGTCTCACTGGAAGTACAGTTTGGTTAGATCATACGAATAGGGCATCAGGTACTTACACCTTGATTCAGCTTCTGCGGGTGGTTTTGTGATGGATAATTAATTGAGATATTGTGACTCACATTCACGTGCTTCACCTCTCTCCCACTGTCTGACTAAAGAATGCATTTAGGTGGACAACTCAGGTTCAGCCTAGGAGAAATTCTTAGCAACTAATTTAGGCTGTTATATGAAATTCAGAGATTTTCTTTCTTCTAATGCATTCTTTCCAAATGCATCTCTTTACTGGATTCCCAAACACAGCAGCAGAAAATCTGCCTTCTGTCTGTTTCACCACCTCTTCACTGCCATGATCAAAGAGATTTCATATCCACTCCAAAGGTTTTTTTTGACTGTTGATGTCTTTATCACAATGTGCTTGTTCACAGCAATAGCAAAAGAGCAAGCATGTAGATGTGGCAGAACTGGTAGATTATGGTACCCTGAAAAGCTATAGTACATATCTTAAAATGTACTTCTTACCTCTTCACTGGAGGACACTGAAAAAAAAATCAAGACTTTCTAAAGACTTCTCTAAAGATATAATTAATCTGGGACCTATATCCAAAGAGATGGTGTCCGTCTCTATAACCTCACTGCTGAAAGTGAGTTGGGACAGGTTAATTCAGCTCTCTCATCATTGACCAACACATAATTTTAACTTAACATCCAACTATTAAACATGTGATAATATTGCCTTACCAATCGTTACTCCTCGTGTCATTTACCATTCTACCTTTCGCCTCATCTTGATAAACCATTTTGCGTCACTGATGTCTGAGCTCAGCATGAAACGGGAGGAGGTACAAATTGCACAGTGCTCTGGGTTAGACTCAGTGGTTTTAAATGAATACCCCAGGAGACATAATGAAAAAACTCAAATGAGTGCTTTTCCCATTATCATTTTCTATAATGACTTCTGTCATGACTGATTAGCTCCATCTTATTAAGAGATATGGTAGCCATTTCAAACTTCTGTCTGGAGAGAATGAGAGTACGCTCAAACCAGAAAAATGTAACTAAAGGAAAATGAAAAAAGAGGGAAAACTTGCTGTCATACTGTTAAGTGTTATTTATCATATGTTCTCATGAAGTCTTTGTGATAAAAGCACAGACTTCACAGTGGAAATCCAATTCCTACAAACATTATAAAAACTTAAAACTTGAGGCAGGGTTCTAAGGGTAATGCTGGGTAAAGGCAGCCTGGAATCTCCCAGCGCCACTGCTGAGGTAAGTTTTGAAGCACAAATTTTGAAGGCCTCAGCAGACCACAGTGAGTCTGTGAACTTGTGATACTCAATACCTGTCATGAAAGAACCCACAGCCAGGAACCAAGGGCTCTGTGTGGACCTTGATTGCCTCCTGACCAAGCACGAACATAAGAAGCTAGGTCCACTATGCTTACAAGTCTACTGATGTCACCAGTACTTATGATCCTTAGACAGGAAGGCAGGTTCCCTGGAGGAAAGCAGGTAAATTACAAAAAAAAAGTAATCACATGGCTATTATAAATAGTAATCCTGTGACTATAAAAGATGTGAATGCAAATTGTCTCTTACAAGCTGCAAAAATATGAACACAAGCCATACCATATCACTTGACCTCACTGCTGAGCCCATCAAGACTGTCTAAACATAGCATGAAACTGCTGAACTGTTTTATCATATCCTGTTATTATTAGCAGGACTTCCTACCTTGCCTAACTTAACAACTATAAACAATTTGATAAGTTAAATGTCAAGTGTTCTGCTTAAAAATACCAAAGTGCAAAAAGCAGAATAGTTCACAGTACATAGTGTGAGCCATATAAACCTGGCAGAAAAAAAAACATCATATGGCTCAAGATAAGTTCCCAAAGTGCTTGCTTTACCTCATGCTCTGGCACTACAAACAATCAAACAAACACAAATAAAATGCCATTTTATTCTTGTCTGCATTTGTTTCTGGCTTCTTTGCAAGATAATAAACAGAACTATGCAGCTCCTTCAGGCCTGGGTTGAAAACCTGGAAGTACTCTAACACCCTGTAACTCTACATCAAATTTTCTTTAATGAGTCTTATCCAGAGCAAAGAAATGACATGCTGCAAGTTTGGTCTCCACCTCTGCCCTCACTACAGTGCAGACATTAAGTTTTCTCAGACATCTCCTATCTTTCAACACTAGCTGTACTGAACATGTTCAAAAATTTTAACTTTGGAACACCTTGAGCTAACAGTGGGAGTTTTTCTCTAGTTTCTCTTTGAAGACAGGTTTCTTGGCTTAATATCCTGATAAACATGGACTTCTACCATTGCAGTTAAGAAAAAATAATAATAATAATAATTTGGAAATGGTGGCTTCTTTGTCCCACTGCATTATATAGACCAAGAAGGCAAATTACACAGCATCCCTTTCATTAAGAAAAAAGGACTTTGACAGCAGACTGTAACATCTGTTCTTTATTCTGCTGGTGATGAATGAACCACCAAAGAAGCCCTGAAGCTGGAAGAGCAAAGAGGAGGAAAGTATCTGCTTCATAGAAGGGGACAGAAAACTGTTTTCCTTTTAACAGAAAATGCCCAAGAAATGGAGAGATGACTGAGAAAATTTAAGAGCTGTTGGTGCATGGCAGATGGTGGGTTACACTGATGTGTTAAAAGCTCACTGGAGGTGGTCTGATTTTCACCAGCAAAAGTAGTGTTGGAGCCAGTACTTAGAAGGTGAGGTCAACGAGAATATTTTAAACAGCTGTATGTATAATCATCTGAAAAGCTAACAAATATTGTTAGTGTAAAAATCAATGTAGATTATACTAAGTTAAGTAACTAGAGTGATCTTGAATTACATGTATTCTTTCCAACATACAAATGGATAATTAACCAAATTTGCCATCAGACTGACTACTTTTTCAATTATTTATCACTGATGTTTTTCATAGTGGGCTTTGTAAGATTCAGTGAAGCAAATGAAGCACTTTTCCCTTATTTTTTTCTTTGAAACTTCTTAGCATATCACAGATAATGAGGAGGTTATTTGTATTGTTTCTACAATTTCAGTTTCCTTGATTTCACCTCTTTTATGGTGTAACATTAAAGCAAAAATGGCACTGAGTAGAGAAACAAACAAAAACACAAAGGATTAAGGAGACATCTGGCATAAATAACTTCCAGAAAGTCATGGTACTACTGGCAAAGGTTGGGGGTTGTTGCAGCTTCGAAGTAATGGGATGAAGCTGTGCATTCACACAACATTATGTGATGCAGGCCCCAGCTGGTGTTAATGGAAGAGCTAAAGCTGCCTTATCCTTCTCTTGCTCAATAAATCAGTGCCTGAGTTAGACTAATAAAAAGGAAAAAGCTATTTTCCAGGCAACAGGCACAGTTACACAGCAGGTTTGCCAAGTCTTCAAGTTTGTAAGGCGTAAACAATGAGAAAGCCTTTCCCAAGAGCATTTTTTTAACCCTTTTTATCTGATTGTATAGCAATACAAAACTTAAAACGCATCTATTCCAGTCGTTTACTTCCTTTGCATTCATGTTAGAGCATGTGCTTGTAAACTGAGCAAGCTGTGTTTTAAAGAGTACCAACTTCTGCCGTACGTCAGGTTCTCAATATTCACTTTAAAAAATAAAAGTGCATTAAAACATGGATAATCATTTCCACACCATTCTCCATTGTTCCACATGATTTGTAATTATAAGAAAATCTGAGGTCACATCCATCTATAAAGAGGCCTATTTTTACATAACTTTGGGTGATTATTATTTTGGTTTGAGCATATGCTCTTGAGAGTCTTATGTCAGATAGAGCTTTCCCCTTCCTTTTCCCCTCCCAGTAAAAGAGGTGCAAAAGCACTAAAAATGTGCGGGATCCCCACTGCCCCCTACTGCTTAGGAAAATAAGGGCCCGCCAAGCGCACACCCAGTCCAGGAGAGTGATGTGGTGGGACTGTACCCTTGAAAAAAGAGAAATGGACCGACCCTAACTGAAGGACATGTTCAGGGAAGTGCAAAGGGCCACTTGACCCGCGCTTATGCACAAATATAAGAGATGTCCTGTCCCTGCACTGTGGAAAAGGTTTTCCTATTTTCTTACACATTGTTCCAACTGGAAGACGTTATCCATCAGCTAGCACTCCTGTAATCTAGACGCTAAACTCATTAGGAGACAAAAGATCATGACTAGGCCTATAATGAAATGTTTACAACTATCACTGTCAAGTTTCATTAGAGTCACAGTCAAAATGCTTTAATTGGAGATACATCAGACTTTCCACTACAGGCCATAACTTACCAGGTATTAATATCTTGTCTTTTAAATCTGCTACAGCTGTGCAGAGAGAGTTAAGAGCAGTTTTGTATTGCCTCCTAAGACAAGTCTAAAGGTGTGCCACATTGTGGTATTATTGTTCACATGAAAGACTAAATAAACCAGAGCTGAATCCTGCAATTCAGCAAAATCCCACAAATTCAGAAAATTTGTCATTTTTACCTGCTGAGAAGACGACCTCCATCATGGGGATCCATGAAGATCCTGGGAGCACAGTGGTATAAAATACACTTTAATACATCACCAGACTCAAAAAAATAAGCTGATTGTATAGGAAAATTTGTATTTAGCTTGAGAAGATTATATTTCCAATGAAAATACTTTTGAATATGGCATTATTTTTAAAATAGAAATCGTATCACTGAATATGTATATTTTTTAAAAAATCATTGACAACTCACCGTGTTTCTTCAAAATCAGTTCTGAAGATGTCATTGATCCCACAACTCATTCCATTGCTTTGAGTCAAAAGAACTCTACATAGCATTTCTTGGAATCTCAGGACTTTTTTTCTAGGTTAGGCTTCTACAGTCGTCTGTAGGTTCATGAATATGAACAGAAGCCATTTAGACTTCTGACTTCAAAGACCAGGCCCTTTGTCTGGTCTTCTGTGACTTCCGAAGGAATTTATATTGAATTTTTAAACTGTTAGTTATGAATGTAAGGCACTAATATTTTCAGCACCAATTATTTTTTTCTCTCTTTTTCTTCTAATTTTTAATGCAATAAGAGTTTTCCTGAACCTAACAGATGTAAAAATGGACTCATGAAACAAACACGATTCAGGAGAAATTCTAAAATTAGTATGTTAGAAACAGAATCCTGAGTATATTTCACAAAATGGATAATCTTAAGCTATTTCATCAGTTGGAACAATGAAAGTGAGAGTATTTGATTTTCATTTCCAGTCAGTTCTTGGGTACTCTGCTGAAGATGACAAGATTTCCATTTAGGGACAGATGCCCATTTAAAGTTGGACTAATAGTGCCAACTATTTTCATATGATATTTCATGTGTTTTTATTTAAACATTTTAAATGGAAAAACTGATGTAAATCCCTTGCTTTGCATTCACCCGAGGGAAGAAGGGCAGGATCTATATAGCAGATCTTTGTGCTCTGCTATAAATAAAAAAAAAATAAATACAGAGAGCACTGGTTTTTTTCCTTCAAGCTAGGTAAAGGGCTCAAGTTCATTCAAATTTCCATGGCACTTTTAATTGTTCTTAAACAAAGTGTGGAAGTCAGTAGGAAAGGTGTGCTATCATAACAAACCACAAAATCTTTTTAAAAGAGCATCAACCAAACAACATACTATGAGGTGTATCACTTTCTGTAATACCCTTTGGCTCCATATGTTTAGCTAAGGGCATTAGGAATATTTTCTTTTATTTCAGCTTCCTCTCTGAAAGACGGCAAACAGTAACTCATTTATTTTGTAAAGCTCCAAGGGATAGCTCTGCCAAGACCAATAAAAAGCATACTTACAGTTTATACATTTGTTTCTATACTATCTATAAATGTTTTCTATATTACAGCACTTGCAGTGCCATAAATTAATGATTCTATATTAAAATCACATTCTGCCAGACCATGAAGGTTTACTTCTAATTAAAAGAAAGAAAAATCTCAGAAAATCCTAAAACATCAGACTGAACACAAGACTATACAGAGATAATAGGCCCAATACTAACTAGATAAAATGATTTTATTTTATTTTTCCTGAAGAAAAGGTATCAAAGATAAAATTGCCATCGTTACAAAGTCTTGTCCCTAATGAAGAGTGATATGGATTAATTTATAATCTAAAGAACTAAACACTGCTCTAATTACACAGAAATGAGCAAGATTAATTTAAAAATATACCTTGAGGTCACAGTCAAAAATATACCCTGTCAGTCATGGTCTCATAAAATCACGGTCTCATAAAATCAATCTTACCCACAAACCCAGAAATTTCAGTAACATTTCACTCTCCATCGAAACACTGAAGTTTTGTGAAAAGAGGTAACAGTTTATTATCATTCAGTGTTTTTAAATTCAAGTCTACCTCAGGAAGGAAACACATTACAGAAAAGCTAAGCTACATAATCACTAGAAGGTTTAAAAGAATATGAAGAGTCACGTTCCAGAGAAATTACTCTGAAAGACTTTTAATTGCTATGAAAAATACATATTTATTCAAGGCTATTGACTTTAAGTTCAGCTTTAACCAAATCATATCACTCTCTTCTGATCAGAAATATTGTGTATTGTTTTCTTACCATGAACTCTTTCTTATAACTGTTACAAACGTGATGCCTCATTCACATGATCTGTATAAATACTTAATACATTTATTATTCTGCTGCTCAGTAGTTGGGCTGAATATCAGAATGCCATTCCTCAGGAAGAATGGGTGCAATCTGGAAATGCACATAGCATTCCAGTACAATAGAAAAACATGTTGTGTCCAGGAGACACAAAACAAAATTCTTGCCTTAACAATCTTTAATAAGGATGAATTTGGTGTATAACTATGATAATTTTTTTTCCCTCTCTCTCTCTCTTTTTTTTTTTTTTTTTTAAGATTAGGCAGGTCCACGCAGTGGAATCTGAAAATAAAACACAGGAAGTAGATTTTTTTTTTCTATGTGCTTTTTAAAATCAGAAGCTCAATGGCTTTTAGCAAGGGAGACACTTATTTATATTCTTTTCCACCCACACTAATCCCATGCAAATTAAAAATATAATTATACAGTTCTTTTTTCTCCTAAATTCAGCTTTGTTTGAAATGTTTCGTATAAGATCTGTGAATGAAAAAATAAATATTCAGACAAGCAGTGTTGGGGTTTTGTCACCAGAAATCCTTCCCTAGACAGAAAGAAGATTAGATATTGGCATAAATGAGAATCATGGTTTATGAATATAACAAAATATGCAGTCATTCAATCTTCAAAGATTGCCAGCGTAAGTCATCCCTGCACACATCCCTTTGTCATTTAGTATACTCAGATGCAAAACTGTTCTACAGGGAACATTATAAAACAAGTGGAAAAATATAATGTACAGAGAAATATATGATAGCCTGCTGATATGGCAGTATGAACATTGACGAGTTATTTGTTGATCAGCTTTATTTTAAGGGCTTATGTAACTATGACTTCAAATCAACTCTGCCTGGTTTTGTAAGGCCAAAAAAAAAAAAAAAAAAGATTTTTTTAAAATTGGAAATTTATTTAAAATGTTCCAAATTGAAAATATTATATTCGCTCCTCACTAAATCTCCTCCATTCCTCCACTTCAGTAGGGATCACAGACAAATTTGAGACGGAAAAGTGGTTTCTACTGAAGACGCACACAGTTAGACATAGGTGCTTAGGATGACTGAAGCATTTTACATCTGTGTAAAACACAGTGCAGTGAGATTCATGGTTAAAGATCTTATTTTTATTGCCAGATTTCATACAAGGAATGGCAGGTCACAGATGCATTTTCACACTGATGCAAATTTGGCATTTGATTTCAAGCACAGAAGCAGGTGAACATCAGAAAGACAGTTCTTCATATTGAAAAGATTTCGTCTAACTGTCACTGCCTTCTTGTGTTTCACCACAAACACTTGATAGAAAAAAAAGATTGGAAATAGGTACAAGCAATGTGGGTCTGGTGCTTGGGGAACATGGAAAGGTGTGGACAGTACTCAGCTACCACTTCATTCTCCTTTTTAACACAATTCTCAGAGAAGAAAAACAGCTTAATAGATCAAGGAAGCAAATTCTTTGTTTATTTCAGCTCCACTGATCTTTTATTTAATGTCCCTACACATATTACTAACTTGAATAAGAATTTTAATACATTTACTATTTAAAGACAATAAATGCTACAGTTACTGTGATACTGTGATAATCTTGGCTAATGAAAGAACAAAATAGGTTCACAGAATCATAGGAAATATAGCTGTAAAATAATTTGATGGGTCAGAGAGCTTTTCCACTTCATGAAAAAAATAAATCAACTTACACTTTGGTAATTGCTGACAAATATTTGTCTATTTTGTTTTTTCTTTAAAGTCTGCTTTAAGCAATGGAACACTGCCTATGTGCAAGATGCATGAAGCAGTCTTTCTAATAAGCATTAATAAGTCTTTAACTGAAGTATTAATTCTAAGACAGTTGCAGAAAACTTGAGAAAGATTGGAAGACAGCAAGAAGATATAAGACTAGAAGATCCGAGGACTAGAAAGCTTGACCTAACAGGAAAGACTGAAAGAACCGGGGTTATTTAAAATAGATAATAGCCTAAAGGGACTGAAGGGTTGGGTATGATAACAGTTTTGATGACAAAAGTATGCTGTATGAACCAGAAGCACTCTTTAGATCCATAGCACCTAGGAAAGGAAATACTTGAACTAAAACTGGAAGTGTAAACACTCATCTTTCATACAAAGACAATCTTTTTAAAGTCAAACATAGTGAGTCGCTAGAACTGTCAAATTTCTACCCAAATACTTCTTAGGAAAAAAAAAAAAAAAAGTAGCAGGCTCTTTTATGGAAAACAAGATGGACTAAACTCTTGAAGTTCCCTCCAGTTCTGTTTTTCTAAGACGTTGTCCTTTTGCTAGGAATTTTCTTCTAATACCTAATAAATCTCTTTTTATCACATTTTCTACTCTAGCCTTCCCTGGTGGCACTTAGAACAGTTTCTCTTTTTCCACTTTTCAGCAATATTTCACTTGCTTGAAATTCTTACCATGTTTCTCTTCAGTCTGCTTTTCTATTAAATCACAAACACTTTCAAATTTTCCTAATAGCCTCTAAACCTAAAATAAATATTACATATACTTCCCTGCCATTCCCTTTATTCTCACATTTCCCTTTATTTTCAATAGATAATGTAACTTGTTCTGTTACATAATAAAAAATATTAGTACAACTACAAGTAGGGCTACTTTCCAGATACTAAGCAAATTCTGGTATTTTGCAGATATATGCAGTCAAATTTTCAAAAAGACCATGATACCTAATTGTCAACAGAAGTCTGCAAAAGAAGGGTGCTGGTTTAAAATTTTTATGCCTATATTTGCTTAAAAAAAAACCAAACTGCTGTGGTTGTCACCGTCAAGGAGGTTCAAATTAACAAAGGCATAATCATATATATATATTTTTTCCCTGGAATGTTACATGACTAGGCATGTTTCTCCACCTCAGCAGGGGATGCAAGTAGTAAAATATGGTCCTATCTAAAATGAGTGAGAATACACATAAATTCACACGTAACACTGGATTTACCATAATTCAGCTAGGCATTGCAGCTTGTTTACAGTATGAGGTCGATAACATCAGTATACGCTACAGCATAACTACTGAAAAAAAAAATACTTATGGTTGGATTGTAGACACTATAGACAACAAAACAAAATAAGGAGCCACGTTTCATAGTGATGGCCATGGTTCACGCTGTTTACTAAATTCTTTATACATACTAGTTACTGTATTGTCACAGTGTACTGTAATCTAGAACATTATAAAATGCTATTTTGTACTGTAGAAGATATGCATAAAAATAGGAGTAAAAAGTCTGCTACCATAACACGCAAAAGTTTCATCTGTGCCAAACAAATCCAGTCACCAGAAAGTAATACAGACCTATTTCAGGTATGTGTGTATATATATATATATGTATATATATATAAGGAGGAAAAGAAATTATAATTTCCAGTTCATCAACAAAAAACGGTTTCAATTTTTATATTGACACTAGTGCAATCCAATTGCTTTATAAATCCATTTGTTAACTGCTTGCTATTAGATAATTTAGATAGTTTTAATAACCCTTCCCCCCCTCTCTTTTTGAGTGTAATACAGCTGGAATCACAAGCCAAGAAAGGTTGTCCTGAAATTCCAAAACAACATTACATGAAATATCTAAGGACTTTGTCAGTAGCATGCTTTGAATGGCATTTTCTCTAAGTAGTATTTATGTGCAGCTTGGCAAAGACTACTAAAGAAGTAAGAGAAGCCATCATGACTCTTGTAGATGATTACATTTTGACAGGTGCAATCATTCACTGTTGGTTGCTTTCTTTCTGGGCTATGCCAATTACCACTGCACCACTTTTCCACAATCAAATATCCCTGCACAACACTGTCCTGTGCGTTGCAGATATTTGCTTGTTCAAAACTACACAGGTTATGTTCAACACCATTAAAAGACTTACGATACTAAACAGTACTTCATCAGGTTGGTTTTCATAGTGGATATGACAAGAAGAGAAGAACAGTTTAACATGTAATAACTGCTAACAATTTGACTGGTAACACAAGATAGCTTTCTAAGAGGTCCATTTTTTCACATGATTTCACCCACAGTATTGTATATATAACAGCTTCAGTCAGTGTAAAGAATCATACAAATTTTAGTAGGCAGCTCAGTAAGCAGCAGTTCAGCCTGAGCTTTGGATTTACTAGAGGTTTTTGTTAACATCAACTAATATTTCATCGGTCCAAAGCATATTACTGTAGTTCAGAGTGTGCTGTTGAATAACTGCCTTACATCTAGCTAGACTAATTAACAGAAAACTGTCTAAAGAGTGGAATGTAAGGAATAGCTTGTGCTAGTAGTAACTAGTGTAGTAACACAGGCAGCAATAGATGGTAATGAGGCAGTAAGAAGGACAAGTAAAAGTGAGGAAAGCAGGGGACAGAGATGCTTTCAGATTCACAGGTTAACTGTGAGACTGCAAATTTATTACTAGAAGATTTTGACATGGAGTGGGACTGAAATAGAATTTGTCAAAGTAGTTTTTCAGTGGTTGTTAGGTTTGGAAATTGCCTTTTGGTCTGAAAGCAGCAAGGCAAGCCAAGAAAATAGTCAAGAAACAGGACAAGTCCTGGGGATTCTTTAGAACATCCATATCACTGTTTTTAACAAGTGCCCATGGAATAATCTGTAGCAACATACAATTTTATCTCAAATAATGAACAGATTTTGGAAATATCCTTTTCTCTAACGCCATTTAGTGTTAGCATTTATCTTTAAAGTAGAAGTTTCATGCCTGTGTGGTTCAAGATGAACATACATTTGTATGAATGTGCGCTGTACAGCTTAATAAGCATATTGCTGTGTGATTTCACAGAGCAGATGCAGCTATGTAAACACACAGTAAAATCACTCTTGAAAATCTGTCAGGCAACCTTTTTTCCTACAGGATACAGACAAATCGGAAGTTATATATAATGCAAGAATTAAGTTATTTTAAAGTGGTTGGAAAATGAACTGTGTTCTGGGAAGTATATTTAATTAAGCACAAAGACAATTGTAAGTATTTTTAACTGTCAAAATCACCTCTATTCAGAATGTGTTTCTCATTTTTTCTGATTATTTTGCTTAAAAAACATATTCTTAAATAACAGGAGCCAAGGAGATTTAAGAGAGACCCATAATGCTGCACATTTAATTTTCTGGAATCCTACCAACTCGTGACTACTTTTAGTTTGTCCTGATGAGCAGGTGTCTTTAGGCAAAGCACCAATGCTGAATATGCCAGTTCTCAGCAACTGCCTCCCTGAGGCCAGTAGTTGATATATATGAAAAACATTCCAAAAACACAAAGACAATACATGCCAGATAATGGCAGAGTAGGGATCAAATCTAGAGGATTTAATCATTATTTCATACCAGACAACTATTCAAACATCCACAGTGACAATACCTGCTGCAGCTTCAGTGTTATAATTCAGCAGAATTATAATATCTCTAGAAAGAATGGGGTGCAAGAGATTAACATAATTTTGTCAAAGAACATTAGTTGCTAAAGCAATCCTTTTGAAATAAAAAAAAAAATCCTCTTAGGTGTTATGATAGTCAAACACTCAGATGACACAAATCAGTGCAGCTGTACTTTACAAAAGCTGTGATGGAACAACTAATTCAGGACCTTTTGACATAAAGAGTTGCCACAAATACAAGTGTGTCGGAAATGTGACATTTCAGGCCAATGTTGTAACTGGGAACTGATTACTCAGTGCAGGTTCACCCTTTCATTATTCACTTAAAACAAACAAACAAAAAACAAAAAAAATTTGTAACATTCTTTTATTTGTGTGACCTTCCCTCTTTTGACAATGCAGGCCTAAATGACCAACAATTGGGTGTGAATACACACAAAATGTTCTATATCATCTTTTCATTAATTTCTTGAAACCACTGCACGACATTAGAATTTTTACTTGTGTCAGAATTCATAAATCTTTACATTAGAATCTGACGTATGTGCTGATTCTTCCTCTATTAAACTACATGGAAATTTATTGATGAACAAGACTGTTTAGAAAGAAGGATGGCTTTCTAAATATTATCTTCATTTGGGAACTTGATTTGTATTATTTTACTTCTCTGTGTTTTCTATGTACTGATCTAAATTAATATTTCTACATTCACTTCACAAGTGTTGTAACATGTAATTAATGTCCATAAAGTAAATTGACAACATCATTATTGATTTTAAGCATAAAATTGATCTTTATGGTAATCCTGAAATCTTGTGAGATGATCCACATGACCTGAAAGCCTTTCTTTTTCATGGATAATTTAGATGTAGCAAGGAGAGGGGAGTAGCATTACCTACCTCAAAGTTATCGGCAGCTTGGAAGGGAATGACTTCAGATGTTCTTAATCAGTCTCCTGAAAGACATACAAGCATGGGGGCAGTCCTAGACCTTTAAGCTTTTTTGTTGTGTTCAGAAAACAAAAAAAAGTCCCAACTAGTTACCTGACCATAAATTTGTTTTTTCACTCCCTATCATTTTCACTTTCCACAACGATGGTCTGTCTTATTTTGTCCCCCTTCTTTTTCAAATCAGACTCCTTTTTTCAGTTTCTCAATTTTCTACAGCTTTTTTTGTTGTTGTTGTTCTTTTTATTTTTCATAGCAACAGAAGCTTACCCTGCGTTTCTTCACTCTTAAGGGATTTATATAAATATGTAAGTATTCTCCCATGAAATTTACTGTTATAAAACAAAACAAAAACACAACCTTATTCTAGTCCAAACTCCATTGCTTTGGACCTTACATACATGAGTATTTGTTCTTGTATCCATTCTGAGCTTCCATAAGGCTGCAATGTCTGTCATACATAGACAAAACAGCAAATCATGGTGCCTTGCTTCTTTGAGAGACCAAAGAGTAACTCTAATTGTCTTTTTATCTGCTCTTTCAGTGTTGTAAGAGGTGAAACCACCTCCTTTCCAATCAACAGATCACCAGCAGTACCCATCACCTATTCCAGACTGTTGATCTTCATGCATACTACCACTAAAACAGCAGTTCTCACATTGAAAACCTGCTATTTTATAGCAGAGGAGATAACCTGGGAATGAAAAGAGGTGGAGAACCTAGTGTCAAAGAACTTGGAAAGTCTGAGGTACTCTCACCTTCCTGGTCTTGTCCTTTTCCAGCCATGTCTGCTCAGTAGCCTCTCTGGTCCCTAGTGCCAGTGCAAAAGGGAAGCACAGCTCATGGCAGAGGATGGATAGTGCCAAGGTGCACTTGCATTCCAGTCCATGGAACTTGTACACCAGTCCATGGAACTGGGTGGGATGTTTCCAAAGCTGAGCCAAGGAGTGCTGCTTTTTCTCACTAAAGAATGAAGGGGAATTTAACCAATGCCTTCCATTACCTAGTGGGTTTCTGGAGAGAAGATGGAGGCAAACTCTTTTTGGAGGCATACAAATGACAACAGACAACAAAAAAGGTGCAGCAAGGAAAATTATGTTCACATTTAAGGAAAAAAATGTCCAAAACGTCAGCTGTGAGGCTGGTCAGAACCTGAGACAGAATGCTGAAAGAGGTACTCAGACCTTGACTGAACTACTTAGAAAGTTGGCTCAGTTTGGAGTAGCAGATTGGACTAGGTGATCTCCAGAGGCCTTCTTCCAACCAAAGTTATCCTATGATTCTCTGATTTTATGAAATGCCAGCCTAGCTACAGCCCCATTTGTCTAGGACAAAAGGTTATATAAAAATTCAATTTTTTTTTTCTCCATGATATATTGGCTTCAGTTGAATCGCAGTTGTGCTTTCTGTGTAAAAATTCATATGCAAAAGTTCAGTTTGTGAAGCTTTTAATTCATCTGGGAGAAAGCCTCTATTTTAAAACTAAGTCAGAGTTCTGCTCCTGAAGCACTGCACATGTGGTCAGCCGTTTCAATATTCAAAAGAATGTGATCATTTTCAAAGCTTGTTTTTATTATTCACAATGTCTTCACACAGAATGTGCATATATAAATAAATAGAAGAAGCCAAGGTCTGGCAGGGGCAAGCAAAAGATCTGATGAAAACAAGAATCAGTTAGTAAATAAATAAAAAAAAATCTGAAAGAATCAGCTGTCACAATGCACTCATTCATAATGGGAAGAGGAAAATAACATCTGGTAACTGTATAGCATATCTACTTAAAGACATTGGATAGTTCAATTGCCAGATGAAGTGGACCCTGACATCTTAAGCACCAAGAGAATGTGCAGCAGTGTAAATGGATGATGGATGTGATCATCTTGGAGGGTTGAAATAATGTTGTACTCTGATACTTCAGAAAAGATCTCAGTCACTCATTTTTACCTTCTATTGAAGTGACCATGGCAATTTAGTATCTTGGTTCTTCAGTATAAGACAGTCCCGCATTTATTTTATCTGAAACCTGTATTAATTCAGACTAAATGACTATGGATTTATTCTGAATAATGCTGTAAAAAAAAAAAAAAGGCACAAGGGCCTGGGCTATATCCCAACATCAGAAATAGTTTGCCAAGCCAAAAGTCTTTTGCTTTGACTAAGGATAAAAAGAAGAACCTTTAGTGAGCAGTAACCACTCCAGGATCAAAAAGCTGCCTTTATAGATTCTTGATGGAAGATGTTTTGGGATGTTTTTCACATGCCCCCAGAACGTAGAATCTCTTGAACCTGTTCTATTTGCTAAGATTTTTCTCTGAATTTCTGCTGACAAGATTCTGCTGAGAAGCAGAAAGGGTGGGTGGACATTTGTGGGGCTGGTATTCTCAGGATATTATAGTTTTGCTCTCACCAGTTCTATCTATGTACAGTATTTCCTACGTTTTGGAAAGTCTAGTAAGCCAGCTGGAGCAGGAAAAATGTCCCTGACTTGTCTGTTGGATACATTACAGTCCTGCACACTGCATTGACTTGTGTCAGCTCAGCAGAGAACTTGCAACAGTTCAGTGCTTTATAAAAATGGGGATGACAGAGAACGTGCATGTAAAGTTATTTCTGGAAGAGCTCAGAAAGAAATGTAGACTTCGTTCTTTCAACTAACATTTTTCTACATGCTCCTTTTTGGGATACTATATCAGCTCTGTCAATAGGGGTGAAAACATACTTGAAACTGACCAATCAATATAATAATATATCTGGAGAGCATGGAAAATATGATAGAAATTAAAGAACTAGTAAGTAGTAATAAAATGATTGCAAAGAGTCTGAAGGGAAAGGTGAAGAGGTTTACAAAATTAAGTCCAGATCTCTTTGGTCAAATAAATTTTTGGTGCAAAAACTGCACCAAAATTTAGTACAACAGAGGTTCTGTGTCATCAGTTATTATGAATAATTTTGGTAAGAATATTAAAATCTAATGTCAGGCCTATTGATGTTGCACAAACTTGTCACAAATCAAATATATAAATGGCCATACTACTACAAGAGCACTTCCCTTTTTGTTTTTAAAGCACTAACAATCATGTGTGAAAAGTAAATTAATCAGTGCTCAGAAATACCCTCCCAGGGTTTGAACTGCCAAAAACAGAAGTGACAGAATACCATAACATTCCATATAAATTTAAGGAGTAACAGAGATGAAGCATTATGGACTGACCACAACCCCCACTCCCCATTCCCCCGAACCTCTTTGGGGGGAGGAGGTAGTGGATGGTGGATGAGTGGAAGGTCTTTTTAGTTTGCTTTAGCTGTGCTAGTCTGTTACTAGCACTGTTACTGTTGGAGCATGAAACAAAAGAAGTGGTAAGGAATAAGAACACTACAGAATAGAATGAATATAGGAAGACATAAGATGAGTAAAGCAGATAGCTGCAATACAAGCAGATGTTACAGAACAGGAAAATACCTGATAAAAAGTATACCAATTACACTTCTTAAAAAAAAAGGCATTTATCCATAGAGATGTCACATGTAAAATTACAAGAACGAACTGAGACTATGAAACGAAATACATTCTGTTTCCAGTTGTGTCCCAAAATACAGATAGATTAAAGGGTGGATTCCCATACCAATACCTTTGGGGAAAGCAACTAACGGAAATAACTCAGATGAAGCAGGAGAAACTCAAAGTTTCAATGTGTGATTTCTTGCTTCAGAGCACACACATGAGAGAATGACACTTGATGTGGCATTTAAACAACAGGACAAAACCTGGCTGCACTCAGCTAATCAGACCTGCCAAGACCTGTATCTGTCTTCTTCATTTATATAAATATAATCAACTGATATCTCACCGTGTGATTTTCTTTCTTCTGACTGACTCATCAGAAGGGTGAGTCACATGTCAGGTGTGTGACTTTCCACTAGCTCTGGAGGAGGCAGACGTATTCCATAAGCACTGGTGTATCTGCTTCTCAAGTTTAACGATTAGTGTGTCTGCAATTACTTATAGAAGAAAAATCACTGGTGACAAAACTACTCAGCCCTACATTCCTTATCCAGACCACTGAAATGCAGAGTTTTCAACAAATAAGTAAGGACAAGGGATGGGTCAATGAACAAAATTATATGCTTAAGTCAAACACTTTGGGAAGATTTACTATTTACACTTAATCCTTATCTTCAATTCAGTTTCATGATAATACTGATCCTAAAGAATTAAAAAAAAAAAAAAAGCACAACATTTTCTTTAAAGAAGAACTGAGATAATACTGTGGGCTTTTAATAGTGTTATCTTCCTCTCACAAACTATATTAATGGAAGAAGCATACACTCTACAGTTAAAAAAATGAGACTGCAGGATGGGAGAGCTGTGCCCTATTCCTAGAGGCTTTTGGGGCTGCAGTATCTGTCTTCAAAATGCAAAACTAAGGTTGCCACAATATACTCCTGACTGGCTTGCAGTTGGAATAATGAGACATAGAAAAAATAATAAAGGAATTAATAATGCTAAAATGGGCTATATGCAGCAAAATATTAAACACGAACTAAAAGTTGTGGGTCCTGACACTGTATAATGTCTGTTATCCACCCCCCCCCACCAAATGGTGAAACACTCAGTTTGTAATCTATTCTTGTAGTAAATAAATCAATGCAATTCATTGTTTATTCAATTTGAGATATGTAAATTTTTATGATTTTGCTTCAAATCCATAAACTGTGAATGTGCTTTAGTAATAGGATCTCCAGATTACTTGGAATTAAGCTAATTAGCTTTTAAACGTGACATCAATTTATCACATTTTGGTATTTGACTTCACAGTTTTATTTCCTGTATATCGTAAGGGACACATTGTAGAAGTGTAATTGCTATGAGTATATTTTTTATATTAATAATAAAAATAAAATTAATGATTTTATTATATTAATATTTTGTATATTTTTGAAATTAAATATAAAAATAAAAACCAACAAGATAATAAAATTGTTATAATACCGTATTGAAACCAAGACCCCAACAGCTTGTATTTTAAAATCAAAGGTGAAATGCAAGTCATGAATATGAGCATTTTTCCTCATCTTCCTGATAGTCAATAAGCACACTTCAAATATATGTTTTAAGGCAGTGGTCTGATTTTCATAAAGGATTTTGCATTTTGCTTGTTGTCTTTTATTCATATGAGCTTCTTCAGCCGTTGCCCCTGGAAACACATGCTGCAAAGCTGACCATTAGTCATAGTGCATGCATCAGATGAAGCTCTAAGGAGGAAATGTTATTTATTAATGTATTCTCCAAAATTAATTTTGTTTTAAAATTAAACTTGCCTACAAGAATATATGCTTGCTTAAAATTAAGGCTTAGAAATATAAACATATCTCCAAAAGCAGATCAAATCTCTGAACATCCTCATTACACTGCCTAGGTACACAGTCCCAACAGAAGCAAATTCTCTTGAGTTTTGAGAAAGTTTGGTTCAGATGAAAGCTAACTGAGATGATGCTTTAGAAGATTTGTTCATGGAAATAAGTTGTTGACAGTGAGGAAGATATAGCCTATACATTTCTTGAGAATTTGGCCCAGATACACTAAAAATACACTACAATCACTTCAGTTCCATTCATTTTCTTTAAAGAGACTCTGGCTAATAGCTCTGCCTAATTAGCTACTGCCAAAAATGCTATGGGTGAGGGACACAGCTGTAAAGACTTTCTAGGCTAGAACCATATGGCTTCATCTATTCATTTATTCTAATGCACATCAGGTCAGTAACATTTTGCTAACATATTTAAAAATTATCTACGAAACAAGTATAACCACAGGACATGAAAAACCTTTAAACAGATGGTTAGCAATGAATTGCTGGTCAACAAATGCAATAGCTTGACAGATAACAGACTGCTTAAGTACTGCCAATTTGGCAATATTACCTGGACCAGTGCCGACACTGTTTACAGCTCAGGATTTTTTATTTGTTTTGGTTTGCTCTGTCATTAATTTTCACATGGAAACTAAACAAAATTCTTGACGTAGAACAAACAAAAGCACAAGTAAAATAGCAGCATAACCCAATGCAAAATCATTATATTGTCAAAAGTACTCATCCATCAAATGCATGACCAGCAGGGCAAGGGAGGTGATTCTCCCCCTCTACTCTGCTCTCACGAGATCCCATCTGGAGTGCTGCATTCAACTCTGGGGCCCCCAGCACAAGAAGGATGTGGACCTGTTAGAAGGAATCCAGAGAAGGGCCACGAGGATAATCAAAGGGCTGGAACACCTCTCCTGTGAAGACAGGCTGAGGGAGGTGGGGTTGTTCAGCCTGGAGAAGAGAAGGCTTAAGAGAGACCTTACAATGGCCTTCTGGTACTTAAAGGGGGCTACAGGGAAGCTGGGGAGGGACTCTTTGTCAGGGAGGGTAGCGATAGGACAAGAGATAGTGGCTTTAAACTAAAAAAGGGTAGATTTATATTAAATATTCAGATGACATTCTTTCCTAGAGGGTGGTGAGGCACTGGAACAGGTTGCCCATCACTGGAGGTGTTCAAGACCGGGTTGGATGGAGCTTTGAGCAGCCTAGTCTACTGGAAGACATCCCTGCCCAGGGCAGTGGGGTTGGAATTAGATGGTCTTTAAAGTCCCTTCCAATCCAAAGCATCCTATTATTCCATGATTTACAAGAAATGTAGGAATCCCAGTTTTCCTTTAGACAAAAATACACTATGAGGAAAAGTTTCACTATCAAAGATAAGCAGGTGGATTGGAGGAGGGGGCTACTAGTGTGCTAAGATACTGATTTCTGAAAATATAGAGATTTTTTTCTTTTTTGATGACTTTTTTAATTTAGTTGTTGATGTTAAAGAGCAGCAGGAAACATTATTCCAGTCTAATCTTCTAAATAATCTTTTTTATTTTTCTTCTGCATAGCTTTTAATTTCCTGTTCATACTATAAAAGTTTAGCCCACATTTCAGATATGCGGCTTTTATGTTTTTATAGGCTTTCTCTATTGCATACCACTAATGCTGGTGTCATTGCCCCTACAAAATGCTAATTTTCTTATAAGGAGTAAAGAACTAGACTCACTTTTTTTTTTTTTTAAATAGACCTATAAAATATGGTTTTTAGTTATATAGTTTGAATTTCAAATGAAAACCATTGTACAGTGCAGTGATAATTATCACTTTCACAGTTATCCCAAAAGTGAGAAAAAAGTACAACAGCCTGTCAGTTTTGAGAGAAACTGGGGGAGATCCAGCTTCAGTTTACAAAAGAGCAAAAGGAAATCCTAATCACCCATCCAATTTGTGTCAGATTTATAACAATCTCAGTTAGGCCATATACTATGGCATATTTGACTATATTTTCTCGGGTACTCCATCTCTCACTAGGCACTTCATGATTTCTGTAATGAGTAAAGGTAAAAGAAATTAAAAATTAAAAACTTGCTGTTACTGACTGCAAAATGATGCTCTGCATAAACAGCAAAATCAATCCTGTACAGGTAGAAATGTCTTTACAGTTCAGCTGTCTAGCAGTTGAGCTTGGGAATTCTATTTCTACCTTAGCATTGACAGTCTCTGATTCTAAAAATAGCCCTTTTCATGTGTCAGGCTCAGGTTTATTGGCGCTGATTTACAAATAATCAACCTTCAGCACAAATGCTTGATTAAAACTCACATCCAAAGCTGGATGTGGAGAGCTGAATGTTCACTCATGTCATTAGATTCTAGATGTTACAAACCAAATGCTGTAGTTGATAAATAATGCATACATACGCATCTGATGCTGTTTCTGTAAAGTGAGTTCAACATTCAAATGAGTGATACCAGTGTAAAAACCTTTAATGGAAAATTGTGCCTCAGAAATCGGTACATTGCAGGAAAACCATACCAAAACAAAAGTAATTCACTCATTTGGTATGTTCCTAATCTATGGCTAGCCTTACAGGGAGAATAAAAACTGATTCTTTCCTAGTTCTTTCAAGAATTTCTTTCTTTCCCTAATGCAAGCACAATTTCACACACTTTTCAATAAAGACGACAGGAAAAAGATAAAACAAAGGATACATTTTTGAATAAACAGAACTCTAAACCATTTATTGTTAGGATGCTATTTTAAAGCCGTCATTTTGAACATATATAGGAAACTAAACTCTAGGTTTTTCTTTTAATACTTCACTGTATTTTCTTTGTTTTACATTACCCCCCACTGCACAAAATTACATACAATTTACTTCACCACCAGAAATTCTGTAAGAAAAGGACCAAAAGCTATCAACAAATAATTATACATTCTGTTGCTGCACTTTACTGTAGATCCCATACTTGTCTGACTGGACCCAGATTTTATTTATAAAAATAAAATAATAATAAATAATAATAAAATAAATAAAAATAAATAAATACAAGACCCATCTATTGACGTTTGGCCTGCTGGCTCTTATCTCTCTTTTCTGCAAAAACTACCCTAAATTAGATACCATTTATGAAAACACAATAAGCCATCCCACTTTCAACGGTAATATTTGACATTCTGGAAACGTTACTGCAAATAGTTCAATAAAGTTTGAGTTTGTTGGAACCATCTATGTACATATTCATTGAGAACTTCCTGCTGAACTACCCTGCTCTCTGCTATTCTTAATAGCAAAGCAGATAGCCTGTCAGCAAGGCATTTTTAACTCTTATTCACTTCTTTCTAAATTTGTAACTTTTTAATTGAAAATGCCAGGGAATGGCACAAAACTACGCCAGGGGAGGTTCAGACTAGACATTAGGAGAAAATTCTTTAAAATTAGGGTGTTCAAACCTCAGACTTCCTAGGGAGGTGGCTGATGCCCCATGCCTGTCGGTGTTCAAGAGGCATTTGGATAAAGACCTCATTAATATGCTTTAACTTTTGTATATCTCTGGCAGCTGGGAATGATCTAGATGATCTTTGAAGGTCCCTTCTAGGTGAACTATTCTATTCTATTCTGAAAGGGCACTATGAGCATCGTGTTTCTGTAATCACCTTTCTCTTTCTTCTTTTTCCCTCCTTATGAGAGTATTGATGCTTCCTTTCCAAACCAACAAATTTCTTCAAATGAAAGATGATCCTTCCCTTTTATTTATTTATTTGTATGTTTCCAATCTGTAGCAACAATTTCCTACAGCTTTTTCCAAACCCATATGAAAGATACACTGGGTTAAGATTTAAGCTGCACTTTCTGATTGATTTCCAGAATACATTTTACATTCAATATCCCGCATAAAAAGCCCATGGAGAACTGCACCACAACAATTAATGATACAAGGTTTTTTTCTTGATATATGACTCAGCAGCCCCTGAGACTTATTTTTTTCTAGACTCAGTACAGCAGTTTCTGCTTCAGACTATAGCTCCAAAATAGCAACTTGCATAGTTTCTATGTTAACAAATCACAAGATGTCAAGCTGACACGAACTATAATCATTTTTTACTCTGTCTTTTAAATATATTTTATTTAGCAAATACTGGCATAGTAAATATACATTTTAAAGATATTATTAGACAATGATGTATGAAGATCTCAATTTGACAAGTACTTTGTTCAACAGCTTTAACAATATGTACCTCCTACCAAATAACTTAAATGTCTGTAATGTTTGAAATGCCATTTTTTTTCCTCATGCAAATATTGAAAACCTTTACAGATAAAGCTTTAACAGAAGAAATCCTTTAGCGTCATATTGAATTCCCCCCCCCCCCCCCCCCCGGAAATGTGTTATTCTATAGTTCACCACTGAATGCAAAAGATTGAGAATCAGAAGAAAATATCTATAATACCTAGAAATTTTGCTACCCTGAGAAAAGTAACAAACCATATAAAGAGTTAACATGAATGAATTCAAAATGTAGGAGTTTTATACATGTGTGTGTATATATATATACACACACGCACACATATCTTTATATGTATATATATACCTTTATATGTATATATATATACACACACAAATCTTTATATGATTGAGTCTCTACTTTCCAGAGTTCTGTTCTGACAATGCAGGTACAAACACTTGAGCTTATCAAAGTATGACTTTGGTATGCATTTTACCATTCCAATATTTCATGACATCATGTTAAATCACTTTTTTTTTTTTTCCTTTCACATTAAATCTTGAGCTGAATATAAAGCTCTTGGTTTCAAACTTAGAGTCATCAATAAAGCACAGCAAGGAAATAATCACAGGATGTACTGAATATCAGACTAAATTTGCCAAACGATTTAGCCAAATTTTCTATAGTAAAAAGCAAAATATGCATTTATCCACAGAGAATTCAAGATATGAAATGTCTGCATTTTTTGGTTCTTACTTTCCCCTCTCCATCTGGTCCTCTCCAAATACACAAAGTAACTCCAGGTTGACCATAACTAATACTAAAATAATTTACAGTTTAAAAATGCTGCTATTACTGCTACAGAGAACAGAGTGACTTTTCCCGCAGCCTAGAACTGAAATACTTAAGAAGAAAATATGCTATGCTTGTTTTAATCACATGTAATAAAGCCATTGTTTTTAATTTTATTTTCCTGAAGATACTCATTGATGTATTGTTTAGAACCAAAATTGTGCTGCATTTCAGAAAACACTCATGGGAGGATCCTTTCTGCATGATAAATGCAACTGAAGAAACTTGCTAGAAATACAGAGATGTATTTTCACAATTATAATGACTATGAAAATAAGAGACAGATTACAACCTGGTTTATTCTGCAAGCTTTCTGAATCTTGAGGGGAAAAAAAAAAAAAAGCTAATTATCAGTTAGAGTAAGCTGGAGAAAAAAAATGATATGTGCTTTAGGGTAGAAAACAGCCCAAAATGAGATGATGGGAACAAAAGATATAATGATTGTGCTGAAAGAAGGCAGAAGAAAATTAGCAATTAAAAACCAAATGTGATTGTTATGTAACAGAGGAAGACTGAAACATGAGGTCCAGCAATTGCATTTCAATTCCTGTAATGGATAATTACGTGTTAGGCTCTAACGTGAAGGACACTCCTTTATAAAGCAGTACTTTTATCATGCATTATACATCACTTGCACACCAGGCACACCAGGAAAAAAATAAAAAAAATCTTTTTTCTTGTAAACACTAGGCAGTTACTTCTAAATAGATATACTGGAAATAAATTACTGCTGCACACAATGGAGCCCTTAGAAGTTCTTATTAAAAACAAACAAACAACAAACTTTACGATGAAATATTATGAAAATTGCATGAGCTTTATAAGACAATTGCATGCCCTGAGATTTTGTTAGAATGCTGTATTTTGGAGTTAAACTAGTAACTCCAGAGTTATGGTATAATTAGTTATTGCTAAATTTTTGTTGGTAGCCTTTTCATATTTTCAGTACACATTCTTTCTTTCTGAAATAGACCTGTCAGCAACAGACCATCAGTGGAAATCTTTCTGTTTCTCAGAAAGTCCGCTTAGATGGTATGAAATTTTAGGGGAAGTCCTGGTGTTATTATTATTACTATTACTATTATTATATTTTACTGGTGGTAGTAAACTAGAGTTTCTGGATATCGGCAGTTCCTAAGACCACGTTACTCCAATTCCTAGGATCTCCAGATGTGCTCTATTCATTTGCTTAATGCAAAGCCACGCCTTTGAGTATGTTAAAAGAAACTGGCTAATTAGCTAAAGGGTCTAAAGGGTTCTAAGGAGGTAGAAACATAAAAAGGGAAATTTTCCAAAGCGTGTTACTTGTTACACACAAGACAACCTGGAGGGTTTTGTTTGTTTGTTTCTTTGTCCCGTCCCCTCCCCCCCCCCCCCCCCCCCCCCCCATTCTTACTGTCATACTCTGTTATCATCTGGCAATAAATTAAATTAATCTTCCACAAGCTGAGTCTGTTTTGACTGTGACCGTTCTATTTTGGGGATACTTTCAATACCCAAAGGACATTGAGCTTTAATAGGCAAAAAAAAAAAAAAAAAAAAAAAAGATAGGAAAGGACCCAAAAGAAAGAACAGGTAAGTTTGTTTACTGTATAGTATTTACACATCCTTTCTTATATAGCTCTTGACACCAGTATCTGTAGAGAGATAGCAGAAGTGAAGTTCAGAAGACTTGACCCTTGAGTACAACTGCAAATGCCTTTCTTGTTCTGAAATTCAAATGAAAATTCTAGAGTGGATATAGAATCACTAAGGGTGCTTTCAGATGTCATGAGGATTTCAGGGAAAAAAATAAATAAGTTTGATAAGAGTTTGATTCTTGAGAGCTTAGGAGCAAGGTGGACAAGAGTAGAATGTAGCACTCAATTTTTACATTACCACTGTTGAATGATGTCTGACGCTGCAAGGCCTTCTTCAATTGCAGGGGAACACTGTTAGAGCATCTCTTGAGATAGGCAAGTTCCAGCATTTTTATAGATGCTAAAATGTTTGTAGATAAGATGAGGATTTAACTCCTAGTAGGTTACGGCATGAACAAATACCAAAGCCTATGCTTTTCTGCCATGGCACTATTGTGTTACTGCACGTCCTTCCATACCTTTAACCAAGATGTCACATGACTAGAAAATAAACCTGCTTCCATTAGCACTAGGACTCAATGACAGTGATCAGTCCTTAGGATTTAGACAATAGAAAACACAGTTGCAAGCCAGATTGATTCACCACCAGTTGATTTCCACCATTCTCTGAGATAACCAGGCACAGCTGTGTCTGCTGGAGTCCACACCTCGTCAGGACAAACCTGTGGTTGACTCAGAGAGAAGTAATCATTCCCTTGAGCGATTATTTGAGAGAAGACCTTACAGTGATAAGTTATCCAATGGACTGGACGAGTGAGGATGTTTTTCACCTTGTACCTGTCTAACAAGGGCAGTGCAAAAGGTCTTGAATTACTTGCCCATTACAGCTCACTTCCAAGAAACAGGCTGAGGTCAAGACTATAATCAGCTTCAACTAGATCCAAGTATACCTCTATTTGGTTACTGAAACCCTCATACTTCAAACAATTGAAAGCATTTAACACTATGATAACAGAAAGTTAAAGTTTCATTAATCTTCAATTACAATAGAAAAAGATATTTTTACAGAAAAAAAAAAACCACAAAAAAAGAAATCTGCTTGAATCAGATAGCACCACTTGTTTAGCACAGTACTTGGAACTATCCTTTCTGATTCTATACTTCCAAGTAACATAGTGATTTCTAAAAATGTTAATGAATATGCAAAATATACCAATATTGAATTTGTTACTCCTACAGTGTAAGTCATTACAGAACTCAAAACAAACAAAATAATAATAAAAAAAAATCTATGCATGAAAAGTGTTACATTTTATCTTTTTTCCTGTCTGCAAAAATCTGGCTGTAAATTATGAGTAGTGATACTATAGGATTCTAATAACAGAAAATTCCCAGAGTAGTAAATCTTTCAGAAGGAACGATAAAGATAAAATTAGGAGGAAAGGAGATCTTCCCAAAGAGAAAAAAAAAATAAAATAAAAAACCTCTTTATACTCACCTGTATTCATAAAAATGTAAGATAAATAACTACAGATTTTTTTTTTTTTCCTAAAGTTAGTTTCATAACCTAGAAACAAATGGAAGAGTTCTGAAGCAGCATTCCTAATTCAATGTTTTATTTCACTTTTTGTGGTAGGTTAATTTAAAACTAAGAAAATACAGGAGGTGGTACACTTGTACTAATCCATATCAGGCTTCACAACAGAAGGTTCCATCTTTAACATGGTTATTTCAAAGGAAAAAAATAAATTTACCAAAGGTTTTTCTCATGAGCTCTTCTAACAAATAAAAAAGGGGGGAAGGAGGATTTATAATTGTCTTTAGTTCTATGTAGAATCACTCGTGAATATCTTTATATTACATGAAAATATAAGTTGAGCTAGCTAATGCTCAGATGCATCAGTGGTAATTATCAAGTATGGGCAAAGCAGGGATACTACCTCTTACTTCTGGCCTGTCTGCGACCAGTTTTGAATCCTGTGTCAATCCTGTATCCAAAGATTGGATATGTCAGTTCTTTACAAACTCCAAAAAATTTATAAGAACTGAAATACATTCAGATAAGAACCAGAGAAAATATTTTGAATCTGGAAAGCAAATGCTACAAGAGCTAAAAGAGTTTTACTTAAGAAACAGATTAAGATATCTGATGCTACATACTATCTAGCAAAGAGTAGGCAAAGATATTACATAGGTAAACTTTGAGCTGAACAGCAACAGAAGCCAAAAGCAGATATATCATTTCCAGCATTTGAAGTAATTAAACAATGGACCAGCCTGTCAAAAAAAAATGTCATAATGACCTAATGGCATAAAAACCCAATCTAACTCGGGTTTTTGCAGTGAGATTACTTTTCAAATAGGTATGTTTTAGGTCTATTAATTATTAGCTCAATCAAAACAATTCTAACATTCATGAATGGAATAGCACATAATTTGTCCTGACAGAGATCAGTAAGGATGCAAAGAGAAAAATAAGTAGCATTTAATGCATGAATTTAAGCAGACTATTGCATTTTGGGGGGGAATGATAATTTAAAGGTGATGTCAACACCTGAGCAGATTAAGAATTCTTTCCTGTTTTAATGACATTTTTATTATTATTGAACTATTAGAGCAAGTTTGATTGTAGGGAAATTTACTACATTTGATTATATCTCAACTTGCTAAACAACAATTTCAACACAACATTCTGCCTTCTTTACTGTTGAAGACAATAATATACTGGTAACTTGATTCAACTCAAAAGTCTTATCTGGCCTTAAAATTGACCTGAATGTGAACTCTGAACTTTGTCATGATAAATAAGAGGGAAAGAGTTCTAACTTGTCTTCAAATCCCAAACATTTTTCTGAGAGCACATGTACTTTTTTTTTTATGGTCTTATGAACGTAAGTTTAATTCTCAGACTTCAAAGGAGGTAGCTCAGATGGCACGTTAATACAGTTTAAATATTTAACATGCATAACCTACGGCTAAATAAAATTTGACACAGAGTGAGAAAAAAGTTCCTTTTAACGACAAAATACTCAAGGACCTAATTCAGGTTATAGATTTTTTTTTTTCCAGGTGGGCACACTACACACCCTCTTGAAGTGGCAGAATTTGGTCTTATCCTCCAAGTGAACAGAATTACACATGGACATTATGGATTATCTGCATAAATTGGGCTTTCCAGAAATATCAGGCTCACTGTACATGCAGTACAAGATTGATCTCTTCCTGCTTTTTAAGCATAGTAGTTAAGCATGGGTTCCACCACCAGAGAAATTTAGGCAGGCTGTTTCTTGGTTCTGTTGGTCCTGAAAGCTTCTGAGACACGGGCAAGAAGTGCCTGCATGTAGGTGATTTGTTCTGCTAGCAGCAGTTGTCTTTCCTGGTGACCTACAGGCACTCCATCAATCGGTAAGGGCAATGTCATAAATACTGCTGATTAAGTAGGAGCTTCTGATGCTAAAAGAACATACCAGCCTGTAGATGACTGGTTCTCTGCATTTGGAATCCTAACAAATTTCCTAAGAAAATGGGCCTGATAAGCAAGAAATAACACGAGCTGCAGGATGAATGACTGATCTTCTGAAAAGACTTTTTGAAAAGAAGGGTGAGAGGGGAGAAGAGTTCACTTTTGGGCCACACTGAAGCGACATGCTGTCCTCCCTTATCAGTCAAGGTGCTAAAGAAAGCTTTGGAAAAAACTGTTGCAATATTCCTAATGCATAAAGCAGATTTAAATACATACTTGTATAATAATTAATCTTCTATACAAGAGAGAGCAGAAGGTTTTCTAAATGGAGATAATAGTAGCAATTAACCTTGAAATGTATTACATTAGCTTTGAAATATTTGTAAACTAGGTAATAAGAAATTTTTAATATAAAGTGCTCTTATAATGCATTAGTGGAATCAGACCGTTTTTCAAGAAAATGCTAATCTCAATAATGACAGGGTTTTGACGATACTGTAATATAGGCACAACCTTAACCTGTGAGATCAATTATTCAAAAGTGTAGGTACTGTTTACAAGAACATATGTAAATTGGATAGTTTAAGCAGAAAAAAAATGCATCATTGAAGGAATAATTTCTACAAGAAGAGGCTTCTTACCAATTATTCATTTGTGCTAAACCAGGGAGACAGTGGTATGGATACTGTAAGTGGTCCAAAAGGCATCTCTTTTTACAAGTGTCCTAGCAACTGTGAGGTGTGACACTCCTTACATACTGCAAATAACTCTTCTTTTTCTTCCTCTTTAAAAGAGTATGTTACAGATTCGGGTTCTGGATCATTAGGACTTTCTCCAGAATATTTCATCTCCCCTCTCACCATATGCATGCACAGAAATGCTTATCTTTACATTTGGTCATCACCACCAATGATTTTAAGACATGATTATGCAACTCAGCTGTGTATGTAATGGCATGATTGCCACTGCAACAGCAAGCTGAATAAAAAGGGTTGTTAACCTGACAGAAATGGGTAACAGGACCAAAAAAGGTGTATTTAATGTAACTCAATTCTGCTTTCCTCCAATGGGGATATTTAAATAGGGCTATTTCAACAGAAATAATTTGGAAGTGAAGTTTGCTGTAAAAGGGAAAAACAAATGAGATTTACTGAAAGTATAGACAAAGAGAAGATGAAAGAGATTTGCGCCAATACCTTCCTATTAAACCTTCATGAGGTAGGGTAGGCCCTGTAATCCAAGCGTCTATTCAATGTACCTAAAATACTTGATGTGTGATGCATAACCATAATGCATACGTCCAGTGAAGATATCTTACTTAATGTCTTAATTCAATTGTTTAATAACCCCTTTCTCTTTTCTGCTTTAGAATAATGGGTTTATTTTGTTTGATTTTTTTTTGTGTGTGTGTGTGTTAGAATTTGTTGTTATTAAAGAGCATTAAATTTATAATCATACAGCTTGTATATAAAAGTATACAATATTTCCTATAAAAGCTTTGATATAAGCACTGAGTATAAAATAATTGGTTAATAAACAGGTAATTGCCAGGTTGTCTCACACTGTAAACAACGAGGAGTCTGCTGTGGACTGCTTTGGATGATACAAGTTTTATCTGTCTGTTTGAAGAAGAATAATTTTGAACTATTTATCGAAAAAAAAAAGGAAAGAAAATGTGCTTGGAGAAATTTATTCTTTAATGTTTCTGCAATATTTTTGGAAAGTATCAATAAAGGCCACTAGAAGAAAAGACTGGACAACAACCAGAAATTACTTCTAGAGATACCACAAGGGGAAAATGACGACAGAAAGCAAAAACCAGAGGTGTTTCATCTGATTAAATCATCTGCTTCATTAGATTCAGGCAACATTTAGTCTGGCTGGACAGAATTTCCTACCAGGTGCTGAAAAATTCATTGACAGCTACCAGAGAAATAGGTCAGATAACTAAAGGAAAAAACTCTCTTATTAAAAACAACACTACGACCACAAGATCTTCCTTATACTCTTAAGAAGATACACAATTGCTTGTAACTTAACTAAGGAAAGGTTTAGTTGGTATAGTAGGTTTAGTTGGTCTTTCTGACTGACACAGAGCTAATGGCTAGAAAACTTAGATTACCTACTTAAAATGGAGTGTAAATCTGGGAGTGATTCAGAGAAAAAAAAAATGAATCAGTAGGTGAAGATAGGGGGAAAACTGGCATTGGATGCTGTTTTTAACAATGTCAAAAAAGGGAAGTTGTGAAACAAAGTGATTTATCTGTTGTCTTTTGTCATCTTCAGAGCACATCTAGGTTCTGGATTCACCCCACCTAGTCTTAGAAAAACCCTGTAACTCTCTTAATTTGAGAATATCATTGACCCAGATGAATGGATCCCAAATTTAAAAAGTCACTTGTACTCACTTGCTTTCTCCCTTCATCAAATATATTTCCTGATTTTCCCTCCTATGAGGAAAGGCTGAGAGAGCTGGGGATGTTCAGCTTGAAGAAGAGATGGCTCTGGGAAGACCTCATTGTGACCTTTCAATACTTAAAGAGGTCTTATAAAACGAAGATGGAGGACTCTTTACTCGGGTGGATAATGATAGGACAAAGGGGAACGGTCTTAAGCTAAAAGATGATAGATTTAGACTAGACATTAGGAGGAAATTCTTCACTGTAAGGGCCCTGGAACAAGTTGCCAACAGAAGTGGTGTACGCTCCATCCCTGGAGGTTTTCAAGGCCAGGCTAGATGGGGGCTTGGCCAACCTGATCTAGTGGGTAGTATCACTGTCTATGGCACGGGGGATGGAATTAGATGATCTTTAAGGTCCCTTCCAACCCAAGCCATTCTATGATTCTATGATTAGTCTAAACATGCTATGGTGGTCATCATAAAAATAAATACATAGAAGTTATCACCGTGTAGTATACAGGCATTAAGAGCACATGATCTGATCATTTCTTTTAACTTCATGGATCAACCCATGAAATTTTGTAGTCTCTGGCATAATTTTCCTCATGTATTTCCACATATCAGGAAATAATTCTATTTACTGTTGCAAAGCATTTTAAATTCTATGGGAAAAAAAAAGTACAGGAAGTCTTACTAGCATTAATATATTTCATAACAGAATGGATAGACCTGATCTCACTACTCAGATTATTTATTTCTGCCTACAAAATTAGGTATGCCATTTTTCCCCCTACTTACTGACAAAACTATATTCTTATAAGATGCTTACTCTTCTACTCAGTAGCCCATTAAAATAATTAGTTCTAAATATCTGGGGAAAAAAAAATCCACAACAATTTAATTTCTATTGTTTTTAAAACTTAAAAAAAAAAAAAAAAAAGGAAGAAAAAAAGATTTTGGGGGGGCTATTTTAGCCTTAAGTACTGAAAAGTAATAAATGTTCTCAAAACTTGGTATAAATTGTGCATGTTTCAATTTGTACCACCCATATTTACTCTTAGCTAATATACAGGCCAGGAAAAAAAAAAAAAAAAGGAGAGTGAGAGAGAGTCAATAACTGTTTCTAGAGGGCATCTATAGATTTTCATTAAAAGGGAATTGAATCTTGTAGAGAATAAGTAAAAATCAAGGCATTTATAGTGATAGGCAAACACTGTGCTGTATATACTTTTCTTTTGCTTATGGTGGCTCTTTGACAGTAGGAATGTCAAATTTACTTATTTAAATTAAATAAATAAAACAGATACTTTCATAATATAAATTCTATATTGAGTAGCCAGTAGGAAATAGGGAAAGTAAATATCAGAAGTTGTCTCCTTGAGGGAGATAAAACAGACCAAAATCACAGGACTTTCTCATACCCACGTTAATCCCATAAATTCTGGGGGGTTATTATCTAAAATTGCAAAGGAGTAAAAATGAGCAATAAGGTTTTAGTAGTCTTCCATTCTATAGTAAATGAGGCAATTTACATTTTTGCACAAAACTGAAACAGGAGTGAGACCCTTGTGTTCATAAAATGCATTACAACTACTCATCACGGGAAAGTTGAGAGTCCTCTGATCAACTCTTTGCTTGGGTCTAGTATCTTTTTTTTTTTTTTTTTAAGGTTAATTATAAACTCACGAGTTTGCGAAGGGTATTGTATTGTAATGTGGAGCATAGTATTCTTTATTGACTTATTCCTTTGACATCTCTTTTTCACTTGCAGTTACAGTATTTGCTTACTTTTGACCTCTGTGGATGTAAAGCACTAAACAAGCTCATGAGTGAAAATTAGTCCTAAGAAAAACATCTCTTCAGTAGATACTGACCTGGGAACACTCAGAACACTTTTCAACAACAATGGATCAGCCTTCAGAAGACGATTCAGAGACATTGGACTGCTTTAAAGCAGACACTGCTTTAAAGAAGGCACCTATTACGAACTGCTTTGGTTAGCAAGCTTGCTTGCCCAGTTCTGGTTTTTGATGCTGCAACCAGAACTTGAGGCTTCTAGTATGGAAGACAGCTTGCCACCATCTACAAATGACATGGTAGTGCTGTTTGAGCAGAAATATTTAATCAAGGAAAACTTCACTGGAGTTCTATGTTGAAGATTTCTATCTACTGCTCACCCATCCACATCTGAGTAGCTGTTTTAACAGTTGTCTTAATTCAATCTATCTTTTTATATATGGAGACTTAATTGAACAGATTACTTCTAAGGAATGCCTGAAATTCCTAACATTAAAGTTTCTATTATCTTTTTTCTTTTGCACACTGTCAGCTCTGTCTAATCTTTTCACATATTGGTCCATAGTTGGTTTCATATTTCATTATCTTGATGTCAAAGAGAGTTATGTACAAAAAGAAAGAGTCACACATAGATCTTTGCCTGATCCCATACTCTTACTACAAACTGTTTCTGGTATGAAGTACTATTAGTGATAACGAATGCTCTGAAATTAATATTCCTCCATTTCCATCCACAAATATCACTGTGGAGGGTGACATCACTGTGGAAGCACTGAAATTCCCAGCAAATCATAAACTGGATCAAAAACCAACTTAACTGGCTGTGAGTTTCAGAGTAATAACAAGTAACTTCAGTGTTATTTCCACTCACATACAGTCTGTCAAAGACAGTTATAAATATCACAAGTGACTCCCTGTGTCTCTGTGGCTTTCCTCTGTTTTCCAAATGTTAAACTGGAAATTGTTAGTAGCTATCACAATTAAAATGGAATTAGAAGCTGCTTTGACATTTTGAGGAATCAAGTTTTTCAGTAATTTAACTAAATTATTACAATTTTATCCAAAAAGTTCTACTACTGCCACTCTCAGGGCTCCTAAGAAAGTTTTTTAGACACTAATCTTGATATTATCATATTAGATACAAACAACATAGACACATTTCACAGAAACATGTATGACTACTACTACGTGTTTTTTTTTTTTTATCCTGTTAGAGGTCCTACTTGCTATGAAAGTATTTCTTAACAAACAGAATATTTTTACATGAATATTCTGGATCACTTACTTTCTTTACATTTCTTCTCTGAACCTTATGCCCAGTGGTACTGGTTTCAATGCTTACACTGAGGAAGAAGAGTAGCTTGGTAGATGACATCAGTCAGTCTATTTGGCCTTTTGCAAGGTCACACAGTCCTACATGATCTTTAGATCGCAGAAAGATCGATTTGAAGCGTGGACTATTCAGTGAATAAAGAATTGGCTGTGTGGCCGCACCCAGAGGGTTGCAATCAATAGCTCAATGTCCAGGTGGTGGCCGATGATGAGTGCTGTCCCTCAGGGATCTGTCTTGGGAACAGTGCTGTTTAATATCTGTATCAGTGACACAGACAATGGGATCGAGTGCACCCTCAGCGAGCTTGCAAATAACACCAAGCTGAGTGGTGCAATCAATACACCAGAAGGAAGGGATGCCATCCAACAGGATCTGGACAAGCTAGAAAACTGGACACATGTGAACCTAATGAGGTTCAACAAGGCCAAGTGCAAGGGGCTGCACCTGGCTCAGGGCAATCCTAGACATGAGCACAGACTGGAAGAAGATCTCATTGAGAGCAGTACAGCAGAGAAGAACTTGGAGGTTCTGGTGGATGACATGAGCTAGCAGTGCACGCTTGCAGCCCAGAAAGCCAGCCACATCAACAGGGGAGTGGGCAGCAGGTCAAGGGAGAGGATTGTCCCCCTTTGATCTGCCCTTGTGAGGTTCCACTTGGAGTACTGCAGCCAGGTCTGGGACCCCCAGCACAAGAAAGTTTTAATTTTAATTGTGAATGATTTTTGGAAAAACTTTTCGTACAAGAAGAAGTGTAATTGATTTTAAATTTCTATCTACAAACTCTTCTTGCTAGGTATCCTCTTTACATCTAATAAGTTTACATTTAAAATAATATAAACTTTATTAAGGAGGACATAATTTGCTAAGAGTTAAAGAGAAAGTCTGCACAATCCACAACCAATGAGAACAAATAAATCTTTTCTGCTACTTGCTACTTTAGAAGCTGTCATACAATATTAAAAACATCTATTTGAAAACACTTTTGTAACAACAGTAGAACCACTCAGCAGCTAAAGGCAACTGAGCAAAACCACAGAAAGCACAGTTGCCTCAGTGATTGCAATACATCATAAAATAATACTTAATCTACAGATAAAGTCCCTGCAACCCACAACCGACAGAAGTATATAAATCTATTCTGCTACTTATCACTTTAGCAGCTGTCATACAATATTAAAAGCATCTGTTTCAAAATACTTCTACTACAACAACAATCACTCAGTGCTTGAAGGCAACTGGGCAAAACCACAGAAAACATACTGTTACCTGACTGCAGTGCATTAGGAAATAAATATTATCAAATATATACAATATTTATTCTGAAGATATTATTTTCATCGTCTTTGCATACTATTATTATACATATAGTTTATATTAAACACTATGAAGAAAGCAGAATATTACTCATGGTAGTTATTAAAAGACTACAATGAAGAAAATGTGGTTTTGCTATTGATTTACATAAATTGCACTTGAGTTTTTCACATTAAATGTGGAGGTGGTTCACAACATTCAGAATCATGACAAACTGATGTGGAAAGAAAGAAAGGCTAGCTTCAAGCTTTTGGTAAGGATTTAGATAGAGACAATTCTGAAACTCAGATCTCTACCTAAGCTTCAGTATACTTTAGAGAGTTCAGCATACTGTTTTGGGTGCACTGAATTACAGATCATTACTGAATCTACAGATGATTTTTAGATAGATGTAGCATGTTTCATATGCCACAAGTACGTAAAACCATTCATTTGTATGAAACATGCAAAAACATTTAACTGGGACACACTAACCTTTGAGAGAAAAAAAAAAAAAAAAGAGATATCCTAAACCAGACAGCAACAAACATTCTTATAACAAACAACACTTCCATGAAACTGTCACCAACTTCTTTACGGATTTCCAGAAAAGCATATAGATATTCTGAGCACACTTGTAAAATTCATTTTTTTCTTAACATTTTACTTAAAAGCATAACATTTGCACAATTTTATGATTCATGCACTTTTCATTATGTATGGGTGGAATTGAATAGACTTGATACTACTTAAAAAAATTTTTTTTTCCCCAGTAAAAATGCATAAATCTATTTTTTTTTTCTATTGTGAATAGTTCAGATCTTTAATTCACAAGGTTAAGAAATACCCGGGGAATTAACCTGCACTGTTCCTAAACTATGAGCAAATGAATCCATAAGTTTGTGCTAGGTATCTAATGCCCACTTTCATACATTATTGTTTATATTTATTACTGGATTTTCACACAACATGCCTTTTATCTCATTTATACCATTTGAATATCACAGAAGGATATACACCTTCCTGTGATTTCCTTTGGCTGGCATGCTGGAAAACTGTACTGCACTAGGAAGAAAGAAACTTTAAGATTTCATATACATGTATACTAACAGTTGTTTTTTTGTTGTTGTTGTTTTTGTTTTTTCTACTGAGGCAGACAAAATAGGCAGCCGCATGATAAACTTATTTCTTACAGAACTCTTACAATCACTTACAGGCAGCTTCACTATATTTCTAATTGCCTTCCCATTATCACCATCCCCAGCCATAAAAACAAGCATAGACAACAATCAAATGCTAAATTTTAGCAAGGAACTGGACTGCATGTGAGGCTCAAAAGAACGCAGAGACCTGCCAACCAACCTAAGAAGTAAATACCTTTTTTTTTTTTTTTGTCAGAATCTCCACAACCTCTAATGCTGCAGGTAACTTATCCCATTTCTCTAGTTGATTGACATTTCTATTTACAACTGAATACAAAACAAAAAGAAAAGCAGAAATTAATGCATTCAAAGGGAATCTCTCTGTTGTTATTTCAACTCAGTGTAACACACTCCAATGCATATATACATTCTTTGTAAAAATGCACTTGATAACACATTTTTTGTGAGTGCCTGCAGGGTTTTCAGATTCTGTAATTAACACTAGCAAGTCCATCTGACACAGCAACAGAGAGAAACCTTTGAGTGAACTTCCCTATTTCAAATCAAATGACTGCATTTCTTGAAAGGGTTACACAAGTAGCATTTTCAGACCTTTTCATAAAAGCAAATTTTGCTTACATTCTCACTCGTTAACACATGAAACCACAATCTCTCAGTAACAAAGTTCCCCTCTTCACAGGCATAAATATATACACTGTACTCAAATGCTATCTTACAGGAAGATTTGAACATACATATTTCTTCAATATTTGAGACAGAACATTTAAGCCTGAAACCTGATGCAATGAATATCACTACATTATCAACTATGCTGCAGTGTTTTTGTTTTTTTTCTGTTTTTTTTTCTTTTTTGATTAACTACTCATATGGTAAGAATAACAGTGACTTTAGAGAAATAAAAGAAAAAAAAAGTGAAAGTAATCAATATTCCACTAGGTTTTGCAAATAAAAAGCACATTAAGAACAACATTAGCTTCTTATTTCTCATTTTTACTGCTTTATACACAAACCATATTGATAAGAAGGGAGGAGGTGATCTGAGATAAAGCATCAAGCAATAAAACTTGCGCTTAATTGCCATAAGTGAACACTAAAGTTGCTTATTTTCAATCTGAGCATTGCAGTTCTTCTTCCTCAAGAACAATTTTAAGTTTTAACAGTACATTAAATATTCAACAGGTTTTTAAATACTACAAAATACATATCTTGAATTTACAACAATTCCCATCTAGACGATACTTGCATGAATAGGCTAGAAGAAAATTTTAAGGCAATATAGCAGTATTTGCACGTTAGCATCCCTAAAGCTCCTTTGGCACCTGCTGTTTTAGAACTGCAGATTTACAACAGGAACAAGATATTCACGTTCTATTCACGTTACCTCTGCTCAACGCTTAAGTTTCTACTTGCGGTATTCAGGACACCGGTGTGTTTTTCCTGCGGAAGAAAAGCGCCGCAGCCCTAAGACCGCCCGCTCGCAGCCCCCAGGGCTGGAGGTGACCCAGGCAGCGCCGCACGCCCACCCTACAGGTGCCCCTGGCCTCGCCGCAGGAGCAGAGCCGGAACAGAAAGGACGAGCCATCAAAAAGCACTCCCTTACCTTCTAAACCTGCTTCAATCAGCCCAAACTGTTCCAACACTTTAACAAAAAGCACAATCACGATCAAAACTGCTATCATTTCGAGCCCTTCCAAGTTCATGATGAGTTAGGTCATGGTCTAACCACAGCCACTGAGGAAAGTGCTCTCCTGCCCGGCTTTCTTTGCAAAGCCATTAAACTACGCGCAGAAGGCTCCTGCGAGGGAAGGGGGAGAGCGGGAAGGGAGGGAGCGGGGGGGGCGGCATCCCATCCACTCGAGCTGGGGCCAGCAGCGGCGAGCGGCTCCGCTCCGGCCTCCGCCACCGGTCCCCGAGCGCCGAGCGCGCTCCCGCAGCCGGGCGGCCCGGCGTGGAGCTGAGGCCGAGGGGTCCTCCCACCCCACCCTGGGTCGGGTCACTCGGGAAACGTCCGCGGGAAAAACGACGCCGAAACGCCGGGGGCCGGCGAAGCTGGCGGCGGCGGCGTCGTTGCGGGCAGCGCGCTGCCATGGAAACGCAGGGAGCGGGCCCGGCGCCGGGCACCGAGGGACGCGAAGGGCCTGAGGGCGAAGCACGGAGCCGAGGGGGGGAACCGCAGCGTCGGCAGGGATCGGCTCTCCGCCGGCCTGGGCAGCACGCGGGGATTTGCCCGGTGCGTCCGGACAGCTCCTCTCTTGGTTTCCCGGGGTTACAAAAAACAGCCCACGAAACTGTTGCATACGGCCGGTAACACCGAGTTTTGCGCGTCAAGAATCGTCTCTCGTCATTAACTGCCACGAACTTCTTTGATTCTGCTGTCTCACACTCACTGAGCTTTATTTAGTGTTTAAGCTGATTTGAAAAAGAAAAATTTTAAAGAATGGGTTGAGAAGGAAAAGGAAAAGCGACCTCATTGTTTTTGATGGTCTCTCACTTCAGTAGGATGTGCTGACCAAAGTATTTTCCAAGTGAAACATTAGCAGCAAAATAACACAAATACTAACCACAAGTCTGAATTGGTGTCCTCCACCAGTATGGGCTGCTGGCCTACCTGCAGAGGTTTGCAGTTCTGTCACACACAGCACAAAACGCTATTCACAGTTAAGGCATTACTATTTAAATCCCCTAATAATTTAGCACATAAGAAGGAATTTACATCAGAAAAACAGCACCTTTATTACAGCAAAAAATGGGCAAGGGAACAATTGCAACAAATTTAATCTTCTCTGGTAGAGTACTGTCATCCACATGGTTGAAATCCATTACCGTCCATTTCTTTCTTTGGATAAGTTTCAAAAAAAACAATCTTTGTGTCATGTAAGAACTGGCAGCGACTTCTAAATCCCCCAGGTATACTCACATTATGATGGGTGTTATCATTACTGAAAACAATGGAAAGAAGTGGGAATATGAGGACTGATAATAATAAATAGAAAAAGAAATGACTTTTTTTCTACTGTGAATAGGTAAATCCATACAGCTTAGTGTTTTGCATGTCACTATTCTATGCTTTGTTTGCTCAGGATTGAAATCTCTGAAACTACTTAAGCTTCTTCTGTCAGAAAACCTAAAGTTTAATGCTCCATCTTAAACATACCGACATGGGCTTTCTCTGTCTGTGCTCAGGACATACTGCAAATCTCTAAGTTTGTTTTCATTTCATTTCTGTAGGCTACTTTTCCTTAGGTAACCGTGCCTTTATTTACTTCAAACTTTCTCCTTCCATTCTTCTGTCTCTTATTTAATCTTTGTTTCAAACAAGGTCAGATACCTCCCTCTAAGCTAACTTATCAATAATTTTATGGACAATGGGTCCAGCTTTCTTTAAGGTGGGACTAAAATGGGATAATTTACCCTTATCAGCAGCATAACCTCTGCAACCGGTGTGCATGTTAACCAAATGATTGATACAAGCTGTGTCTCAGTACATTTAACATTGCCACCTGAACTGACATATTCAATTGCATTAATAGCTTTCCTTAATACTTGTCTGCTGCAAATGTTGACATGAACAGAAAAGTAAATGATTTTTAAAAAGACCCAATATTAACTACTTCTGTGACAGCACCAGTTGCTATTACTGTCAAGGCAGCCACACCAGCCTCATCCAGTGAAGTGCGGTGTGAGAAGGGAAGGGAAGGATGTGCCTGCACCTTTCAGCAGGTGGTGAGACAGCTGCTTTGGGATGTAGAAGGTAAAAGCACAAAGAAGTCTGGAGGTTTGGAGAAAAACTCTAGGAGACAGAGGAATTAGGAAGCTCTTCTCCCTCTATCCTAGCAGCATCATCCACCTCCATAGCCATGAGGGAGAGAATGGGCCTAGGACTGCTCCTGAGGCTGACAGCAGCTGAACTCAAGCCAGGGCCAAGAAGAAAAAAATGGCAAGCAGAGGTTATGGTGGAGGTTCTGCAAAGAAGGCAGCTGTAATTGCTCCCCAAACCTGGATTCCCACTGCTGTGTACTAAGAAATACACAGCGGGGGATCTGCTGTCTGGGGTCTGCCCTATCAGCTATGAGCAGGACAAAGTAGAGAGTTTTTTTCCAGAGGTGTAGGTCCACTGCACCTATGTCTAACGCTTCCAAGTATTCCCACTATTCTTCCAAGACATAGCATAGAATGTACAGAAGAAAAGAAGGAAGCACTATTGCTCCAGTTTTACAGGTGGATGCCAAAACGCAGTAAGAATAATAATCTTCAGGCTAGGAGTTTGCAAGAAAGCTGTAACCAAACTCAGTAAAACTGGCTGAGTGGTCACTCCCAGAGAGTGGTGATAAGCAGTGACAAAGTCAATTTGGAGGCTAGTGACTAGCAGTATACCTCAGGGATCAATATTGAATCCAGTTCTTTTTAGCATCTTCATTAATGATCTGGATGATGGGAGCAAGTTTGCAGATGGCACAAATATTAGAGACGTTGCTGATGCTCCAGAGGGTTGTGCTGACATCTGGAGGGACCTCAACACGCTAGAGAAATGGTCTGACAGGAACATCATGAAGGTCAACAAGAAGAGAAGTGCAAAGTTCTACATCTGGGGAGGAACAACCCCAGACACCAGGACATGCTGAGGACCATCCAGCTGGAAAGCAGCTTGGCAAGAGTTGGGTCTTGGTGGACACTAAGCTAAACAAGAGCCAGCTGTGTGCCCTTGCCAAAAGAAGGTCAATGGTGTTCTTAGCTGCATTAAGCAAAGTATTGCCACTAGCTCAAGGGAGGAGATCCTTCACCTCTACTCATCACTGCTGAAGCCACACTTGGAGTGCTGGATCCAGGTCTGGGCTCTTGAGTACAAGAGAGACATGGATGCACTGGAGAAAGTCCAACAAAAGGCCACAAAGATGATGAAAGGACTGGAGCATCTCCGCTATAAGAAAAGACTGTGAGAACTGGGTCTGTTCAGCATATCCTGGAGGGGACACAGTGGGGATCTCATCAATGTCTATAAATATCTGAAGGGTATTTATATACAAAAGACAATGGAGCCAGGCTCTTTACAGCAGCGTCCAGTGACAGGACAAGAAATTTGGACAATGTGAAACACAGGAGATTCCAACTGAGCACATCAGGAAGCACTTCTGATGCTTCCTTGCCACACATACTGTGTGGGTGACTGAGCATGGCACAGGCTGCCCAGAGAGGCTGTGAAGTCTCCTTCCTTGGAGATCTTCAAAAGCCACCTGGACATGGTCCTGCTCATCCTGCTGTGGGTGGCCCTGCTTGAGCAGGGGGATTAGATCAGATGGCCTCCAGAGGTTCCTGCCAAGCTCAACAATTCTGTGATTCTCTTTCTGTGAATCAGCCATGACAATCTCCTCTATATTTTGTTCTCATTTTCATATACTTACAGTTAAAGATTCTTTTCCTCATTAGGTCATTGCTTTTTAGCAAAACCTTACAAAAATATATTTCTCTTGTAGGAAGGCAAAATACCCCCAGAGCTCTCTGCTCCTTATGTTTCTACCTGCTTAAAAATGGAGTTGACTCTATTGACAACTAATGTTACAAACTGCATGGAATAATTATTTCTCTCTCCAAATAGCTTGCCAAAAATAATGAAGAGACTGTTGATTTCTTCTTTTCCTTACATTTAAGGAAAAAAAAAAAAAAAAGTCATCCTCATTTACCCATACAGTTTTGTCAGAATACAAGAGGAAGAATGTAGCTAACGCATCTGCAAATACTGAAACCCTATTTTCTCTCTTGTGTAACCACCCAAAGCTTAATATATTGTGGAATTAAACTTGAAAAAGGTCTACAAGATAGTTAGGAATGGAGGAAATAGGAATGTGATGAAAAGACATTAATGCATAAATTATCATTACATGTAGATGTTTTATAAAGAACTGCATGTAGCTGTGTTTTTCTTATTTTGTAACTACAGATAAAAAGTTTCAGCCTAGAAAGTGTTATAGATTCTGTAACCTATTCGAAAAAGCATTTAGTACATTCTTACCTTTTATCATGAGAGTAAATATATTAAATTGAAATCACTGGTCATATTTCAAGCTAGGGGCATATCTAAATGCTCACTTCTCATATTGTGATGGAAGTCTAAACCACAATACAGTGAATATGTTTACATTATTATGACTAGGATCCCAGGTACTACGAATCGTATTGCTACTGCTTAATGTTGTATATCACAAAATGTTAATGTTAAAAAAAGACCCATTCAATTTGGACTGAGAAATGGTAAGTGGGTCCACAGATGAAATCCCAGGAATGCTTATATTCTTCCTTACACTTTCTCTTCTTATGCACTCACATTCATCAGGTTGCCATTAAGCTACTCTCAGGATTTTGTCATGACTCCAATTAGGATTTTTAGAATTCTAAGAATTAATATATAGAGATAATTAATATATAGAGAGAATTAATATATAGAGAGAATTAATATATATATTAATTCTTATATATATATATAAACAGCAAATCTTCTAGTTCATCAAATCACTGAGTGTAAGCAGCAAAGAGATACAAGCTATTCTTTTAGCTTTAATTCTTTGAATGTAATCCTCTTTCTCAGTAAATATTTAATGAACCAAAATATACAAAATGCAATGATATTATCAGCCATTATATTAAGTCTCATAATGGACCACACCTTTCAACTTTCCTCTAGGAGTAAGCCAGCGCGGCTTGACTTCCATAGGATCTTTCCCAGATTAAGTACTGGGGAAAAAAATAATAGTAATAATTACAACAATATGACATCACAGTACATTATTTCTACCTCTTTACAACTTTTACCTATGTTCACATCCCAAACTGTGCCCAACTTTTTTTCACTTGTCACTACTCAAGGAGTTGCCACAGTTTGGACATGATGATGCTTAAGTGACGTCAGAAGATAATTTCCTAGTACCATCCAAAAAGTCAGACTACTGATATGCATGGTGATGCCCTAAACATGCATTCCAGCTCTATATCAGCAGGCAGCAATAATTTTATGGGCTAGCATGCATGGTGTAACTCACCCAAAGAGTCTTCAGTCTTGGACAGGGGCAAGGTGTAGTCATGAAGCCAAAGTTCTGGCTCTTCACACTCAGCATTGTATTTAAATAGCAATACATTACATCTTGTGCTTTTACAGAAGTGACTAAAATAGAAAATGTTATATACTATAATATTCATAAACAGGCTTTTTGAAGGCTTCTTGATGTAAAACACCCTCACCAGCCAACTGATTTGTAGTCCCAGTTGAAAAGTATACCTGAAGCTCTCGTATCATAACACTGCTCTTGAGAAGTTCTGATCTGCTATAAAAAGTCAGAAGTGGCATACAGTCATTTTGCCAGTTATTCTAAGTAGTCATTTGAATAGTCTTTGGATATTCTCTCATCCTTAAAATTGAATTATATTTCAAGTTTATCCCCATCCATACTGTGGAAATGTGGCTCCCTGAATCTGTTAGTGTATTTTTCTGGAAGTTGGTGCAGATATTGTAGTAATGGTGGCCATGAATTATATGTCATTTGAAGACATAAATTTTCTCAGCATGTTGAAAAATGCCATCCAGATAACTCCACCTTTACTGGAAATTCTTAAACCACATTAAAAAGCAAAAATCATCAAAAAAGTTCAATGTCAAAAATGTCAGGCAACTACACTTTCAAATGCTCTGTGGAAACTGAAGCTGAAAAATTCTTGGCTGTTGCAATTCCATAGATGAAGCTCAACTCTCCTCATGATTCGTTTGTGCTACTTACTTATTAGCAAGGACTCTGTGTGTCTGAGCTAATGCTTTTGAGACAAGTAATTTCACAGAATTTTTTCTAGCCATGTCAGTCCTGTAGCCCTTCAACCTGGGTATCTCTTATTTATTTCTCCCTTTGTGTTCTTGAATCAGGGGTATATGTAATACCACCAGTACAACTGCTCTAAGATTCAGTGTTTTTCCTGTCAGAGAACTAAAATCTTAATTTAGACTTTCCTGTTTTTGCTTCTCAACTATCATGACTTTCTCTTTGCTGTCCTTAGCAAGTGCTATCTTTCTTTTCTTTTTATCCACTGAGGATACTCCTGCTAAAATCATCATTCTGGGTTGTCACAACTTTCTCAGCCCTTTACATTTCCCTAACGGATCCATTTCAACATACACAAATATATTTGCTATTACCTTCAAGGCCAGTCTTAACATATTACTGCCATACTTGGACACTTCTGACTTTCAAAGAATATTGAGCTGTCAACTCCCTCAATCAATAATGATAGCCTTACTCATTCATAAATTAAACTTTATTCATAAGAAATGTTGCTGGTTCTAATACAGCCCTTTAATATATTCTGAAATATTAATACATCTGTTCTTCCTCGAGTTTCTCCTTAAACTGTGGTAATAGGAAGTCCACAATGCCCTGCCAAAACCTCAGAAGTTACAGTGATGTGTCCACAATAAAACTTTCTATTCATAATTGTGTTTGTTTGCTCTCCCATCCCTGTCACTCTACCTGAGCTCTTATTTTATTCTTAAGTATTAGATGTCTTGGAGCAATTTTTGTTAACTTTACAAAACACCATAGTACTTTGCTTACTCAAGTCCAACAGCATCTAGATGATATAGGAATATGGTCAGTGATTTGTAAAAAAAAAAAAGTGATATTTTAGCCTATATGTGGGATACAAAAACTGATCCATTGCTATTCTTCACTGTGTTCCCAAGTTAGTTATCACAGTAAATTTTTTGTGCCATATTAGGAGAATTATTTTAGTAAGCCACTTTCTATGAGACTCATATCTAGGAGAAACATCTGCAAGGAACTATCTGCATACTGTTTGTTACATGTGTCTGAAAGACATTTGCTTTTGCTGAACAAGGCTAAGTGAATATAAGCAGAGATGATAAAGGCTTCAAGGACCTCAATAGAATATCTGCTTCTGACCCCCTTGTGTCTTTTTGAAAATACCTACCCCTAGAAAATAAAGCTGTCTAAATTAGTAAATTAAATATATAATTCTCTGCTACTTTTATTGACTACCATAGAACAGTCTGCATCCATACTATACACATCTCTTGTCCTCTAAAACAGTATGGCTATAGAAAAAATGTTGAAATAGAAATGCTAGGATTAGTTTCTGGTCTATGATAGCTCCTAAACCATGTACAGGGGTTATTTAGGAGAGTGTTAGCTAGCACAGGCCAAGAGTATTACAGGCACTCTTCTAATACTTTAATAGAGTTGATGACAGTGTCTCAATGTGCAAGAATGTTTCCTGGAAGTGTTTAATTAACTAGTCTAGACACAGTCTAAACTTATCAGCTGCATTTTAAGTGATTCAGTGTAATAATTTGAGAGCTGACGTTAAAAAGAGAATATCTTCAACTTCGAGAAAACCTGCTCCACTTTTGAGCACATAGGTTCAAAAGGGTAGCCAGGGTTGCCTTGAAAAGTTACAAAACATGGAAATCTAAGAATTGAGACAAATTTACATGAATTCAAAATAAATAAATAAATAAATACTAGTTAGTCAGTACTTTAAATGACCACAGTTCTGTTGAAATTTTGCTAGAGGGATTTCCTAAGTTTTCCCAAGCTCAAATTCTCTGAACATGTCAATCACCTGGTATCAGGGCATTTGTGACAGTACTGGATGTAAGGCAAAACAGTCTAAGCAGACCTAGAATGCCATACCTGTTGCAAAAGACTGCTATGTTAAAAAGACTACCAATGCTTCAAAACATTATTAACTTATTGAGACATCAACAGCTCAACAGTGAGCAAGTTTAGTAAACACAGCAGAAAAATAAAATTGAAGAGGTCTATGGCTGAGTGAGATAATTTTGAAACATTTATCAAGAGATCTCTGGGAATGTGAGAAAACACACAGAAGTGCAAGGATGTGGACAGTAGCTTTCATGATTGTCAGAACACTGTTAATAACTCAATTACTTCTGCAGTCTTAGCATACACTCTTTTTATATGGTCATGACAGCTTGATGACAACAAAGCTAATGGAAGAAAAATACCTTTAAACAGAAGAAAGAGTTTGTAAAAGCTGTCCAGAACATCTTTTTACAGCTGGAAATGTTTGTTAAGTAAAATTCTAGTAAACTAAAACTAGTTTCAATACCTAAAAGAACAACAAATAACTTGGCAATTTTCTTTTCAAAGTCACAGGTCTTCTCTCATGGGCTGTTTTCTAATGTACTTATTGACTCCCCCCCCTCCCCCCCCCCCCCCAAAAAAAAAAAAAAAACAAACACAAACAAACCAATACATACCTTTGATAGTTGCATATAGGAAGTAAGGGAGGTGGAACATTTTAGAGCTATCTTCCAAACTTGTATGATGAAACTTAAACATTCCTCTTTGTTTCTAATTAGCACTGTCTCTGTGCTCTTAAATATGATCTTTTCTCCATTTTTTTCTCTCAAAAATAAAAGTTGCTTTTGTCATAGGATAAGCCATTTTAGGAACAGCAGATTTAGGAATAACAGACTTGAATGAAAACTGCACAAAATGCACAGAAACATTTCCTCAACATATCTGGATTCAGCTGTAGATCACTATTTTCTGTCTTCCAGAACAGCATTCTACATGTAACTCTGGAATTTTGTTTTGATTTCTTCCTCTGAGAGGTGCAATCACTGTGGAAAGGACCTTCACAATGATCAACAGAGAAACTGCAAAAACTTAGAAACTATTACCAACCCATATTTTCTCTGGAACCATGTAGCTCTGCAAGATAAAGAGCATGACTACATAATGGGAAAGCATTCATACAGTATGTTCAATTGTTGAATTTGTAAAACCATGCACAATAAACTAACTAGATATCTTGGTAATAAGTTTTGCTAACAAATCTTAATAAAACTATGTTAGGGCTTTCTAAAATCACAACTATGCCAAACACAGCTATTCAAACTCTTGTCCACAATTATAATCCCATAAAGAAACTAGATTAAGAGATTACAATGAAAAACAAGTATTATGTAAATCTGATCACTTTCTATGCTTTCTTTCTGGCAAACAAGGCAGATGTGCAGTTTGTGTGGTATGTAGCATGCAGATACCTACATTTTTAAACCTATAGCTACGGATAGAAGGTGAGAATTGAATCACACAATACAGTAACATTTTCATGCAAATAACAAAGAAAGAAGATACATCATTAATAATTAGAGGTATCATTAATAATTAGAATAACACTACTTTTTGATACATCTTTTGCTGTGTATTATTGGAAAACTGTCAAGCTTCCTGTGGGCTTTAGCTGTGTTAAGTGAACTTTACCATAAATATGTTTAGGAAACTTATCTACAGTCTCAAAATAAAAGACTGACAGAAGAGTTCCTTCAGTTCAGCTGATGGAGCATGTGGATGTTTGCCAGGCTTTTCCTCCTAATCCCTTGTTGCTTCATTAGTAGCTCACTGCAGACGACAAGGGACTTTTATGCCAATCAACAGTAAAAAGTCACAGGGAAGCCTAGCTCACATGCCTATGGAAAACAGCTTGAGACACTGCAACAAGGCAGCATTTTTCAAAGTTATGCTTAAAATAAAATAAAATAAAAAAATAAAAAAGCACAAAACAAAACAGAACCAAAAAGCCAGGGAAATCAGAAAGCCAATGTCTGCTGAACCTTACAGTCTGACTTAAGCACTAGTGTGCTGCTAGAGTGTACTTCTAGTCCAAATGTGAGCTTCTACTTTTCCCAGAAGTTATTATTAAGACAAATGACAGAACAAAACAGTGACAAGTTGAATGTCTTTTTTTTCAGGCTGGTTATATAAAGCTAACCAACATACATAATGTCATAAAGTAAATAAGAAAATGACATTGTTTTCAAGTCCGCCCAATTAATAATCTACTTGGATGAAGAAGCCCCCAGGTTTTTCTTAACATTTTGACAGTCTCTCTCCTTTTTTTTTTTCTCTTTTTTTGTTCCTACACACCTGTACCATGTAAGAGCCCAAAGCTCTCAGGAGTTTTGTGTTGTTAGGTGGGTGATGCTAAGTCATCTTATTGGAGAAACTCACTGAAGGGTGGGCTAGGTTTTCTAAAGAATCAAGTATTATGCCAATTTTCGCACTGTGAAAAAAACATCTTACAAATTACTTACATCAACAATATATTCAATAATAAGGTGTACCTCATTGATACCCAATCATCATTAAGAAACAAGGTTGTTTTAAACCAGATGACAAGGATAATTGGCCATTCTACGTGAACAACTAGTCCTACTTAGTCAAGTTGCATACGTGGTCTTTATAGCATAGGTTTGAAGAATGTGTTTGCAATAGTACAGAGAGACATAAAGTACTAACATTTGCTACTTCAATGCAAAGGAGATTTCTGTGCACAAAGCACTGAGACTTAGAGACTTTCAATAGTGCTAAACTCAGCAGAGCTACTCTTAAACTAACAGGCAGAAAATTCTTCTTATCTAAATTCTCTCTCTCCCTCCTGTCTCTGTGCAATATAAAGGTCTGCATTACCACTTCCTTCCTCTATTATTACATTCTTTGTTATCAGTTGATATATTTTTCTTCATAAAAATCATCTACATACCAGAAATATGACTCCATTTTCTAACACATTATTAGTTCTACATGGTTCTTTAGTCCTCATCACTCTATGCTTTTTGAAGGCTGCTTTTATTTAAATTCAGATTTCCTGCACTGGAAAGACTGTGTCTTGATTTATACCTTCTCCATTTGTTTCTGGAACACAGACATGTTTCTATGTGAGCTGGTAACCTTCCAAAAGGGTGTGGAAATTTCAGGAGCAAAGAGAGATCCAGTGGATACCCACAGAACACAGGGGACACTGAGACTTGTTTACATATTAGTCTTTTAAAAGTGTCAAAAGAATGTTGCTGTTTCATTTTAACATAAGAAGTTTGAAGAGAGGCCAGATAATATTTGCTTTGCTTTTATATTCACTGGCAATATAGGATGATGAAGAGAGTTCAGAATGTTCCAGGGAACTCAGAAATGTGAAACAATAAGAAATATGACATTTAATGCTCCTCGCTTGTCAAAATAAACAAAAAACAATGTGATGCATGAAAAGCTTTGCTGGTGTTAGGTATTATTTTTTATTATTTTATTTTGTGTTTTCTATTGCTTTCTCTGAAAATCTGATGAGTTTTTTTGATTGATGTTCAATCCCCATATTCTCTTCCATCATGAAAATGACACCATTCATGCAAATTCTTTATTTCATTGTGGATACACTAGACTGATAGGCAACCATAGCTCTGTTTTGTGCAATGTACATAGGAGAGAAGACATAAGGGGTGAGAAGAAGACTGTGAGAAGTTGTCTGTTCATCAGGAATTAAAAAACAACAAACAAACAAACAAACCAAACAACAACAAATCAACAACAACAAAAAAAACCAAACTACCAATAGCAACAACAACAAAATATCCAGTAACTGAAAGGGAGACAGGTATAAAAGCAGAGAGCGGACATGGATATTTATGGTATGGTCACTCTGGCGCTCTGAATAGCGCAGGTCGGCCACATTTAAAGTATGAACTAGCATGAAACAAAGAGAGATCAAGCATTTTTCCATGAAACTTTTTGCTACCATTAATAGCACTGCTATAGTTACAGATACCAGTGAGTAACAGAGCCCATATTTTGTCATTCATTGAAAACATAAAAAGATCCTACTCAAGTAGTAAAGTTAAGCCCTGTAAGGATAGGCATCAAAAGATGCATGCTGTGCATGGTGGCCTAGTAAAACCCTTTCACCTGGCTGCCTATCAGTTTACATGACAGAGAAAGGATTCACACTGTCAGGTGATTGAAATATTCTGCAGAGAAGAACAAATGAAAAAAATTGAATACTTCCTTCACATGGGAGGACATCAAAATATATTTGAAGCAAGTAGATTGTGCCTGTTCGAATTACTAACACTGAAATCGAGCTAGATAAGTTAAAAGAAGTCATTTAAAGACCTTCAGATCAGTATTTTGAGATCTCACATGAAAACAATGATGTTGAAAACAATAATGTCTAAAATTGAACAGAGCTAAATAAAGATCAGTATGGAGGAAAGAAAAAAGATTCTGAAAGACTTTCTTTTTCCCCAAGCTACGAACAGAGGGTTCAAATGGCATCCTGAGACTTGCTATTCTCAAAATTAATTTTAGAATGTAATTTAGACTCAGCCATGAATATAGCCTTGTCAGAGTACAAGAGAACTGTGAAATTAAATATATACATACCTATGTACACAACATGGGAGTGGCTGGTTGTAACAGCAATTCACGTCTTACATTATTCTTCAGGATTATCAATATGCTTCAAATGTAAAATTCTTCATTCATAACTTCAGCCATTATTTATTTACTTTTTCCCTGAGGAATATCCCTCTGAAGGAGTTGCAGGGTTTTGCATCAGAAGAGGAAACTCAAGCTCTGTATTTGAAGATAATGGCAGGCTCTGGCAGAGGGAGCCCACAGCAGTGGAGATGGTCACCAGTAGAGAGCTTTCCCACAGAAATGCAACACAGCAGAACTAACTGATGGCTGGAGCAATTCTACACCTTCCTGTCAGTCTTGCTGCATATGAGGAAGATATCCAATAGGAAGACAGAAACAGGAGTTTGCTGGTAGCTTCTCCTTCCCAATATGCACCTTCTCCACACTGCAGGCTCTACTGCTTCCTCAGTGAAAGGATCCTGAGGAACTGAGCTGTGGTACACATCCATCCAGACTCAGCACCTTCCACAGTGCAGTCCTACTGCTTATCTTCCACCTCCTAGAAACAGAAGCAGGCTCAGGAACTTTCCCATAATTGTACTTCTAGAAACCCTACAAACCATAAAGCAGCAACTTTTTGATGCCTGTGGTTTTGGTCTCTGCCTGTCATGGCCTGTGGGCTTGGCTATTTCCATTCTTGCTCACTTTTCTGTGACTTTAATTCTGAAGCAATATTTTCATTTAATTGGATGCAGCACTTTTCATTTCAGTATCATTTTTCTTCTAGTTTTCTGGCTCCTTTCTTTGTAAAATGTCCTGCTTACTTGATCACTAACAGCAAGAGTCAGTCTGTAGCTTCCACTTTTGGACAAAGTTCTTATTTTAATCCTTTGTCCTGGGCGCTAATCACTTGAAATATGAACATGAAATTAAAAGGTGAAAGTTTGCCTGCAAAGTTTTTCCAGGTTCTATTCTAATTGTTATTGCAATAGAGACTACCTTTGAGTAAATCTCATAATTCAGAATCATCATTTTTCTGTTAAATTATTCAGATCAGCTATAAATCTTTCTGCAACCAGATTCTTCTCTTTGCATCTTTGATGATGCTTTGCATAACTTAGGCTTTGAGACTTACTTTTTTTTTTTTTAACTTTTCTACTTTATGCAGCTATAATATCAGTTTAGATTTCACAGGTAGAAATGAAAGCTAGTCCATTTCATATACAAATGAGGCTAATGCTTTCAACAGTTGAACAAGTCAATTGATGGAACAGTTTATTTAATGTTTTCATTCCATTACCTCCTGTGAAAGACATGGTCTAGTCACTTCCATGTTCAGGGCTCAGGTCAAAAATCACTGTTCTGGATTATTTAACTTTCTTAATTAGAACAGCTCACTGTTAAAAAGTCACTGGCCAAATTTCTATAGCTTCATGACTGCCCAGGGAAACCCACAGTGCCCTCTAAATCGGCCAGGAATCGTTTTAAAATTGTGAGTTCAAATCTGCTCCTGTTGCAGCTGAGCAACATTTTGACAACTGAGTTGTGTGCCAAATTATACTGATCTCAGACCAATTATTTATCCATGTACACATTAACCATTTCTTTCTATCTGGTGTCTCACCATCAAAGTGCCAAGCAATAGATAGATCAGACATACTGGTACTTGAAGATAAAGCATCCTCTTTGCATTTATCAAGATACACAACCACACATGCAATCCTCTGTAAATAACATATTAAGATGAACTGTATGTGATGTTTTACCCATTCAATATTAGCATTCTGTTCTACTATCTGCGCTCAATTAAAGCTGCATATACCATCTTCAGTATATTGCCCTAATGATACCCTATCTTTTGGATAGTTTTGTAATTTCAACATAGGGAGTTTCTTCCTATTCAAAATAAAATAAAATAAAATACATATGGATATAATATGCTAGTTTTGACTAGAGGGATCAGCACATGCTTCCATCATGTTTTTTCACCAATCCATTTACATTGTATCCTTGTTTAATTATCTTTAAGTAACACATTAGTTAACTAATAGTCTAGCAAGTACAGAATAAAAAGCCAGAAAAGAAAGCCTGAAATGTAGCTTTCATGCTTATTAGCAGATTTAACCAAACTACTAGAAATTACTAGTCTCTCTAAAAATAATGGAATGCCTTATTCTGATAAATGCAGGGAAAATAACAAAATCTATTTGATGGAGTATCCACAATGTTTTTTTACAAGTATGTTATAGTCCCTATAAAAGGTAATCTATGAACTGAAGGTACAAAAGTCTATGGAGATGAGGAGTATGATGATATGCTCCTAAGCTGAATATTTACATGTCAGCTGTAACAATATTAAGTTAGTGAGGTCAGAATAAAGCTGATCCATCTTCTCAATGAGATGTTAATAAATTAGTTTAGTAAAAGACAAAAACATGGCATATTACTACATGATACTTAAGTAAGTGTGAAAGCTTCTGAGATATTCCTGTAATCAAAAAATGCTAGAAGCAGGGAAGGTTAGCAGACTGTGGTTTTATCTTTTTTTTTTTCCTTCTTTTTTTTTTTTTTCCCCTCTCACATGGGGACAATTTTCAGTGATCCAGAATAAATTCAGAAGACATTTTGAAAAACTGCACAATTTACAGGGAATCATTCCTCATTCTGATGACTTACATTGGTGAAACTTGTTCTGTGCATGAAGCTTTGAAATCTGTCCTATTCCCAATTCACTACTTCATATTGTTGCAAAAGTAGTAAAAGTGTCAAGGTAAAAATTTAATATAATAATTATCTGAAACTAGAGCAATATTTTAGTGATCACCAGAAATGATGCACCTACCTCTGCTGATAGTTAAATGTATATAGACCTTACATTTCAAGTTTCAAATGGGATCACTGAAGTTGAATGAACCCCTAGAAAACACAGTCTATGCAAGAAGACTTAAAATATAGCCTGTAAAAAACAGCTATGAGAGAAGCACCTAATAAATATATATTTTTTTTTAATAATCCTGCAGACTCATAATGATAAAGTATGATTTTAAGGGATCTCATGAAGCAATCTAGTCCAGTCTCTTGCATTATACTTATATCACTCCTAACAGACATTTAAAAAGAAACATTAAAAGAATTAGAGCTCCTACCAAAGTACTGAAGTATTTTTTCAGTCTTTAGAAAAAGTGAATCCGGTCCCTCACCCAGTATTTACTCAAAATTCCCCAGTCTCTTCTGCTGCTATTTGACCCCATTTCTTCTCATCTTAGTCATGCAGCTCTGTAAATCTGTCTCTCAACTGAAGCAGGTCTGGTCTACAAAAATGAACTGAAGCAACTGAAATTCTATGAAGCAGTAACATAATTTCCATATGTCCTTCTTACAAAAACATCTTACTTATGATCCTTTGGTGTATTTTTTAATCAGAAAATTGAATATCTGAAATAGTCAAGCTATTTTTAAAAAGTTTTCCAAAAAAAGGGAAAAAAGTATTGCAAAACACAATTTTCCCATAAGTATAAAAAATTCAAAATCATTCAGAATAAATTCTAAATTATTTCATAGCCTGTGGAAAACATAATCCATATTAAAACTGGACTACTGACTACTTCGCTTTTACAATGTAATCTTTCCCCTATTTTTCCCCATTTAGATAAAAAGTTTCCCTAGGCATTGACTGTGTTGTATACATTCAGAAAATCATCCCAGATGTATCTTAATCTAAATAATAAATGCCAATAAAATGATACAAGGAATCCAAGCTTTCTTTTTAAGTGGAACATGACTGAACTGAAAGTCCAATGGGGACATGCTATTTCATTTGGAAGTCACTGAAAACTACTGTTTCCATAGGTTTATCTGGACCTGTGACCTCAAACTGAGATCAGCTGCAAACAGCAAAATTATTTTAGGTATGCAGTGTTTAGCAGAGGTCAGCATGACACTTACAAGTCTGTACTGTGGCCAAGTTCACTGAAAAAAAAAAAAAACAGCACTTGGAGACTCTTATTCTGTTTGCCCATTGCACTGGAAAAGAAAGTCCTACCAGAAACCCTGCAAATACAGAGAATGTCTGTACACAGTGATTTTGCATTTTGACCTCTGTGTTAGTTGAAAGATAAATGATGTTAGGGGTAGTCATAGAGGTTCTGTCTTGCTAAAACAATTACATATCTTGTATATGTTATTTATTCAGGAAAATGTAATGTCTGTTTTATGAAATCAATTTAGTATTGATATGGCAGTTTTGGGTAGACAGACCACTTAATCTGTAACACATGTCTAAACCAGGACATCAAAATTCAGGGAATTTTGATCAGAAATACATATTTCTGACCTTATGAACTCTTCTGGAGGAATTCAGTATCCCAACAGAGAAACTGCCCTGTGTTGAGGGAGCTGCTGCCAGATACTCAACATATATATAAAACATTCTTCTCTTGAATGTGTTATTTCTGGGCAGAACGAGCCCTAAATAACTGTCTCATTGCACATTAACAGTTTATGTGGCTGGATTTCAATTCCACATAATTTATGGAACACTAGAGAGTTTTATTACAAGGTTCAGGAGAAATTAAAAGAAAATCAAGTACAAATGAAGTATGGGTCATCCAAGAGCAGAATTCATAGAGGTACTGGAAAGCAAAATAGTATCTGTTACAGCATCCAAAAAGACAGACGGATTTCCAGTGCATGTGTTTTCAGGAAATAAAACAGTTTGGCTGAGGTTGAACTTTGTCATGTTAGACAGGGAAAGAGATGCCCCTTGTAAGTGGGCTAAGAATCATTGAGAAACACTTTTGCCTCTGCTTTACTGTAGACCCAATCCCATTTTCAGTGCTGAGAAAGCATAACATGAGATTTCATAGAGGCCAGGGGAATAATATGTGTGAGATAACGTCTCTCCTTCTTTTCCCAGTGGAAGGAGCTCAGCTAAAAAGAAACAAACAAGCAAAACCAAATTAAAACCCTATGTAATCTGTAACACAATCCATAAGCAACAAGACCTATTATAAAAAACTGCTGGGCCCAAAGTTGCTGGACTTAATTTACTATTAGTTTGTAACATACAATCATTTCCAAAAGTACAAAATGGGTGCAAAAATTGAAATAATAAATGTTTTATTCAGCACTAGAGTAAATACCAGCATGCCACTATGAGAAGGATGGTGATCAGGGTCAGCAGAAGGCTGCAGAGAAAGACTTTTCTCTTTTTGAAACAGAAAGTAACTTATTTGAAGGTGGTCGAAACAGTTTTAACCTCAGATTTAACCAAAAATGAAAGTGAAAGGACAGAATAAGGCACTCCATGCTTTTTCTCTCCAGATGTATTCTGGCCTTGTGGTGTGCTGGCTCTGTTTTTGGGGAGCCTGTGGTCACAAGGAACTTTTCTCTGTGGAGCACTCTTGCATTGCCGGAGCTTTAAGGTGGACTGTTTGGTTGTGTTACAATTACTACACATTCCTCATCATGCAACTAGTTAGTAACTCGCACAGGGGACAGAACTAGGTCCTGCAGGGAGGCATTCCTGTCTTCCTGTGAGCAGTACTGCTGACTACCATAGCTGTGGGTCATACCAGTCCCTTATGCAGAATTACTGGAGTTGCATTGTCTTGTAACCAATTTAATCTTTCACACTTGCATCAAATGCAAATAAAATGCTGCTGTCTGACAGCACTCTCTGCTCATATTGGCATATATGTCATCTCTCATTAGTAGACTTGGGCCCAGCTTTTGTAATGAGTGGTGAAAGAATACCATTCCTAGCTGCTAGTGTCTGCATGGGGAAGCACCAAGCCTAATGGAAAGCCTGCTTGACATTACTTCGTTTTCTACAGAAACAGATAAGTAAAGAACCTATATTTAGTCCATTATTCACTCTGAAAACAGTCACCTAGTATTTTGGATAAATGTAGTCAGAAAGACTCAAGTATGATTAAATTCCTAAAAAAAAGAAAAAAAAAGAGAAAGAGAGAGAGAGAAAGAAAGAGAGAGAGAGAGAAAGAAAGAAAGAAAGAAAAAGAAAGAAAGAAGAAATAAAAAACAACTTTGACTGAAAGCCAGTGCTTTACTTACTCTGGGCTATTTTAATGGGACAGATAATACCAAATAAAGGATACTCACAAACAGAATTCAATTCTGTATTGCTGCTTGCTTTAGCACAGGCTGATGGAGTGCCTTAGAGTGCCCTTACATATTTTAAAATAGAAGGTAGATGAATAGACATGCACCTCCGTTTTTTAAGTGAGATAAGTCACAGTTCTCGAATCATTTTTCTTTTCTTTGCTCCCTTCTTTTTAATTTAAGACAATATTTGTACATTTTATTGTATCCTTATCAAAGTTCTGTGAGCATAGTTAATCTCACTTCATGTGATCAGAATAAAAGCAACAATTACACTGTGAAAAGTAATAGATCTCATTGCAAATTAATTTTTTGAAACAGATAATGAGATCAGGTGTTTTACCTTGAGAGGAATATTGGCAAGTAACACTTTTCAGGGCAAACATCTTTGTCTACGAGTTGGATTCTATGTAAAGAAAAAAATCAATTTCTAGTATATATTCACTTCACCAACTCATTCTTGGTGTATTCTCAAAATTGGTTCATTTCTCTATATATACACACTCCACATATTGTAACCAATAATGCATAGGCCTGGACATCTACCCCAGGATCTCAGAGTATTTTTCATAAGTGTTTTGCAGGAATATTTGTTCACCTTTAGAAAGGCAAACAAACTAGAAGGTAATGAGCTGCCTCTCAAAACACAGCTATAGAGCCAAAAGTACAACCTGTATATCCTTTTGTCTTTCTGGTGTCCAGTCTGTCTGCTATGCTACAGCTTAAAGTATCTGTAACAACACTCTATAATTTTGTTGCTGCAATGTCTGTAATTGTTTTGGGTGTGTTAGTCTACTGTGAAAGGTTGAAACAGAGAAGGTAGAGTACAGCTCTTGCTGTGAAAAAAAATGTAATCTGGAAAAGGCACAAGCAGACTCTTATTGTATAGAATAACTATGGAGTTAGGATTAAAGAGACTCCAAAACTCTTTGAAATTTGTCACTGTAAAGCTAAAAGTTTATTCATAAGGAGTCCAAATCATAATGGTTTAATCAACTGTTGAAGCTCACAAACTCCTTAAAATTGAATGTGTTAAAAAACTGACTACATAGATTGATGATTGTGCATTTATTTCTACCTGCTGAGTTCTCTAGCATAATATTAACTATGTAAATAATTTAACATTTTGTTTTAAAAAATTATTCCATGAATTCTTTTCACTCTGAAAATGAGATTTGCACCTTCACTTGAAATCTTTCATGTCAAATAGAGGATAAAGAATAACAGGTTATTAAGTTCCCAGTTCTTATTGAAGAACATTTCTCTCTTAAATGAAATGTTCTGGCCGAAATGGCATGGGATGCTACATGGAAGAGAGACTTTGGCAGTTAAAAATAATCAGGAATGCAAGAATTCAACTTAGCACTGCCTTAGTTCCAACCTCTTCCCAATGTTATCCAAGCACTATGAGGAACAACTGGAAGGACATGATTCCACTTATTGTTAGTTATTACTTCCTTTTTTCCTCATTTTGCACTGCATTTATTGGGCTAGATAAAGCATTAGAGTTGACAAACTTCAGATTGCTACATTTTGGGAAGGATAAACAGGCATTTTAATAACAGTCTCTGATTTCTTAGGAACAGCCATATCAAAATCTTTTAAGTGTTTAGCTTTCTAATGATATTGACTGTGAGAAAGCTTGGGAGCACTTAGAAATAACAGGCTGATAAGCTTTGAAATTCATGCACACAATCTACAGGTATGATGAGTTTTGATTTGAAATGTACAAGCTGTTGAAACACCTTCTGGCAAACGCATAATACAATCCCCTAAAATTTTTATGACTAATTAAAAAAAAATAAATTGATTTTGCTGTATTCTAAAACTGACCCATTGCTACATATACAGTGAATCCACTGAGCTGGGAAATGTCCTACCAGCCATGCCTGTGCTGCAGTTGATCTGTACAGGTGCAGTAATTTCCATGACAAGGAGAACCCTTTGGGCTTTTGCACTGAACTACCCACAGCACAATCACACAGTGAGGACCTGCTGCCAAAAAACTGACCCGAGCATGTTTGGTGGCCATTTATCCAGATGTTATCTTGACTGGAGCTACATCTTCAAACGGGCTACCCTGTGTTTAGAAGCTTAAAAAAATTGTCGTATCCTTTTTTCATCATCACTAAAACTTCCAGATAACCTGTGGCACTCTGTAAGTTTAAGAGCTCCAAACAAATTGCAAATTTGTGAAACGGTTTTCAGGCAAAGGCATACTTCTTAATTCACGGAAGAAACAGATCTTCCAACAATTCATTTGACTCAGAGAAAGAAAAGACCATTCTAGCTGGTTCTGGTTACTTCAGTTAAAATTATGGCACAGTAATGAGCAATAAAAACTATGCCAAATTAAAACATTGAGATGGAAAGTGAATTTTCCATAGGCCCAAATTAAAGTGGAAAAGACATTTCTGAGGTTGAAGCTAATGAAAAATTAAGTAGATTTGCTTCCCCACCCTTTCCCCAGGCATTTATTTGAAAATCTTTAGTGATTGTGTGTTAGAGAGCAAGTGAATGAAATATGGCAGAAGAAATTCCAAGACAGAGAGATAGAATGTGATGGATTTCTCTGCATACTATCAGAGAGGTCTAAGGGAATCTGATTGAAAATTTCACCTCTGCTATTTGGTTTATGGTCAACAAAATTCAAGAGAAAAGGAATACTCCTTTGGGACTTGAGTACTGAGAAAAGGAAAGAAATTATTTGCTCCAGAAATTAGACACTTTGAATATTGCTATTTACTTACATCATGTTTTTGTCTTTAATCTGAGTCTTATGCAATAAAAGAACTGGAAAGAAGACAGTCTCACTGAGAGCAGTGAGACTACAGCCCTTGTCAAACTTCTCTGTTACTTGGTTATGAAAACGGGAAGATATAAAGGAGAAAGATTCTTATCACTACATCCACACTGTGTGTCAACAGGTGGCAAAGTGAAAGGCAGCCTTAAAAGCCCTCTGTCCCTCTCCCTTGCTGTCTGTGAAGAGGAAAAAATAGAATGCAATGTTCAGGTGTGGAAAAAAGTGAGGAGCAGTTTGTGGAAGAAGCTGTGGGATGGTTGCATTAAGCCAGAAGGTATTTAAATTGAATTCTCTATGCATATAGCTGAAGGAGAAAATCATACTGAAATGACGGAAAAGAAAAAAAGTTCAGAGATAAAAGGATACTACAGGGATTGGCTGAACTGAAGGGTAGGTGAGAAATGGGGTGCTTGTAGACCACAAAGAAAACAGCTGAAGAAATTGAATAAGAGATTTCACATCCCCTCATTTTCTCTGCCTTGAATTTTTCCTTCCTTTTGCTTTACTCACTGGGAACCCTTCCCTTAATTTCTCACTGTAAGTACGATATTAAAATTTAGACAAATGAGCACTTACTTACATTTCAAGTTTGCATATCTACTGCTTTTTGCCTTGGCAAATGTACCTGCATTCTCCTATTAGAATTTATGGAATATACACAGCTACCTAAATTATGTCTGACAGCTTCCGTTAATGTGGGCAGGTAGATTTTACACTATGAAATACACTTCATCCATAACAATTAAAGTGTACTGCACAAGTTACGTGACCAAGAGAGATGAAGAGAGTATAAAGAGTTAAAGCTTCCATGGTAACCTTGGCAGTGAGGATGCAATTGGCTCGCTTGGTCCCTTCTGTCACATCTTGATTCCATGCCAACAAATCATGAACTGTCCATCATTTCACACATCTATTTTTAGAGCACACTCAGCTGCTACCAATAAAATGATAAATGATACATGCTCACAGAGGGCTATTGCTGGTCGCAGAAAGGGCTGTTTCCATCTGAAATGTAAGCTGGAGATTTGGAGTAAATCACCATGACAAAGGTACTGACCTTCAGTAAAGACAGACTGAAGGTTTCGGTCAAACTGCCTTTTGCTTTTCTTAGCAGCAACTTGTTCCTAAGTAAAAGCAAACAAAATCTATGCCAAATATGACCAAATACATCTGTAGCTATTACAGGAATTGTTCCAAAGGGCCAGTACCTCTGCAGACTCACTCTCAAGTGAGAAGCATTTATATAGTGCCTCATCTACACTGAAGTACCTTCTCTTTTGTGCTTTAAATAGAAATGCGTGCTGGTATTTAAACAAGACCACTGCAAACACAGAATCTTTAATAATGCATTTTTCTGGGAGACAGCTCTGTTCACACAGGATGCCCAATACTCAGACATTGAACAGAAATTGCTTATGATGTACCATTCATTGCTGTGTCTGCGCTCCAACAAAAATAAAATAAAATAATATATATAGAGAGAGACAAATGGGAGGAGACCATTTAATGGAAAGAGAAGCATGAAAATAACCTTTCCTTAGGTGATCAGATCTAAACCAGCAGAAGAAGTCACATCATACTATGTCATACTATGACAGGGAACTCAACATAAAACATTGAACTTAAAATGCTTGCAGTGCCTACTGATGGTAACGCCTCAGAGAAGTATAGGAATACCTCAGTGTCAGCAATCTTCATAATTCTGCTTCTCTCTTTTAGTTAGATGTTCTTCATTTTTAATCCATATTCTGATTGGTCTGCGTTTAGTTTGCCTGGCTCCAGCATCACTTGCTAGAGTTCTAGACATTGTTCCAAAACACTGCATAGAATTCCAGACCTACTTTTATATACAAATCCGGCACGCTGAATTATTTCATAATATTGCCTGAAGACATATAGCTTCATCATTTCTAAGCACAGAAAATTATTTAATATTTTACAGGTCAATGAAACTTATCAGCAACTACTTTTGAACTACTTTTTATTCCTATTAACTTTATATGATTTAAAATAAGGAGAATAAGGTCTTTGGAGAAGGGACTGTAGATAATTAAAAATGTAATCAGTCCCCAAACTATAGGAATCTTACTCTTACTTGAAAGCATTTGTTGTTGTTGTTGTTTTCTAAATAAAGTCAATTTTCTTTTAGTGTTCAAACATTTTTGTGCATATATACCAATATACTTATTACACCTAGGATAGGAAACTGCAGTTCTCAGATGGTTTTCCTGACTGACAGAATATATTCTGAAAAATCAGAGCTATATTATTATTATAATTCCTCTATTTCATTTGCTAATCTGCCCATTTATTTGACAGCAGAGAGCTTTTTCTTCCAACCAGTAAATTACTCTTTTAATGTATTATTCTTGACTTACACCAGAATAAAGCTTATTTTTAATATATATAGTCTCTATATCTTTTCCCTATATACGTTCTCAGAAAGAAATAAAAAATAAAAAATATTGATGATTGAAATATTATTTGGCTTTTATATTACCTTTTTTTTTTTAAAGGATAGATGAAAATGCACAACTGATTATGTCTTATGTCTGAATTACCAAGGAAAATTCCATCAAAGTCATTCACCTGTTCTTCTACAAAAGAAGTCGTCTTACTCAGCTACGTACAAGATTCATTTCGGCATTGAAGAAAATATTTCTGCTTCTATGCTACTGTGGAGCACTGGTATTAAAATTATGCTAATGACATTGCACAAGAGTGGTTCACTTGCAGCTAACTTAACTGAGAGATGCTGCATATACTTACTAATTAAAGTAATCCATAAACTTCTGGTTAGGCATTAAACAACAACAACAACAAAACAATTCCACAAAACAAATCATAGAATATGCTACAAGAATCTAGCTAAATGATAATTATAAGTTAATCATAAGTGTATTCACCCCTTCAAATACAACATTCCTTTAGTATATAAATGAATAGAATTATGTCGAATTACTCTTCTCTCAGTCATTCCACATATTGCTTTGGCACCAGCATGCATTAATTTTTAAAGCACATTAAAAAGTTTACATTTTTTTCAGTCTTGCAAAGTCACACAGGCCCTGATTATTAAGGTGACATAAGGGCATAGCAGCATAAGCTTCCTGTTCATCAATAGGATCAACAAGGACAGAAGGACTTTCACCATAGTTATAAGGCACCCAGTTTACACATCAGAGTCACCTCCACACCAATCCAGGTAGGTATACAGGGCCGTTTTCTAGGAAACACCATTTCATGAAGAAGAAAATCAAATAAAAAATAGTACCCCTACAATCCTTTGTTAGAGTATGTCAAATTACATTGAGTGGATGCTTTGATTGCACAACATCTCTGCAAAATTTTGGTTAGCTGTTCTTACTGTCAATTTCAAAAGTTATAAAGAGAAGAAAGTGAATGAAATGAGGAAAGAGGAGAACCGAGAGCTGTCCTGCTACTCACAAGGGAAGAGGGAATAGCCATCCTGACCTGCTCACCTCTCCGATCCCTCCTGCTCTCCAGTAAGGTCCCTCACAGAATCACAGAACAGTTGAGGTGGGCAGGGCCCTCTGAAGGCCATCTGGTCCAACCCCTGCTCACACAGGGCCACCCAGCGCAGACTGCCCAGGACCATGTACAGGTGGCTTTTGAAAATCTCCAAGGAGGAGACTCCACAGCCTCTCTGGGGAAGCTGTGCCAGTACTTGGTCACCTGTACAGTAAGGAAGTGCTTCCTGCTGTTTAGATGACACCTCCTGGGTTCCAGTTTGTGCCCACTGCCTCTTGCCCTGGCATTGGGGACCACACAAAAGAGCCTGGCTCCATCCTCTCTGCATTCTCCCTTCAAGTATTTATAGACATTGTTGAGATCCCCCCAAGTCTCCTCTTCTCCAGGCTGAACAGTCCTAGCTCTCTCAGTCTCTCCTTACAGGAGAGGTGCTTCAGTCCCTTTATTGGACTCTCTCCAGTAGGTCCATGTCTCTCTTGTACAGGGGAGCCCAGACCTGGATCCAGTACTCCAGCTGTGGTCTCACCATTGCTGAATAGAGGGAGAAGTCCTCCTCCAGGAGGAGAGGGAAAGGGACTTCTGGCCACTTTCCAGTCCCTCGAAGATGACTGTTGAACACAGACAACTGAAATTACCAACCTATCCTTAGAAAATACATTTTATATATTTATAACTATTTACTCTTTAATATTCCTTTTTCATTTAATAAAAATAAAATAATTTGTAATTAAAAAATAAAAAATAAAATTAACCATTCAGCTGCATGCTGGCTATTCTGCCAGCACTTTGTATTTTGTGTGCCACTCCATGTTATTCTCTGAAAATACTGATGTGCAATTGATGGAAGAGTTCATTTATGTATTATTGATAAAGTACATATGTATAATTTAAATTCCCTAACATATCTACCTGCAACTCACAGGTAGAAGTAGTTCTTTGCTCCTCCAAAAAGCTAGATTTATTAACAGAATAAGTTTCCATGTGAACAAAAGTGGTAACATGAGCCTTTTAGAAAAAATATTTTCTTGATATAAATGGATAAACATGAGCCTACTGACGCTATCGTTAATAATTTGGAATATTTGCATAAATGTGAGCAAAGATGGATGACTTTAAACAACGGTCACTAATTAAGAGACTCAAAGAAAGAAAGGACTAATAATAGTTTGTAAACCAAGATAGGCATATTAGCATACTGTATCTCATATCATTGTGGTAATGTCAGAAAGACAAATAGTCCTGATTACATCTGAAGCAATACTATAACTAATGCAATCAGTCACAGCAAGGGACTTTTTTTTGCTGTTCATTTCTTACATAAACTTTGATTTTTAAATTAGGTCTGTTGTTGAAATATACGTGTGTATGAAAATGAATAAAATTTGTTGTAATAATAAAATATGCTAACTGAAGGATCTCCTTGCAACTGAATTATTAGTAGCCATTTCCTAAAACTAGCTAATCATTATGCAGACTTCAGTCTAAGACATATTGTTAGAAGTGAATGGCAGATCATTAGGAAAGTCTGTTTTCCAGAATTCTTGCCAAAAATCTTCTCTGACTGAATATTTGCAAGATTATTTTGAATTAGCCAAAGGCTGAAAAATTAGTCACAAAGAGGTAATAAAATGTCATTTAACTCCAGTTAGTGCTGCTCAGTGCTAATTAAAGTGTTGCAACTATTTTGAGTTACATGCTTTGGGACATGCAGCTTGTTAATTCCTGAAAACTAGCAGAGAGGCACAGGTGGTATGTAAATATTCTGATAATTTTTCTTTGGATGAGCCTCTGAAAAACAGTGGTCCCACTTTCCAATGACTTCTCAAATATAAGGTTCTGCATCCTTGTATACTGAGAAATTATTAACAGGTTTTCTGCAGGAGATGAGACCTGTGAAGGGATGGACTGTCTCTTCCTCATAGCTTACCTGTGAAGTTAGTGAACAGCACTGTTACCACATTTCCCATGCACAAATTAAGTCCGTCAATGAATAATGCTAGCTACTGTTCTTTAATAATGATCTATAGTAATCCAGTACATTCTGAGCACTGTTCTTGTAGTACTTCAAAGACTAATTCATTTCATCTCCCAATAAGATAGAAGCTTTCATGTTTTATCTCCTATACTTAAATGGGGAAAATAGAGGCAACCAACCAACCAAAGAAAAACAAATCAAAGAGAAACTAACGGGCTTGCCATTCAGAAATGTCTTTTCTGGATTCCTCAGTTTTTCACTGCCCAGTTCAGCATACCTTTCCAAGTTTCTTGGCATTTTCTCTGTACACTTCCTCTCACCACACAGGCAGCATGACATCCCCTTGTACTACAAATTTGGCTAGCCACTGGAGATCACTGTGGCTTTGGTTCTGGCCTTCATCCAGTAAAAACAAACAAATGTGCAGATGTTAATAGCTCATGTTCCCTTTGTATGACAGAAGTCAGTGACATCACTTTCTCAGGCTTTTTAGACTGCACTTTGACCAGACTCCTTGACCTGTCTGCTGACAGTACTCCAATTTTCCGTGTTGCATAGAGAACATGATGGCATTTTTTTGCAGCAACATGGAGATATTTGCACACTGTTTCTTCTCTTTAATTTATATGGAAGTGAAGAAAACAAGAAAGGCTCTTAAAGTAAATTCTACTCATAAATCAGGGCAAAACACATGCACCAGTAAGGTGCCAATGAGAAGGAGCCTTCAAGGACACTGTTCGTGTATATTGGACAAACTCAATACGGAAACTTAGAGCCACTCCTACCTCTTCAAAGCTTTTTCTATAAAGCAAATTTGACCTGCACTGCATATTTAAGAAGGTACATAAATAACAGTAACAGAAGAAACAATTATTGAATTATCTGTACAATTATCTGTGCTTTTAACGAGAAGCCCTTGGAGGACAATACAGTACAATTCATCTTTTTTTTTTCTTGGAGACCAGTGAAATAGCTGTGTTTTGTGGGTCCTCAATGACAAACACTCCCAGAATGATGCTGTAGGCTTACAGCCCTGATGCCAGCAGAGATCCACACTGCAAGACCTGTCTGGAAAGTCTAGAAATAAAAATTGCTACCATTTCATTTCTTATTTTACCTATCCAGAGGCATGCAAAAACCAAGCCAACAAAACAAAACAAAAAGCAACAAACAGAACACAGATAAAGCATAGGAAACTCCTATGTAGAAGACCCAGAAATACTCTCTTGCTTCTGAGAGCTGGATATCACACAGCTATTAAACTGTTGAGCAAAGAACTGGCTACAGGAGTTTAAGTGAATACATCACTACTGTTGCCTTACACTCGTTCTGGTAGGAAAAAATGTGTATGACAGCTCCATTTGACAACAGTGACTAGTAGTGGCATCAGGCACAATTGCAGCAGTTCCAAGTAGCTTTCACTGACAATGTTCATAGATAGCAACAACCAATCTGACTTTAAATCAAAGGACTTTTTTACTAGCTGATAGACTTGGGAAACTGAGTCATCTCTGGATCAGCTGAAATACCAGAACTCATACAAAGGATTATCATAACCCGACGTCAAAGAAATCATCTCTCCCTTGAGTATTTCTGCTCACTCTCAGCACTTCAGCACAAGAGCATACAATTACCTATGCTGTAGGCAATCTCGGGGCTCTTTGCATGTTAGCACCACACATTTAGAAATGTGGGGATCTGAGTGAAAAGTTTCCTCACTCTTAGATCAAACTGTTGGATGAAATCCGAATGCCCCGTTTCCTCCCCACTTTCTCCACAGATTTAGTTACCATGGGCTCTGACTTAAAAATTATGTCAGGCTGTATCTCCTGCTGTCTCTCAATTACTGTCTGAATTGAAGGAAGGAGTGAGCTCTACAGCTCAGCATCCTGTTTCTTCACATCTATGTGACTTGTGCTCTGCTGGGTAGAGAAAGACTAATACTCTGTTCTCTTCCATTATTTATTTATCAAGTCCTATAGAAACAAACACAGTAGAGACAAAGTATCCTGCTCCAAATATGGTCTACCTTCTCAAAAATGTAATTGTAAAACTCTCTTTTTCACACGGAGTGCACAAAGTTCAAAAGAGATTGGAGCCTTAGCTCTCCTCCCAAACACTGAATCAGTTTAAACAAGAAAAAAAAAATATCTGTGCCAGCTGTTCTGGGAGCAGGAAGGGAAACTCTTTGAAAACAAATGGTGATAATGAATCCATGTCTGCTTCAAATTAGTTTTGTTCTCCAGTCCTCAATTGGTACTGCCTCTGTTTCATCCTTATTCTTTCTTCGGTTAATGGCACTTTGCTTCCCTCTCTCCCAGGCCACATCAAATGTCAAGGAAACTCGGAAGCTAAAAGGTCTATTGGTTTAATAAACATTAATTGACAAACACTAACCTAAGCAATTGTGTTGTGACGAGATGGGTAAGTGCATTTAATTTTTTTATTTTTTTTAATCCATAAATACTGATCTGGTACTTAAGTTTGGACTCCTCTTAGCTAGAGAGGTAATTTTTATTTTTACTGTTAAACTAAGCAACACTGTATAGAACAGAGAGCAAAAATATTATTGATAATCGAAGAGTTATAACACTACTTTCAACCTCTTCTCTCTGCCACGTCTTTCAGCTAACTTCATCCATAAAACATTGATAGTCATTCTTTTTCTTTCAGGATCTGTCAGAATTTCAGCCATTATTTTCTTTTCTCTAAAGTGCTCTTCTTAGTCAAAAGCTATTCCACTTTCCCTCTACAATGGCAGGGGCTGTTTTAAACCAGGAGATTCAGACCGAGAACATTTTAAGAAGCCTTGCAATTATACATCAAGGACCAATGGAAAACTAGAATGGTAAAAATTCTAACACAATACTCTTCCCAATTTACATGCAATAAGTAAACTTCTTACCAAGTTTGCTGTATTTCATAAATTTATGAACAGTCCCTTAGACCCTCATTCTGCAAGAGACACTTTCTCTATGCACTATATTCTAGTGAGTATAGGAAATGTGTCCACGTAACACCTGAGGCAGTTAAGACACTGCCATACTCTTGCAGACCTGCCAACTTATTTGTGTTCTGACTTGTTCAAATTAATTAAAGTCAGAAGCTGCTTTAGATTTTACAAACTTTGTGTAGATGAATTATTCCTGATTATCTCATAAGCATTTAGCATCCCTTATGTAAATTTTGACTGAAGTCCAGAAAGTTTATTAATGAATAAGCAAGACAGTGAGATTCTTTCAGATATTTTTTGCTTCGGAGTTGAATTTTAATGTTCACACCCATACAACATTAAATCTTGTGGAGATATTCCCAACCTAGGTGATCTATAGCATATGCAAGGTTAAGCATATACTCAGAAACAAAAAAAAAATCAGCATTTTAAATTAACTACTAAAATCAAAATATACATAGTAAAATGATGGTATGTTCCACTGTAAGAAAAGCATGAATTTAATTTATTTAAGTTTATTTTACTTGCAAAGGTTTCTTAGCTGAGGATAGTAAAGTTGTCAGAGCTACATGGCCTTCTCAACTTTTTAGCTATGATCAGTTAATTAATACTGTAGAAAGCTTCTCAGAAAATTCTGAACTGATATTTCTGAGGATTAAAGTTCAGGAGCTATGACAGTTTATTTGCTATCAGAGAAAATGTGTAAAAGTAACACTTCTGGAAAAAAAAAATAGTGAAAGAATAAGCATTAGAAATACATGACTGCAGAATATGCAAGAACAGTGACTCCCAGGCAAGAAAAAAGTATAAACATAATGGAATGAGAAACTAACAAATTATCATATGAAAAACGGCACACATTTCTGTCCATCCAGCTCCAAGAAAAACAAACAAAAAAAAAACACTTAAACTGAGTCAGAATAGGTGAAAAGAAAAGCAGTAAATCATTTTCACTGTTATTTAAAATCCTGCTCTCTTCCAAGAATGTTACAGACTTTCCCTTTGTGAGAGGTGAGGAAAAGTTTGATTACTTGTTATAGCAAAATGGTAGGTAATGATAATATTCCTGGATATAGCTGAATGAAAAAGTATAAATACAAAGAGAACATACAAGCTGCTTAAGATGAAAGCATCAGTGATTAAACTGCCCATGAATAAATTTTGACTGGAAATCATAATAAGATTTCAACTGGAGTTGTAAGAATAAAAAGACATAATTGTTTTTAAGGAAAATCTAGGTGTATTTATGAAAGGATCTCTGTGCTTTGGCACCTACAAAGAGACTTGATGACCCTGATGATTCCTTCTAGTCTTGTGTTCCTAAAGACTCACAATCTTAGTCATACTGTCTTTTTTTTTCTTTTTTTTTTTTTTTTCTCCCTTCGCTAGATTTGAGTCTGAGCTGCTGTCTTGCAGGCTTCCTGCCTTTGATTGATAGCTATTAGATTAGGTTTTACCCCTTTGGTTCTGTCCAGATTAAATACATTTATAGCACAGCATGGCACAATGAGACAAAGGAACCAGTGGCAATTACTTTGTCTATTTTTGTCTCCTTCATAGTTAACCATTATTTAAACATTGAAAAGGGAGTAAAGAGACCTGTATGAGTTTGAAAAAAAGCAAACTGAAAGAAATCAGGAAAAAAGAAATCAGAAAGAAATCAGGAAAACTAACCCTGTTTAATAACAAACATTAATAACAAAAATTAATAACCCTGTTATAATAACAAACAATTTTTTCAGAAAATATTTTTTTCTAAATCCCAGGAATGGTTTTTCAACGAAGAGCCAAACAAAGTGGTACTAAAAAGACCTTGCCAAACTAGAACACATCAATATCAAACGAGCAATAAAGAGAATGAAAACAGCTTGTTGTACATGACTTGCAGAGTGTTTTCTTATTTAAAGCATAGTTGTTTAATACTGATATGAGTTCACAGTTCCTTCATGCGGTAACAAAACAGGGAATAAACAAAATAATGGTTTAGATAAAATTTCTGTTGTCATACAAAGCACAGAAATCTCTTTTCTCCTTGTTAGCAACTGTATCCCTTGTTGGCAGATAGGATGTATATGAGAAGATCTATGGGCAGAAGTCCTTGGGATAGACAGTTGCTTCCCATATATTACATGTTTTTAGGAGATTGCAAGGTGTTTTTTATTAATACACTTGCCAAATGATGAAAATGGCATATGAAAAGACAGAGGAACGTACATCTGTTTCTAGACATAAACTTTTGGCCAGAAACCTCTTGTTCATACTCATCCTGTCAGAGTTAGAGCACCTTTACAAATAATACAACTCCAAAATAAATAGACAGACTTTGAAAGTATGGCAGTATACATACATGATACTTCATGGTATTAGTGTTATAGAACTGATTAGATTAATTGAAAACCTAGTTTCTCTTTTCTCAGAGAGGAGAAGGTGAGTGTGGAAATGGTTATCTGAGGTGATGATGGGAAACATTTAAAAAGCACAACAGACCTGTAATCACATTATTTCAGTTGCTCTTCTGTTTGGATCATCTGTCTTGTGAAGGGATCCAAAGCCTCACTTGTTTGGTTAGAAAGTCTAAATGAGAATTTATTATATGTATAGTGTGATTTGTGGCACTGATGGTAGACCATAGGGGCCTAACTCTCTGACTTGTTTCTACCAACCAAATCACATACAAAAGCTTCAAACAATATTTACAATGCTTTCCTGATAATTGCCCCATGTACATTGTTAGACACAGATTTTCTTAGAATCATACGACAGCTTGGGTTGGAAGGAACTTTAAAGATCATCTAATTCCACCTTGCACTACACCAGGTTACTCAAAGCCCCATCTAACCTGGTCTTAAACACTTCTTGCATGGCAGTGCTTTATGGATCTAGGTCTTAATGCTAGTTAACTTTCTGACACAAGCATCAGGAGAACATTTCTCTGTCACAGTAAAAACTGTGGTGATTTTAGGTGTTAGCAGTTGACAAGTCAGAATTACGTTTATTTTCAATCCTGAGGACATTGTTCACTTGAGATAAAAATCACAGGGCAAGTCAAATCTTCATAGGGAACATGTTGTGAGTTGCTGTTGACAGGGTGTCACCACTACATCTATACTCTGTAATTTATAAGTTTGTTATTCTCCCACTTGCTCCACTGGCTTTCATAGTTACTGTTTTTAACAACTATGGCAGCTTTTGAATAGCTGGGAGTGTTCAGGGCACAGCAGGTTGTTCAAGAAATTGGATATACAAGAGGTAGCTGAAAGTGGGACTCATATCTTTTAAAGTTTAGGTGCAATGTGCATTATTTTGAGAGGAACTATCACAACAATGTAAATTCCCACCTTAGTGAGCAGAGGGGATGATTTAATCAAAGAAGCAAAGGTTGTTTTTTATTTAGCTGGGAGTTTTGGCAGTCTTTCTCTTGCCAACTAAAATTGTAGGCTGCTTGCTGAGGCAATACGCCAGGAAAATTCACCCAGAAGAAAGGAGAAATATTTAACCTTATCCTGCACAGTGGAGTGGCACTGCTGTCAATGCTAGTGCCCACCACCCAGCGCCTGTTAGCTCCGTATATTTAGAGGTGTGCTAAGTGGCACAAAACCCACACCTGTCTTCATTTACCTCTATTTAATAACTGAAATATTTTGTAGTTGAAACTCTTTGGTAAGCTGGGCATGTGTATCCTGTGCAGGAGCTTTTAATCCTTCCTGTCATGTCCCAACACTGAATCATATGCTACAGAAGATGGAGGAAGGAGCTGAGGTTTAGCTCCCTAAATTTAAAAGTTCTGGTTTTCGCACGCCAGTGATACATATTGTAAGACCCCTTCAGCATGGAGCACAGACTTTCAGTGGTACCTCAATGTATTTGGTACCAAGCATATTTGGTACAAAAGGCCAAAATAAAGCTTCCCTTTTTAAATGCTAATTTTGAACTCAAAATCTGACTTGTAACCAAAAAATGAGACAGCTAGTGTATTACTTCCTTTTTTCAATTCCTAAATCATTGCTTTGAATGACAATATTTCTGGGGAGAAAAGGACCTGCTAACAAGCCACATTTTTAGGCTATATAAAAAATGACTCTGGTACGTTAATTATTAAACAAGAATCAAGTTCTATAGCAATATTCTCATTTAAAATGCAGTATTTAAGACCTTGTGTTTCTTCCCATTTTTCTGCAGGTATATTTAGACAGATACATGAATCAATACATTAATGCTGAAACAATTTCAGAGTATCAAAAGCTGCTAATTGATAGTTAAATGTGAGCTTATTTTTCATGTGAAACCGTCATACTGTACTCATTGTTGAAATAATGGTAATCATTTTCTTTGTGACATTCTCTTGAGGAATTTTAAACAAAGCCTGCAGTAATTGCTTAGTTATTTCAGACCTGTCTAGTAATTTTCCACTGTATTAAAAGGCATTTGTTACTGAGAGTGATGGAAAAAAAAAATGTGTGTCTGCTAGATGGAGCTTTTACTTATTTTCAGTCAACATAATTACTTTTTTATTAACATACCTGGTATCTAAAAAACAGCCTATTTTTATTTATTTGACAAATACCTTTATAGGTTCATAACTGTAGGATATCTATATCTTTCAAACCATAGTGAGCAAACAAGATTGGTTATGTGGACAAGACTATGCTTTGATTTTTTACAGAAAAAAAAAAAAAGTTTAACCACAGTCACAATAAAATAATTTTGATTATATTCAGTCTTAGAGAAAAACCTAATCCAACAGACTGAACTTTCAAGGAACATGTAGCAAAACAAAAATAACAGAATTAGTACTAGAAAAACAATATTTTATAGTATATGTATTAGACTCCAGTGATTTTGTAAGGCTAACATTAAATGTATATATATGGATAGTAAATACTATCTAGAGTATTGCAATGTTAAACTACCCACAGTATTGCTGTATTAAACAACAGGTATTACCTAAATAAAGGTCATCTAGATAACTAAATATTATGTGATGCAATTTATGCTGTTCATCAAACTAATCTTGTTTCTAATTCCAACACTGTGATGAAAAATAGCACCCCTTCAAAGCAATACCTTCAGCAACCTGCCTCCATGTAGGACAAAAGGGGAATTGTCTGTAAAGCTGCCAGGCTGCCTTCTTGCAAGCATGTGAAGTAGGTGGTGGGTGTGTAAACATCTTCAAGAAGATTTAGGTACCGTAAGTATAAATACCATTCTCGCATAGGTTTAGGGAAGAGCATATATTCCACCTCTAGCTGCCTATCTCTAACTGTTTCAACCTTATCACCTCTCCTGCATGTTCCTTCAGCATCTTTTCATGGTCTAGCCCAAAGTTAAGGAATGACCTTATCTCCCTTGGTCAGCAGATATACTGCAGCTGGAACAACAAAGCGAGTAGAATGACGTTTAATCGTCTATTGAACACTCAAACACTGCTCCCCTGATATATTACTTACTTAGGAATATTACAGCACATTTTCAAATGAAAAACAGTACTACAGGAACACATACACAGAAAAGGATTCAAATTATATTGTCAGAAAATTTCTTTTGCTTGATAAATTTAACTGAAAGAGCATATAATCATTTTATTCCTGAATTTTAATGTAATCTATATGGGCTCATTTATCATTTTTCTCTTAACTTTGAGGTAAAGTAACTTTTCTTTTGATTCTTTTCAGGAAAAAAAAAATAAAGGCAACAACCCACAGTTGAAAAAAAAAAAAAAAAAAGGACCCAAACCAGCAACCAACAAAGAGAACTTTTAAAGACAATAGGACTAGAAACAATTATTTACCACAGGGTGCACTTGTGTAACAGATGTGTGACACTTCTCATATTCAAGATTTCATTCATGGTATTTATACTTTTTGAGGAGATACAAAATATATGCCAGCAAAAGTGATTCTTTCATACTTCTCAACAAATATTTTTGGTTCTCCACCTGTGAGTTCAAATTTTTGTTGTTTGTTTTTTGTTTGTTTTACCTTTATGCAAGAAATTCCTGGTTTATGGTTGTAAAGGAGAAACTAGTGAACTAAGATTTCCAACAACTATTTTTGGTTAGTATCTCTTCCTCTATAATCTCTTCCTTTTTTTTTTTTTTTTCTTTTTCTTTCTCACTGTTATTTAGTATAAACAAAAGTTTCCAGTAGCTTCAGTGAAAAGCAAAGCAAGGTCATTTTTACTGCACAGTCCTTCTAAAGATATAGCATCAGATAGTTCAGAACTGGTGGTATAGACCAGCATCAGAAGGGAAAGCAGGGATGAATTTAATCACATACATTACAGTGTTCCCTAAAGTTGCAAATACAGGATGTATAAAATAAATCAATCAATCTGTAAAGTGCTAATTCTCCACAGCTGCCTTTTAGACTAATCAATGATGGTACGTTCAATCTACCTGGTGAGTTTAAGAATATATTCAACGATTTAGGAAAGATACAAGATATTTTGAGCTACTCAAGTAGGAAGCTGAAACAAGGGTGTGTTGGTAAGGTCAGCACAGAAGGAGATCAGAAGCAGAGGGTGCACACTGCTAACAAGTTACTCTCCTGTAATGCGGCATTTTATGAGATGTTTCCGAAAATCAGTTGGATCGCCTGAACCAGGAGGCACTTTAACTCACTGGATCCCCTCATTTTGGACTGCAGAGGACCCAAGAGGGCTCAGCCACGGTGCGGAGATGTGCAGGGAAGCCCTGACCCACTCACAGCCCACGTCAGCACCCAGCAAAGGACTTTCACCCCACTTTCACTTGACATTCCAAAAGCAGGATGAAGGGATAAGAAAAGGAGGCAGCTTGGTCTTGCGTCATGACTGAGTGGATCAAGCAGTGATTCAGGAAGGGAAGGAGCTGAAGATGCTTTCCAGCTGTCAGATGTTGACATGGACCCTGATTTAGGACAGCAAGAGCCACTGTGTCGAAAAGCAGAGAGCATGGTGTCCAAAAGAACCTGGCAGACTTCCCAGGGAGAGAGGACTTGGGGGTTGGATCTCTCTTCACAGCATTATTTATGTGTTTTATTCAACAAGTCTTCAGTGACTCTCCAAGCCGCATTATTTTTCACTGGGCATGACTACAATGCAAACAGTATTATTTGACTGTATTCCAATAATCCTATTAGCGGTGATGTAAATACGTAGCAGGAAGATGACTCTGGATGTAGAAAAGCACATTTCCAGGAATGTTCTCTCTACTAGCTTCACAATCATTATTTCTCAGTCACTTTATAATTTTAATCTTTCCACTGAAAATGGATATTAGTTTATATTTCTTCCTTAATAAAAGCATTTTTACTTCTAGGAGCTTCTTTGCTGCCCTCTTATGCACTTTGCTAGAACAGCAGAGCTTAATAAAAATAAGTTTATTATATTCAGCAAAAAGATGTTTGAAATAGTTTCTGGTTTGACTTTATTATTTTCTTTTTCACAGAAATATTTTTCTGATTATATAAAATGAATTCCCAACCAGAGGTTCCTTAGCATTTCAAACTGTATGTTAAGCATAACCTTTCTAAAATTACCTACTATAAGTTAGAGGAAGGCAGAGTTAGAAAAAGAACTACATAAGATAACAAAAAGACAAAAGAAACAAATACAAGTAAGTTATTTTTGCAATATATATGCATATATAATCAAGATATCTGTTATTTGTTAATCTGTTTTTATTTCCTCACTCATTTATTTCTTAATGTCTTCCTGCAGTAAAACAGTTTCAAATAACATTTCTAACCTTTCTCAGGAAAAGCAAAAATCACTGATTTACTGATTTGCCATTTTTTAATCCCATGAAAACCCATACTTGTTAATGACACAGAGAGAAAGAACACTGTAAATACTAACTGTAAAAGCTGTTTTTAACCTCAAAGTGAAAGTTTTCACTAATTGATTCATATCCATTGCTTTCTCTATTATTAATAAAACCTCCTTTTGAGGATTTGATTGAGAAAGCAGCATTTGATGCAAAAGCATGGATTCCACAACTTCTTGAACTTTTTCCAGCCAACTCATGGGACACACAACACAGTGAAGGTCTGATTCATGTTTCCCCCAAAATTAAAGCAAATATATTCCAATGAAAAGTGAATTCAGCTTTCTTAACCCATTTTCACAGGTAAAGGGTACCCAGCACACACATGAAAAAATAAGTTTAATCAATTAAACAGGTGACACAGGTAGTATAAGATGATAGGTGAGCATGCTATGAATCTGTAGGATAATTTTGATCTTCTCTTGTTTTGTTTGAATGACTTTGAATCAAGTAAAAATTGTGCATCAGTCAAAATCCACTTTGCATGATAAAAATTAAACATTGACATACCAGAAGGTTAGAGAATCAGAGGAAAGAACTGTGTTTGTACTAAAGAGATTTGTATTAAAGAGATGGGAAAAGAGAGGCCTTACTGACACATGTCAGTAAATTCTATTATCATAGCGGTAAACAGACTCTAACCTGGATCAAGGTAAAGAAACACTAATGATCTGTTCTGGGAAGAGGAACTAAAGCACACATGTTAGAAGCATCAGCTGTGGAGGAAAGCCTATTCCTTAGAAGGAATACAAACGAAGAATTTCACAGGTGAGTTGCCTTAGATGCTACTAGTTTCCTTCATTATTTGAATGATTAAAAGGGGATTTTTATCCCCTATTCTTGTAGACAGAATCCATCACTGGAACATAAGAGATCTCTTTTAAACTGATAGGAAAATAAAGAAAAGCCCTTTAAGGAGAAGTTGTGTAGAATAGAAGTTTTTAAGATGGGAAAAAAAGAGTGAATATGATGTGGCCAACTTGATGGACCTCTACCAAAATTTCTGGAGATCCTAGTCAGAGCTTTCTTGGATGAGGGAAAATTAAAGTGGGTGTCTTAAAAGCACTCCACTGGGGCCATCTAGAAACCCTGAAAACATACATTAGTTGTATATTAATTCTAAACAATAGTTGACTTTCTCTGTTATTCTACTATCTAATCAATGTTATGATTTTATGCTTTTGCTGTTCAGTCAGAAATTAATGAAAGAGATAGAACAAAAATGTATTTAAGTTATCATGCAGTAGTTTTTGTGAAACTCAGTGTACTTTTTGACCCTTACACTTAATCAAAGTTTTAGCTTTAATATCTTTGGTAACACTGTAAGATCACAAATTCTTACAGATTCAGAAATTCATGCATACATTTTACAGTGTAGTAGCTATGCTACAATAATGTAGCTTAAACTGTATTCTTTTATAACAAATAACTTTGAAGTTCTTAATTAAAATAGAACTACCAAATAAACTGAAAAATAATAAATTGATTTTATCTTTAAAGCTATTCAGTAGATTTAATCCAGTGTTTAAAATCACACTTGAGAGGATATGAAAATTATGTTCGCTGTTCTAGTCTTTAATATCACTCATTTATACCCTTTAATTAAAATGTAAATTCATCTATAGAGCAGATGTAAAGACAAAAGCTTTGGTGAGCATGGAATATCTGAGAAATCATTAGCCAATCTCACAGCACATTAGATTACTCCTACTGAATTGGAAATATAATGTTCACTCTTTTACTGCGATGAAGAGATTATAAATTAAATCAGATGGCAGTACCACCTAGTGTTTTAATTTCCACATACTTCACTTTGAAACACTTTCTTCTCTGAATAATAACTTTCAGCATCATCAGAGAGCTATTAAGTCCTTAGCTTAAAACACTGACTCCTCTTTGCATGATTTTTCACCAAAAGTCTTTCTCATGTTCTGTCAACTGGCAACTGGTGTAATGCAATGCAGCTGATTTGCCATTTGATTTATACTTATAAATTAATGACAGAAGCAGAAAACTACTGCTTGGCAATGTGAGAGCTCAGCAAGTGGACAAAGCAATGGACTTGGGATCCACCTGCTTTCAGCAGATTCTAAGATAGTTACAGTTATGAATGAATAAGAGTGCTACAAACCAAACACATGCGCATTTCTGTACAGACGTTCAGACTGATCAGCACCCATTGCTACCCACAGCTACCATAGTGCCAAAAGCCACATTCGTGCTGCTCAGACTGCACTCCCAAGCTGAAGGTGCTGAGATGCTTACGGTGACTGGCACCTTGCCACTGGCTATCTTTCATTTCATTTAGTTCTCTAAACAGGCACCTTGTGTGGTAGTTAGATATGAATATGCCTGTCCTTTTCTCTGTATCCATGAGGACAAGGTAACTGGGTGATGCGATTGATCTTCCACTGATGTTGTCCCGATGTCACCTCCCAGCTCGTTCTCAGTTAAAGGAACTACATTCAGCTAGAATGTAAATAAAGGTGTACTAATCAAGGCAAATGCAGCTGTACTTAGCAAAATATTAAAAATATACGCTGCTTGCTAGAGTTACAATTCACAGCTGTCTGAACACTCCTAGGTTCAGATTTATTGATCCTGGCTTTTCCCTCTGCATGGCTACTAACAAGCTTCTTTCCTCTCCACAGTCACATATCTTTATGAAGCAGGTGGGAATGTAATACAGCAGGAATCTAGCCTCATTCAAACCTGAAAGAAATTAGATTTTTTCAAACCTTATCAAGTCACAGACAGGCCCCACACAATGCAAGCATGCATCCAATTAAACACACACAGTGTAATAATACCATACCATTTCCATAGGAAACAAAGTTAATTGCATTCCACTTAAACGCTTGACCAGAGCTGGTAAGAGTTATCACACGAGGTACAATCAGATAGGCTTCAGAACATGACAATTGCAAATTTCAAAATTATTTAGCTCTTGTTTCACTGTCAATTTAAAGCATGAAGCCGGTTAAAATTGCCCTTTGTAAATAAGCTAAGGATTACAGGCTGTCTCTCTTTTTGCTTGCACACAGCTCCTGCAAAAATTGCTGAATTACTTTGTCTTACAAATTTACTACTTCTCTTTAAACTGACAGGCAGATGATGGAAAACATGTTGATGCTCCATATGGCTTGAAGGCTCATAAGAAATCTCGTTCCTAAAATTGGCGTATTTCAATGTCTTTAGAGCTGAGAAGAGCTTTTATGTCTGCCAGTTTTCTACACCATTATTACAGTCCTGCAGCAATGTTTATCACTGGAGTATGCCACCTGGCTCCAGGATGCTCTATGCTATTCTTTTACGTTTCCCTCCATGGATTACCTGCCAATGAATCACCAAGGAAACTCATTACCAAAAGCACAAACTACATTGAACAGTACAGCTGACTGCCAGCAGATAACCTTATTCGCTGGACCACTCAAGCCTGTTATTTCTTCAAATGTTGCACTTGTGTCACGTTAAACTGCTGTGCTACTGTTTCTCATTCTCATTCACTGTTTAATTTTAATCTCATCTGACTCACTGCTGTGGCTATGATGTTTGAGCTGCTGTCAGAAGTCTGTGTGAAGCTATTTTAACAGCTATTAAAAGACAAAATGCAGTTCTCATTCTTTTCATTTACCTTTTCTTTCTTTCCTTTTTTTTTTTCTTTTTTTTTTTTGAATTTATTTTTTCATTACCTCCGCTTAGGCATGTAATGCTCTGGATGATTTAAGAGGAAAGTGAATCCCCATTTACTACTGTCTAATGTTTACCTCCACCTTATGTCAGGCTGTGAATTTACTATTTCCATGATGCCAGTCTTAAAAAAGCTCAGGGACTACTACATACAAAATACAAAGATCATGACTCATCTAGACTTTATCCTAAGGGCTAAGTTGTAACCTTTATGCTTCACACCCTTTTCAAGACTTCCAAATCCAACTTTTTGATGTTTGCATCAACTTCAACTTTTCCCACCTAATCTCCGTAAACACATTTCAAGTACTGAATCAAATGACAAATCTTGGATAACATTTGGGTGTGAGAATGTTTTTCCACGACTGCCTCCCATTCTACTTTCTCCCAATTCTACTTTGCATTGAAATGAACTATATAGGCTTCCTGTAAGGTTTCTCCTAGATGGTAGGGCAGCTACTATATACCCAATACGGAAGACGTACCATGCACCTCCCTTTGTCTCTTCAGTTTCCAGTCCCTGTGCTTTAGACACATCCAGCTGGATCCCTGGTGAGTAAGGTGGATTCTGATATTCAGCACGAATTTATGTTAATGCTCTATGCAGGTAATACAAGGAAAAATGTGGCGAAAGTGCTTGTTTTCTAATACCCCTCGTACCTCTGATCCTGAATGGTCATCTCCTCTCTTACATGTCGGGGCACTCTTTCCCTCTCACCACTCCTGGAAGCTCAGGTCTGTGCCTGAAGCCACCCTGCTGCTAAGAGCTGTTGTGAAAGAAGCTGGAAGGAGCCTCAGCCTGCGCTTGCACCTCCCCAGCACCTTGACTCCTCTGCCCCCACCAAAACCTCAGAGCCTGCTCCTTCCTCCCCAGGGACTGCCTGCTCCATACAGCACACCTGAAGCTATCAGTAGCCTGCACATATGAAAATCAGGATAATTCAAGACATAGTTGAAAAGCCATAAACTCCTGATGGGCTGCTTATGTTTACTCCAGTCCATTAGTATTGAGTTTGATAAGGTGTTCAAGAAGTGTTTGGATAAATCTCTTAGGTAAATGGTTTAACTCTTTGGTTGGCTTATGTGGAGCCAGGAGTTGGACTCCATGATCCCCATGAGTCCCTTCCAATTCAAGATAATCTGAAATTCTGTGAGTCTCCTATGCTTGTCATGAAAATATGTACCTAAATATTTCCTTCAAGAATATGCAGGCAGGAAGGACCCCAACATCTGTGTGGATTTTCCCAGGGAATCTCTGCTGGGACAGCAGCTGTCAGCTCGGTGTCCTGGCCAGGTATCTTCACTGTCCCACTGTGGCTCATTTCTCTTTATAGAACTGGTGGAATGAGGAACGTCTCATTTACTCCTGGACACCCACTCACATATTTATGGCAGAGACTTTCTCATTAAAAGTACCCATTAGCCAGTGTTCTGTTACTTGCACCAGTTCACAGTTCATCAGTTCAAAGCTGATCCCACTGGCTATTTTAAGCTATTGAATGTCATCGCTCCCTAACTTCATTGTCCTCCACAGACAGCTTAGCTACCTTTCATCCTGATGAAGCTCCAAGCTGTTTTGCCAACTCTTTTCCTATTTATATAAATCTATTATATTATTATAATAATTTAATACTGGCTACAATTTCAGGCTTCCAAACTCTAAATTAAAGACATTTTATTTTTTGTCATAGTTTTGTTTTGGTTAGTCTAAAACCAACCATTACTTTTAGCTCTTGCTATTTTTCAGATTTTGCCTTACTTCACACCTACACTTATGTAGGGCATTTACTACATCCTCACTTAATGCTGCCAACTATTATCTTTTTTTAAAAAAAACTTCATCAGTCCTGGTCACTGGTGGAAACAGTTTAAGTGGGCATAAAATTGGAATGAGAAATAGAGGCTAAAATGGCCTATGTATACTTTGACTAATCTGAGATACTCAGTGGCTTGAAATGAAAGCATGGCAAAGTTATAGGGATAAAAATCTATTTAATATATCAATAGATTAAATATTTAGATGACATTTATCTAACCAAACACCATAGATTTTTAATAATTGCTAGGAAAAGACGGATTATTTTAGAATATGATGACATTAAAAATAACTATTCTGATTTGAAATGCGCACTCTATGCTGATAGACAGCTTACAAGATACAGAGATTCTGATGAAAGTCACATCATGTCATCATTGAAGACAATTTTATTCAGAGACTGTCCTTACTGAACAGTTAAATCCAGGATAAAATTAAGCAACTTTTTTTTTAAAAAAAAATTAATAATAAAGCTAGTTAAGAAGCATGTTTAAATCTACTGTGAATCAGCCATCAGTAGTATAACAATACATACTGCTTAGATTCCTTCTCAGTACAAGAATTGTTGGTAAATTTACTGCTTCCAGCTAAAAAGTGAGAAATTACTTATTTTTTCTCTTCATTCAGGCACTGAGTTTAAAAGGTTGGGAACAATGATCCTCCACTGCTCAGAACATTCTAGCTGGTGCGGGGTGAAATAGAGCCTTATTAAAGTAAATGGCAAAACTTTTACTGACTTCTGCATAGCCACAGAGATCAGTCATAAAATACTGCCTTTCCACACATGTAGTCCCATTCATTTCTGTAGGTCTGTTCAGGTGTATAAATTTTGACCCAGCCATCTGGTTGCTAGAAATAATAATAGTGACAAATGAGCAGTGCAGCAGTGTCCCTGCTAAGGGCCAGATCCACAGCACTTTGCTGGAGAGGAACACCTGCACATGAATCAAAGTTTTAAATTGCATGTGAGAGGAGGAAGAATTGGCACATGCAAGAAAGAGACTGAAGACCTGGTGAAAGGGCTTGTTTGGAAAAAAAACCAGAAATTTTGACTACAAGATTGTGAACACTGTATGAGATCTCAGATTGGAAGAGGTCAGGGATATTTTTGAATAGTTCTGAAGCACTGTAAGTTACTTTGAAGATAACGTGTTGAGTAGAAGCAGTGTTATCCTTTAATCTTTGTTATTTTCTTCTTTTTTTTTGAGAAAAAAAGAACGTTATGCTAAACTTTTTCCTCAGTGTTCTACTTCCTTTGCTCATAGATATTTCGATAAGTTTTCATTGACTTAAGTATTTTATGACAATATGAGTGATGCAAAACATGGTATAGTATTGACATTCTTGACATTTGTCAAGACTGTCTCTCTTGACAATCCATTTTTTTGGGGAAAAAAAATGCTGTCAGGTTGAGTTTACACTAGCATCTGTGAGGTTGGATCCTCAACACTCTAGAGTTTTACCACAACTGAGAGTATTCATCTTCCTACAAGTAGCAGAACGATGACCAAGAAAACAGTACCAGGCTGAACCCAGACTGTCCCTCTGGCTAAGTGACATAATGTGACAATGAACCCAAGCCTGCTCAAGATAACCTGGTACTGCTGAGTAACATAAGGGCTGATGCTGTAAACACAGAACCATGCGGATCAGCAGCTGAGCTTAGAAGACAGAGACTTAAAAGTATAACATCCAAAATACTTTGGAAGTTGTATTTAATGTTCACATGCAAAGTTTAGTTTTTAATGTAAAGTTTATATTATTATACATTACAAAGCTGGCAAGTGCTCCTTTCGTACCCTTTCCCTCTTTCCTTTTGCTTTCAGGCATGCATTTACAGGGTGTGGAATTTACAGAGAATTAAATGTCAGCTATTTTAGGATTCATTCCTTCAGTGCACATACACTATATAATGAAAATGGTTTCCTGTACTTCAATTATTCAAGCAAAGGTGTCTATACATAATTATTATTAAGAAACCTAATTTGGATTCGCATTCACATTTTGATGTGATTTATGTCATTGTGATGGCTTTCTGCTAACAAGGCATTAGTGATTATTTCTGAAATACCAAGGCCTAAATGGCAGCAATGTTGTTCAGACCAGGAAAGAGAACATTCTGAGAGTTTGACTTTCATTTAACCTATATTTTCCAGGAGTGAGTGATAGTGTAATCTAATTCATCACATCAGATCCTTTTCATCTCTTAAGAAATTCTTCAAATGCTTTTGTAGTTTCTGATCCATTCAGCTATACAGTAGCAAAAATTTAAAATGTGAGTAACTGCGGCAAGAAATAATACTGTAATAGAATTTCTAAAAAGGACATAAATCTTTATAGCCTTCCTATTTTCAAGAAGACTCTGAAAGCTGTGGAAACACAGTACCTGCTCTAAACTACCACTGATGGCACTACACGCAACTGATCACCCTCTTCAATAAAGAGGACACCACCACATATGGCCTTAATGAGGTTGGGGTTGTGCAGCTTTAGAAAACTCGTGTTTTATAGATTATTCACTCTTTAAAAAATAAATATTTTGGGGAAAGCCATGTGTTTGGCAGGGAAATCCTAAAGCTAAACAGAATCTTCTTCTGTGACACCCAGTAATTCTGTGGAAGCTGCTGAGCTACCTGAAAAATAGCCAATGTCCTACAGGAAAATAACAAATGTCCTACATACTCTTCCCACGCTCTCGAGCACTAGTTCTTAAAACATCCTCTCTTTGGCTGCGCACATCTATGCAAATATACATACACATTTGCAAATATATACATATCTATGATTTACACTTGAAAAATAATCAGTGTGTTTTTTCTGTAAAAATCCCGCTTGAATTACTTCATTTTAAGGCTTTTCTTTCTTCTTTGTTTTACTTTGTGCTTTTTTTCAATGAAAGCTTTGCCATTTTTCTGTAATATTAGAGCAACATTTACTGCTGTTGGTGTGATAAATAACCCAACCCAAACTGCTGGTCATCAAGCCCAGAATGTGACAAGGACATCTGATTGCCTGCAATCCAAGCTCTGGCAGCCGTGACTATGTCTGTAACCCCTGCTAGAGTGTCCTTGCTGAAGTCAGTTTTGCTTTCCTTTCTTATTAGTTATGACTTTATAAACGGTGAAGTCAAAACTGAAGAAATCTTTTTGCCCATTAAGAAATCCTAGACCAATAGTCACAGCTTCTTAAAACTACAATTGTAATCAAAACAGCATCATGCAGACAACTTTCACTATGCCGGAACTTGACTGATAGGAGAAAAAATATTGTGAATAATTTACGTATGCCACTGGTACTTTTTGCTCTTTTAGTCTAAGTAGTTGGCATTTCAATTTCCTCTGTAGATAGTTTTTCCTACCCTAAAAATAATAAAAAATGTCTACTTCAAAACAGTAATTTCATTACAAATGTTTAATTTAGTTCAGTTTACACCACAGACAATTTCAAAGTCTAACTCAATATTAAAACCACATACGTATACATACGCATACATAGTAAAAGAATCTGCAAAATTGCATACAATGCATGCATGCTTACCTCTATGAAATGGAAACAAACCAATACCCTTACCTCTACTACATCTTCCCTATTATATAAACAAGAAAAAAGTCATAATTTTAATGATGGCTTCACCTTCTGTCCCACATATTAGTGTCTTGATATTGATTTGTTAAATTAGGGTTGCTCTATTGCACAATGTCTGAAAAACAAACCAGGACTGTGACTACAAAAACACAGAAAGCTTTTACGTGTTACCACCTACCTTCTCTTAAGCATGCATCTCTTTATAATCTAAGTACTAATATGCTTGTCCCTCCAGATTTTCTATCTTGAAATACATATCTTTATATGTATATAAGATATATATATTTTTTCTATCTTGAATTATAGAATCATAGAATGGTTTGGGTTGGAAGGGATCTTAAAGATCACCCAGTTCCAACCCCCTGCCATGGGCAGGGACACCTCCCACTAGACCAGGTTGCTCAAAGCCCCATCCAGTCCATCATTAAACACTTCCTTGTCTTTTGATACTTCTTAAAAAGAAAATACAGTAACTGCCACATTCCTTTGACTAGAAACTCAGTGGGACCGAGTACTCACAACTCCACACAAAAACTAACCAAGCTCAATAATTTTTAGGAAGTAAACACATTAGAAATAGCAAAAAATTGTTCAAAAGTTTAATAAAAGGTGTCAGCAGAGAAAAATTCCACAGGCTACGTGACTATATCAGAAACAAATACTTTGTCTCCAACTGGCTGGATTTGCTTTAGCTATCTCTGATGGAACAAGTTTTTATTCAGAAAAGTTTGAAACTGACAACAGAAGAATTAAGAAAAAAAATACCAGAACATTTTCCTCCTCAGGAAAGTTTTTCAGTCGCAGTAGTACGAGGGAATGTCTAAACAATTCTGACTTTAACCTTTGACAGTACTGCTCTGTAATATACGTAATGGTTACAACTGTTCTGCAGAAAAATATTTCCACCTTCAAGATATAGAGCAGAGGAGCTAAACACCTGATGATTTCTAACTGCTTTGGAGCATCATTACACAACAACTATTTTTAAAACAAAATAAATGGCACCCCACAACTTTGAAGCTGCAACTTTACCTTGCTCACAGTGATGTTAAAGCTCTTGATTCAGAGATAGAGAGCATGTTTAATATGCTTCCTGCACAGAGCTGACGTACAACTAGACTTCATATCACCCTCCCTTCTACTAAAGAAACTTCAGTGTGAGGCTGGCCATGCATTGCATATGAAATGCAAACAGAGTCATGGATAAACAGCTGTTTTCCCAATATAGTAAATTCTTTAGGGAAATTTGTGATGGAGGAAGCAATAAATGCATCAGCAACCACTGACACACTGATAATTACTGCAAAGCAAAAGAACATCTGCATGCAAGGAGGACTAAAAACAACATTACAACTAGTGCAAAGAAAAATGATAAAAATAACACACTATGATGGGGAGTGGAACAGAAATGTCCCCCTTTGCTGAAGAGATCACTAGCATATTACTCAAGAATTTCATTTTGAATCATGCTTTTGTTGCTTGATAGCTTGTGCTTTTCTTGACTGAAATAATTTACACCTCATTTAAAAACAGATGTTTCCCTACTCCTTCAAAAAATCTAACCAAGACCTGACAAACCAGCTCTGATACGCAGTGGAGTTATCTATTCTCCAGAAGCTATTCTTGGGAAAACGCATTCACCTTATTAAACCAAATGAGCACTCTAGATTCATGAATATGAAAATGCTATGCAAAACAGCAAGTTGAGACTTATTGCCACAATTTATCATCCACCTAAACAAACTCCAAAGTTCCCAGAAGAACAGAGAGCAATATACTGAAGTCCACATTGGGAGGTTTAAATAAAGTAGATGACTGGAAATTTTGCAAGATTTTTCTCGTAAGAATACTTAAACTTTCCAGTTGTGTTTGGTTAGGGGAAAAAAAACCACCAAATTAACGTATCTGGCATATTTCTGTTGTGCCTTTCCCAAAGAAAATGGAGCCATGGGACACAAAACAGGTTATTCTGGATGTGAGCTGCTGTTATGGTAACTCTCACAGTAACACAGGCTTTCACCGGCTCTTTTTCATCATTTCCAGCTGCTATTAGCCTCATCTCAGGGTTCACAAATTTGCTTATCACAATACCTAATACAAATGCATATGAACCAAAGAAAAGAAGCCGAAATACTGATGGGGAAAGCAGGAGGAGGGAACTTGTTTTTTAAAACATGCAAATACATGTTATAAAATCCGTCACAGTTTTGCATAAGTGGGAAAGTTAATTTCTATTAATAAATCACCTACTGTGGTTTATAATTTTTTTCTGATAAAATTTTAGAATGACTTTGTTTATTTAAAATTCCTTGAGTTTTTTTTTTATTCACTGTTGAAGTCACGGTAGCAGTGTCAATTTTTTCATGTCACTGTGGCAGCACCAAGCTCCGTTGTCTGGGTATTACCCTCCTGTCCTTTTCACAGCCCCTTGCTACTGCCCAGAAACTGCACCAATGTTAGTTCTCTGTACAGAAAAGGAACATGTCCATGGCATTTTTTTCTATAGAATGGATATGATTTTTTAAATCACTTTTTTATGGCAATTTGTTTAATGTTCTGAACACAACCTACTTTCAAGAAAGCGGAATGAGAAACTGAAGAGTTTTGATTATGTTAATAGAGATGGTGATTAATACCTTTCTTGCCACTCTCAAAATCAGTCCAAAAGTACTGCATTTTATATAATCTGCTAATGGAGCTTTTCAGTGGAAATGCTCCTAAGAGGCTAGGTAATCTGTCTATTTCTTCCAAAACTAGACAAACATTAAAATAGTTAATTCTAAATGACACTGACACTATTAGTATATTATACATAAACCACACGATTCAATTCTAAATGAAAAAATGAATACAAATTAGACATGGACATGTATTCTTGACAATTTAAAAGAGGTAACAAAATGAGTGGAAAGTGAGTAACTGGAGTGTTTCAAGGACAGCAAAAAAATGTACAAGGAGGTGTTTCTACACGTTTTCTCAGTGCTCTCTTCAGTGACAGAATGCAATCCCAGATCCCAAAGCACCTGGGCTCTAAAGCTAAGATTAAGCCCCAGTGGAAAAAAGATAAATTACATGCAGCAAATTGAACAAGTTCATAAGCAAGGAAAACAGTGGAAAGAAACTGAGTGAATGGTCCTTGCTAGAATAGAGTAGCAGAACATGATCTCACACAAGCATGGAAAACGCCATTATCTCAGTCCTGGGATATTCATTCCTCCAGCAACAGATGACAGTTTATTTACAGAAGACCATCCTTTTTTCACCAGTCAGGGAGCACATTTGTTTACCCTCATCAGAATGTTGTGTGAAGATATGTGTAAATGCTTAAGAGCATTTTATTTCCCCTATCACCTCAGTGGGGAAGCTCTTTTAGTCCTGGCCAAGTATTAGAGATTCATTAGGAAAATCCAGCACAGATTTACCAATATTTACTAACCATCATTGACCAACTAGAATTCCTTCTATGACAAAATGACTGGCTTAGTTGATGTCATTTACCAAGACCTCAGCAAGATTTTTCACCAAGTGGTGGTGAGTAGTAGACAGGCTGCTGGGAAGGGCTCCTGTTGAGAAAGACCAGTTCTAAAACGTGAACAGACTCCGATGTTCAGCCTGAACCAAGCTGTTTATTCATTTATTTGATTAAGAGAAAAAAGCGTAGACTCAGTACTGCTATCATTCCTTTCCACAGTTCTGAGACATTTCAGCATTCTTCATTACAGGAAGGATATACTGGAGAACACTGGTGAAGGACAACACAGTCATTGATCTCAAATTGGAGATTAATTACAGAGAAATTACCTAAATGTTTCATAAGGGTTTGTAAATCGTCTTTGTACCCCTTACACCATTTATATAACTTTCTGGAATAAGTTTCTAAAGAATTAAGACAACAAATAAATACACCATGTTCTAACAACAAGGTTGCCATTTCTCCAACCATACACTTGTGGGTTTTAGGATTTTACTGTAATAATGTTGGGTAATAATTGACCAACTTATATTTTTTTTCCTTCCATGCTATTAGAAAGATTTGAAAACATGGAAGAGAACTGCATTTTCCCAGAAAATCAATCTAGATTTCTAGATGTATTTTATCCACGTAAAATATGTCTGAGTTCCAGGAGTAATATTACCCATGTGTTTGCAGTCATGAGATAAAGAACCAAAAAAATTTCATCAAAACACCAGCTGATTAACTGACAACTATCGAATCCTCTATCTAAAAAATATAACCTTGAGGGAAGTACATGGAAAGTGCGCTTGCATTCTATTGTCTTACACATGCTCACAATAAACCTCAGTGAATGCTATTTTTATCTTTTTAACTACTGAGAAGTGAGCTGAATCCCTCTGGTAGGTAAATTAATAAAACTTTAATTTTGGTCTTTTTTTGATTTTTAATGAGCTTACATACTGAGATACCTACATTACCATTTCAAATGCTTCCCTTAGTTTTTGCCTCTACTTTCTCTTCAAAAATTTGCATTTTAAAGGTTTTCTCATGAAGTTTTTTTTTCTCATTAACAATATACTAGATAGTAAGTAGATTTTACGTTTAGTGATACAGTGAATAGTATTTAAGTTTTATATATAAATATTTGTTTCTGTAAACATATTCTATTCCTGTATAGTTAAACATATTTCATTTTTAGACATAGACACCTAGGAACTTTGTGAAAGCTCAGGGTGTAAAAGAAAAAAACAAGAGAAAAATGAGATAAGGTGGATATTTTGGCAGCAGGCACCATTTTCATTAGCTCTGAGATTGTTATTTTAGTGGTTAAAGTTGGTTCTAATATTTCTAATTATAAAAATAAATTATTATTTAATTCTACGCAATACCAGTTGTTTTAATAGTATGCTTATCCATTGGCATACCTAGGTGTTTCACATTGTGCCTAGACCAGATTGGGGAATCTGGAAATTAATTTTTTATAATCCAAAAACAAATTACTATTTCTTGTTTTTTGTTTGTTTTCCTCTGTGTTTCATTTGTTCAATTCCACTACTAAGAATTCTTAGGATAGTGTAGATACCAATGTCCAGAAAGTATTACAAGTTAATAAAATTCAGCTGTCATCTTCAGCTTCACTTTCACCTGTTTATTGTGGGTTAGCCTATGATTAATGGAGCCAATCCTTGCTTGAAGCTTGAAAGCTACTCTTCATTAATTTCCGCTTTCATGCCACACACTGATGAACATCATATAGCCTGGAGTGTCCTCTTGCTCTGCTCTTTTGCTTAGCCAGAAAGTTCAATTTAAACAACCACTATAAAAGAAACTAGGAGGAGAGAAAATAAAATAATACTTGTAGAAACTAATGAAATAACATTGTGTGAAATGGAAGATGTGATAAAGGGTAATGAATGCCAGCGATCTTTATTCCTAAGTACTTTTTCAGGAAGGAGGTGCTGCACCACCCGAGTCCTGTAATATACTTTCCTTCATCACCATCCCAAGTAAGACACTAACAGGGCAAACTCCATATCCACACTCTGGACAGCTCCCACACATTTACAACATTTGCATGCCCTTATCTTTATAGAATCACAGAATCATAGAATGGATTGTGTTGGAAAAGACCTTAAAGATCATCTAATTCCAACCTCCTGACATGAACACAGATGCCACCCACTAGGCCAGGTTGCTCAAAGCGACATCCAACCTGGGCTTAAACACTTCCAGGGATGGGGCATCCACAGCTTCTCTGGGCAACCTTTTACCAGTGCCTCACTACCCTCTGAGTAAACAATTTCTTTCTAATACCTAACATAAATCTATCCTCTTTTAGTTAAAAGCCATTACACGCTGTCCTATCACTCCACTCCCTGACAAAGAGTCCCTCCCCAGCTTTCCTGTAGCCCCCTTTAGGTACTGGAAGGCCACTCTAAGGTCTTCCCAGAGCTTTCTCTTCTCCAGGCTGAACAACCCCAACTCCCTCAGCCTGTCTTCATAAGAGAGGTGCTCCAGTCCTCTGATCATCTTCATGGCCCTCCTCTGGACTGTCTCTAATACTTCTGTGTCCTCCTGGGGGTCCCAGAGCTGAATGCAGCACTCCTGGTGGCATCTCATGGGTGGGGTATCTTGATGTGAAGCGGCGTGTTCTCATTGAGTAGCTGCTTTCCCACAGAAATGATGAATAAAATTGCTCACTTCTAGGAAAATCCTGTAAGTGTGCTCAAGGGTGGGATCTGGGTAGTGTGATACCTGTCAGTCCATCTGATGCTGGTTGTTCCCAGCTTCTGAAGAGCAGTAAGACTATCTACATTGTGCTTTCTCCACTTCTAGTGGTAAAATTGCCAATACATGATATTTTTATCAATATTTTATGGAGTCTGAGTGATGTACTGAAATACATAGCAAACAGAAGCGCTTGTGCCTTAAAGCCAGGATAGCATTCTGGTCATTGAACTAGTGTTTTCAAAAATCAGAATGCAGAACGTAAAATGAAACAAAATGAAAATGAAAATGACAAAAACAGAAGAAACAAACAAACAAACAACAGTGAATTCCTGCCTCTTGGACACGACTTATATTGCTTATACAGACATCAGTGCCTTGGCTATTGAAAGCAGAAATCAATCCGCTAGAAAAAAAACGGAAATATGAATTCAAAGGTGACATCTGAAAAACTTCTTTTGATGGTGTTTTCTTTGTGTGTTTTTGTTTGTTTGCTTGTTTGCTTGTTTGTTTTTAGTTTTACTTATTCCCTGTTTACTCTTAATATCTGCATTTACATTGCCTTTGAATGTCTTCTATGAAATGTTTTTTCTTTACCTGCCATCTGTGATTAGGATGAATCCTCCAACTGATTCCTGTTGGACCTCTGTTAAACTCATGGGGTGTATGTTGGGGATGAGAAAACTGAGGCTGTGTGTTATTTTTAACAATGTTCTGCATGAAATAAATATTTTTTCCACAGTGTGGCAGCAAAGCCTTTTCAGACAAAGAACTGTATCATCTCAAGAACTCTTTGCTAAGTCAGTCAGTTGAAAGTTATCAATTGCTGGAGTCAGAATCCATAGATTCCTCATTCCCAGAGAACTGGATTGTGTTTGGAAGACTTTCTAATCTAGAATTGTAAATCACTGCAGGGTCGTCTTCTTACTTTACCACAATTATTTTCTAATGGTTCTTTTTTTCCATAATAAAGGTCTTGAAATAGTTCACACAAATTTATAATGATGTTTTGCTGTTCTATACAATCATGCTGCCCACAGGCAAAATGTCAAAGAAACCTTCTTCTGTAACATTACATAGGAAGAACATCAGAACGCTCAGGCAAGTAGTGTCCTGCAGTTCTGTAAGTGTTGTGATTCAGATAAGGAAATGACGCAGAGCACTGCACGTCAAACTGGGTTCTATTTTTCATTCCTGATGCCCAATATTTTGTTTTATTTTATTCTAATTCTCTGCTAATTGCAAGAGAGAAGACAAAAGTAAGGAAATCTAATTCCTGAAGAATTACATCAGACAAAAACATTTAAAGCCCCAGACTCAGGATCACTACTTCTAAAAAGCAAAAATTATAATAGCATTTCTGTGATCAATGGCTAAAACCTTCCTGATTGCAGCAATGTTCCAGCATGTGGTCTGACTCCTGTTTTCCATCTCAGTTAAAATAAATGAAGAAACAGAGTGCTTTTCATTCCTTCTAATTTTCACCTACATTTACTAGTTACAACTTCTAGGTACAGTACACTTACTAAGTAAACAGGTTGAAGCTGCCTTAACTTGAGCACGCCTATTTTGATCATCAGTTTACTTTTGACCTTCTCAAGAAAACTATTTATTCTTTCACATTTGAAGTCAAAGGGCAAAATTCTTTCTTATATATGTGGTTCTCACTTTCTTAAAGGCTTAAGAGAAAATTGTTGTTACTCTGGAAAAGGTAAAAATCATTTTTTTTCCAGGAAAATTAGTTATTTCCTTTGGTATGTTTCAAAGCAATTCATCCAATAAAAGACTTTCTATAGTCATGAAAATAATCAAATATTTAATTATGGCTGTATCAAATAAGAAAACTAAACAGTATGGTTGATTTATTTTCTGAAATAGATGAAAGAAAATGATTAAATTTTAGGGAATAATGTCTAATGTGAAAAGAAGTAAAAACCACAGTGTCTGCATTAAAATCAGTTAATTAAATCAGTATTTTACATGTAGATCATCTTATCTGACATCTACAATATAGATTTTTTTAGGCATCTGGCTGGATCTTTGTCTACATTGTAATTGAATAATGAAATCTTTCTGGATGGATGATAAAGTACACTGAACACTGAGCCTTAATCTTGAAACTACTGGGAGATCTCTCTTAAGATACATGTGCTCAATATGAACACACATGTATCTACTTGAATATGCTTCATTTGGTCTAAATATAAATCTAAACCTTAATACATGAAATTTGGATTTATAGAAATTCAGAAAAACTAGAGTGGATACAATATGTTATATGAGAGAAGTTCATTTCTCATCCGGGACTTGCTGACTCATGATTTAAACACACAGTGATAAATTACTTCTGGGAAAGTGTCTAATGGTGTGTATCAGACAGAAGAAACTATTAAATTCTAATATTTAAAACTGTGGGAGGAAATAAATATTTGTCTTCACTCAATCCAGTCTTGAAAAAAATAGGGAGGATTTAAATACAAAGATTAAAAAAAAAAAAAAGAACACAGAAAAATAGCAATTTCCTTAAACTTTTAATATCAGCGTTGGCATTGCATGTCAACACTGAATGATCCCCAATATAAATCTTTTAGAAATTATTCTATTATTACTGTCATATTCTGGTAAATCAATACTGACTTGCTGTCTTGTCACCCTCCTTTATCTTCAATAATAGAACAGGACTGTTTTAATGGTATAAATCAGATTTATCCATGTTATGGATGACTTCAAGTCCATTTACTACAAAACTACTGCTACAAAGTCATCCATAATCAGTTCTTAACTTCAATGTATTATAAAATATTTCAAATTAATTTCAGAAAAGTTTAATGAAAGCAGTTCAAGGAACAGAGCATGTGTGCTGCCTATGTGTTGCCCACAGCTATGATATGACCTATTGATCTTAGACCAAGTTATTCCCTATATTCAAAGACTGATTATTAAATATCAGAAGTTCAGATTCTTTTGGCATAATTTCACAGAATCACAGAATTGAAGGGGTTGGAAGGGACCTTGAAAGATGATCAGGTCCAACCCCCCTGCCAAAGCGGGTTCCTTAGAGCAGGCTGCCCACGTAGGTGTCCAGACAGGCCTTGAATATCTCCAGAGAAGGAGACTCCACAACCTCCCTGGGCAGCCTGCTCCAGTGCTCCGTCACCCTCACTGTGAAGAAGTTCTTTTGCATGTTGGTGCAGAACTTCCTGTGCTCTATCTTGTGGCCATTACCCCTTGTCCTATCCCCACAAACCACTGAAAAGAAGTGGGCCAAATCCCTCTGTCTCCCACTCCTCAGGTATTTACACACATTGATGAGATCCCCTCTCAGTCTTTTTTTCTCAAGGCTGAACCCAGGTCTCTCAGCCTTTCCTCAAAGGGAAGATGCTCCAGGCCCCGTATCATCTTTGTGGCCCTCCGCTGGACTCTTTCCAGGAGATCCCTGTCTTTTTTGTACCGGGGAGCCCAGAACTGGACACAGTACTCCAGGTGAGGCCTGACCAGGGCAGAGTAGAGGGGGAGGATCACCTCCCTTGACCTTCTGGCCACGCTCCTTTTAATGCACGCCAGGATCCCATTGGCCCTCTTGGCCACGAGGGCACACTGCTGGCTCATGGTCAACCTGTCGTCCACCAGGACCCCCAGGTCCTTCTCCTCAGAGCTCCTCTCCAGCAGGTCGTCCCCCAGCCTGTACTGATAGGTCCGGTTGTTCCTTCCCAGGTGCAGGACTCTACACCTGCTCTTATTAAACCTCATTTGGTTTCTTCCTACCCATCTCTCCAGCTGGTCCAGGTCTCACTGAATGGCAGCACAGCCTTCTGGCATGTTGGCCACTCCTCCCAGCTTTGTATCATCGGCGTACTTGCTGAGGGCAGACACTATTCCCTCATCAAGGTCGTCGATGAAGATGTTGAACTATTTAAAATAGGCATTTTTAGCTAACACATTTAGGATTACTGTAGGTTAAATACTCTAAGAAAAAAAAGAATTTAACAGGAATGATGAAGAATATATATAGATGTTTCAAAAGGTTGCCAGTGATAGTTCCTATTGCTTATTGAAGTGAATTGTAACAACATGGTTATGGAATCTCACATGTAGGCTGTCCAACATCCACGCATACAAACACAAACTTACCTGCTAGATAGTTACATATATTTTAAAAACAGATTCAGGATCACCTGACTATATCCTGGTCTATTAAATTCTGCTTCACATAAGTATTTTGCTGAATTAAAGAGTATTGTAGTAATGTTTGAATTCCTGAAGGTAAATTAGAATCATAGGTTGGTTTGGGTTGGAAGGGACCTTAAAGATCATCTAATTCCAACCCCCCTGACATGGGCAGAGATGCCACCCACTAGGCCAGGTTGTTCAAAGCCACATCCAACCTGGGCTTAAACACTTCCAGGGATGGGGCATCCACAGCTTCTCTGGGCAACCTTTTACCAGTGCCCCGCCACCCTGAGTAAACAATTTCTTCCTAATACCTAACATAAATCTGTACTCTTTTAATTAAAAGCCATTACACTCTGTCTATCACTCCACTCCCTGACAAAGTGTCCCTCCCCAGCTTTTCTGTAGGCCTCCTTTAGGTACTGGAAGGCCACTTTAAGGTCTCCCCTAAGCCTTCTCTTCTCCAGGCTAAACAACCCCAACTCCCACTGCCTGTCTTCATCAGAGATGTGCTCCAGCCCCTTGATCATCTTTGTGGCCCTACTCTGGACTCTAATACTTCTGTGTCCTTCTTGTGTTGGGGACCCCAGAGCCGAATACAGAACTCCAGGTGGGATCTCATGGGTAGGAATAGAGGTGGAGAATCACCTCCCTTGACCTGCGGGCCATGCTTCTTTTGATGCAGCTCAGGATATGGTTGGCTTTCTGGGCTGCAGGCACACTTTGCTGTCTCACATTGAGCTTCTCATCAACCAACAACACCAGGTCCTTCTCCTCAGGACTCTCAATCCATTCTCTGCCAAGCCTGTATTTGCCCTGGCCTAGATGCAGGACCTTGGCCTTGTTGAACTTCATGAGATTCGCACAGGCCCACATCTCAGGTCCCTCTGGATGGCATACCTTCCCTCCAGCATATCAACTGCACCACACAGCTTGGTGTCATCAGCGAACTCGCTGAGGATGCACTCAATCCAACTATCCATGCCACTGACAAAGATGTTAAACAGTGCTGGTGCCAATACCAGCCCGAGGAACACCACTCCTTACTGATCATTACTGACATCGAAGCATTGACCACAACGCCTTGAGTGCAACTATTGAGCCAATTCCTTACCCACTGAGTGGTACATCCATCAAATCCATGTCTTCCCAGTATAGAGACAAGCATATCCCAGGTGACAATGTCAAATGCTTTGCAGAAGTCCAGGTAGATGATGTCAGCTGTTCTTCCACTGTCCACCAATGCTGTAACCCTGCTGTAGAAGGCCACCATATCTATCAGGCATGATCTGCCATTAGCGAAGCCATGTTGGGTGTCACCAACCACCTTATTTTTCATGTGCCTTAGTATAGTTTCCAGAAGGATCTGCTCCATGATCTTGCCAGGCACAGAGGTGAGACTGACTGGACTGTAGTTCCCTAGGTCTTCCTGTTTTCCCTTTTTAAAAATGGGGCTTTGGTTTCCCCCTTCCACTCAGTGGGAACTTCATCAGACTGCCAGGACTTCTCAAATATGATGGACAGTAACTTAGCAACCTCTGTGGGGAAACATGATTGGATTTCCTTGCATTTATTGAGCACTTAAAATAAGCGTACTTAGAATAGACTTAAATCAAAATTAGATGTCAGTCTGTCTTAAAACTATGTAATGGTAGTTCTTCTTGCCACTGCTTTTAATGTCCACCCTCCAGCAAGGGAAACTCAAGCTCATATTCAAATAAACCCAAAATTATAGGTACACAAAGCAATGCAGGCACAAGAAAGTCAGCTCATTTACCCCATTGAACTCCATGCTGCAATTGGTTTGTTTAAAGTTGAGTCAGCTCTTTCTGAACAGTACTGCAGTCACCATGACAAACATTCATAAAATATCCCTTCACTGTCTTCAGTCAAGTTGTCCCTACTGTGCTTCACATGAGTTTCAGTGAACCAGTCTACCACAACCAAACACATGCTCTGATGAGTGCTTTCTTTTTATGCTGCGGAGTATCACCACAGCATTCTCCCTGGCTACTTTAGCTTCAATTCAAAATCACTAAAAATCGATTTAAAAATATATACACAAATACAAGAATCAGGTTTTGAGTTGTAGGGAAGACCTAAGTTTCTATTTTCCTTCACATCCTTTCAAAGTTTGGTGATTGCATAGTTTCAAGATTAGGAAGGTCATTGGAAGAAAAAAAAAATATTTCAGTTTGAAAGTTATAAATTAAGGTCTCTTCATGATAAATAGGTTTAGCTTGGATGAGAAAGAATTAATGTCTCTCTCAGAATCTTGGGAAAGACCATAATTCCACTAGAGAGGAACAAATATTCCACAAATGGGACGTGATGATTTAATGAAGTGGGAAAAAATCTTTTAAATTTTGTATATATGTGTGTGTGTGTTTGTTTGCACACAAACACAGAATGCAATTTTCTTTTATGGGCTGATGCTGCCTCCATCAACAAATATGCAATGAAACTGCAGAGCTATGGTTTATTGAGTTCTTATAATTGTCTAACCAGTTTCACAACATCCAAAATAAACTAGAGAATGACATAGAGATAAAAAGCAAGTCAAAAGGTTTTGAGAGAGCGTATTACAAACATTTTTAAACAAAGGTAGAATTCATTAAGTAATATTGACTTATTAGTCTAGGAATTTACATTATTATACACAAATACATGTACACTATATAGTTTAATATTGCAATAATTTGTATGTTATATGGGTTTAGAAAATACTGTGACACCACATTTTGTTCTCTTAGGTACTGTCTCTACTTATTGTCTCTCAGTGCATGGTTAGACCATCCTCACAGAAGGAATGAGACTGCTATTTTAACCTTATTTAACTACTTGTCCCCACCTTATTTTCTATACCCTCTCAAGGCATACAATGGATGCAACATCACGTGGGCTTTTCCAAGGTCATCAGCACCACCATGCTCAAGTATTTCACACAGCTGAACATATCTTTATACATTTACAGGGAGGGAATGGTGCCTTGCCCTGTCAATACAACGCATGACGGTTTTAAAAAATAAAAAATAAATCAGGCGTCAGGGTCTCTACGTTATATCAAAGAACTAACTGTGCATGAGTCAAACATTTAGCAATACTTAACTACTAGTAAGGGAACAGGGGAACAGTGAGTAGTGAAACTTTTAAAAAAAGACAAAGATTTTATTTTCTATTTCTCCATAACTGAAGACATTTTACAAGATCTTGCAAAACGTTACTTGAAGTTTATTCCTGATCTCTTCAGTTTGTTCACTATTGAGTTGTCCTCATCAATCAGTGCTGTTGTAACATATTTTACACTCAACGATTTCAAATGGACTACACCAAAAATATGAAAAACTCTCAGCATCTAAAAGAGATGTGCAGGCACAAAGGTTTTTGGAGCCTTACTTTCCCCTTTCCCAGCTATAGTTATAATAAAAGAGTTGTTCTGAAGAAGCAGCTGTTAAATTCAAAGGAAATATACAGTCCTGAAGAAAAAAATAAAGAAGTCAAGACTGATCTGTCAGAGGCATTGGTCAGATTCAACATTTTTAGCTTCAGCTCACTGCTCTGGGTGCTTATGCTACCTGCCACTTCAGAAAAGTAGGTCTGACAGGGCCAATCTGAGCGTTACTAGACATGAAAGTATACAATTTTCTTGTATTTTTATTATATTTTATTCACAGATAAGTTAAAAAGCTCTAAGTAATTATCCAGAAAAAAGTTACTCAAAATTAGGGGGCAGCTTTAGAAATGGAGGGCCAGAAATGTACTTTGACTTATCAGAAAAATTAATGCTATTACTGTGGAATAACAAATATTCATATATTCATCTGTAGTTACAGAGATGCAACTGTGTAGGAAACTAGAAAATTATCTTTGAATGCATCAGTTTATTCATGGTAGCTTTTTTGACTATACGGTTAAAAACATTATATTTTCTCATGTACTTCACATGTGTATCAAGGGGATAAGAGCACACAAATAGGAAATTACTATGTTTACTAATTTTACAGTATCCTACCTTTTAACAATACTTAATGAGCCCTGCCCTTGTTTTTGTAACAGAAAATGAATAGTAAACAGTTCAGAAGATAAAGGCATATGTTCATCCTTAATAAAACAATTAAGTTAATAGAAGCCAGGAATATGCGTGGTTTCACAGATTTGGAATGTAAAAAATATTGTGTACTGGAAAACAAAAGCATAAGTATGCCAAGCATTAGTACCTTTACACTTAAACAGCAAAGAAAGCATACAAGAAATTAAGAAGCGTGCTATATTAAGAAGCTATTAAGAAGCTAAGAAGCTATGCCATGGCTTTTAAAGGATTCCCAGTGCCACTGATATTTGGAAAAATCTAGTTTTGGCAGAAGACAATATTGAGTGCAATATGTTCTCTGAAGTCAAGAATTAATGCCTATCCTTTGGCTGGGAAGCCATGTGGCCAGGATGAACCTCACAGGGCAGACACTACAAATTTTCTGTATCACATTATAGGACAATTTCTGACTTCCAGGTTTTTATTATAAAACAGGTATCCATCCCAACATGGCCTGAGACACACACACACACAGAAGCCCATCACCATCTCCCCTCTCCCCTGGAGCCCACCCACCTCATTCACCAGAGGGCCATACTGACATCCAGAGGGACCTCGGCAGGCTGGAGAGGAGGGTTGACAGGAAATTCTTGAAGTTCGGCAAGGAGAATTGTAGAGTCCTGCACCTGGAGAGGAACAATTCCAGGCATCAGGGCATGCTGGGGGCCACTAAGGTGGAAAGAAGCTCTGCAGAAAAGAACCTGGGTATCCTGGTGGACACCAAGTTGAACACGAGTCAGCAATGTGCCCTTGCTGCTAAGAAGTCTTAACAGTATTCATGGCTACATTAGACAAAATATGGCCAGCAGGTCAAGGGTGGTGATCCTTACATTCTACTTAGCATTGCTGAGGCCACATTTGGTGTAATGCATACAGTTCTGGGCCCCTCTGTACTAGAGAGACCTGAATATACTGGAAAGAGTCCAACACAGAGACAAGCAGATGATGAAGGGACTGAAGCATCTCTCATATGAGGAGAGGCTGAGAGAGCTGGAACAGAGAGCTGTTCAGCCTGGAGAAGAGAAAGCCTAGGGGGATCTCATCCACGTATATAAATACCTGAAGGAAGGATGCAATGAAGATGGAGCCAGGCTCCTTTTAGTGGTGCTCAGCGCCAGGGCAAGACACAATGGGCACAAATGGAAACACAGAAGGTTCCCTTAAAACATTGGGCAACATTTTTTCCTTGTGTGCATACAGGTTGCCAAGAGAAGTTGTGGAGTCTCCATCCTACTGCCATTTTGATATTCAAAAGCTGTCTAGACATGGTCCTGGGCAACTTGCTCAAGTAGAGGGCTTGGACCATATGACAACCAGAGGTCCCTTCCAACCTCAACCACTCTGTGATTCTGTGATGAAAGTGCCCGTTTGATCCCATTGCAGATGTGCTGCCAGCCACATGAAGAAATCAGTGTAGGACCCCCTTAGAAAAAGAAGTCAGTTGTGAGGGGTTTACAGGTCACTGGAGTGATTCATTCAGCACTGTCCCTTGTTGCTGTCTTCTCCCAGTGCTAAGCAAATCTCTCAAAGACAACCCACCTGTCTTCTACCAAATGTAATAGGCAAGCAGCTTTTATTCTGCGTTAAGAAAGAATATCAAAGGAGAAGTACCTTTATAAAGTACTTGTGGCTCTAATAGCAGAAATGATTCACAAAAAGTAGTATATTTATTTATTCCATTTTTATTATAGTTTAAGAAGGTTTACTTCCTGGATACTTGTATGCCTTTACGCATACTACAGCATATTTGTGAAAATAACTGATTCAGTAAGTGGGGAATAAAATTTCCCTCTCAGAAAACCATGTTTTGCTGCAGAAATTCATAGCTAACCCACATTTATTTTCTTTCTTCCCAACTTCTACTTACGCTTTAGAGTGGAAGACAATTTGACAAGTGCTCCTGAAAGTGCTGCACCAGTCATGCTGCATCCTTTTGAGGCAAGCAGTGCAGATCACTCAACTGTTTTACAGCATTGTTGTCTAGCACTGATCACAGTGCTGTCACTAAAGTGCTTTATTTATAGCATACTGCTGAGTCTGACTGAAATTATTTGTATCTCACAATTATGTTCCATAAAAGTGACTGGCTTTGTTATGGGAAAACATGTCTGCATAATTGATAGCAGAAGACAGGAAGGTGCTAACAACTATCAATTTCTGTTGTCAAAAAGCAGCTGAGGCTGAAATGTGCTGCTTAATGTACCAGCAAGATTATCTGATACATATATAAAATTGTCTAAAATCCTATCATTTGGAACAAATTTTATATATATATATTTTTTTTAAACATGGAACAAAAAATAATCTATAATATACATTGGACTTTCCTCCAAAGTTTCAGAAATTGGTTGTAATTCTCTGCTTAGAGAAAGAGAAGATGTTCCCAATGTAAAACATCTATCAAACAAAGGATACAGTTAGAAATATAATTCTCTATAATAACTGGTAGAAGATATTAAAACAAAATTCTGTTTCTTATTTTTATTTTTTTCTGCAATGACTTTAAATACTAAATATCTCAAAATCAATCTTTCACACATTGAATACTTCTTTAATAGTAGGGACTAACCAGTAACTCCATCTTTTACTGCGAAGATACAAGGAAACTTCCTTTTTGAATTATTAAACACCCTTTGAATGTGGCTAGGGTTCACAGATCTGACAGTCTGATGAATCTCAGGACTATGTTGCATTAACTAAAAGACTAAAGATCCTTGGCAGCCTCATAAAAAATGAATTGGTCTTTCTACCAAGCAGAAGGATAAAATCTACCAAAAATTAATCATATTTGTTAATGTTCCCATTTTTTTTCACATGGACTTTTAATTATTCTGCAAGAACTATCAACCTCTAAAATCTAAGCTCAAAACTGTCTTTCTCTCTGGATTATGAATTTCAAACCTAATCTACATTAATTACTATATATTATTTCTAAAATTACATAAAGAAATAGCATATGATTAAAAAGCCTTAATTTAATAATTTCAACAACTTTAAAAATGTTTTGACATCTAATTTCAGAGTGGAATTTTCTGACAATTTTTACTGAGAAAATTACTGTTCTTCCAAAAATATCAGTAATACATTTTATTTGAAGTATTGTAAATGTACTTTCTACATTGTAGATAGATTTGCCACTATGGCCATGAAGTGCTCAAAACATTGATATGAAATCTGGAATTGCCTTGTCATCAAATACGCACTTTCTTTCTTTTGAAATAAAATTCTGTTTAATGGCCTCCAGAAACTTTCATGATGTGTGTGTCCTTGACTGCAATCTCCAAACACGTAGGTCTGTCTGTGATTTTGCAGCACAATCTAAGTAAGACCCACTTACAATTTAAACTTGCAACCTATAGTAGAAGAGGCTCTCTAGCAAAGGGCTCTAAACAAAGTATTCTGGTCCTTTCAGGGTTTCTTTTCTGCCATGAGATGGAGAAGAGCTTCTGACTCCTCTGCCCCTGGGCTGGATTGCAGCTGCTCCTTTTCACTTCACTTTTCACTTGCCAGGTAGAGATTTTAATTGAAATGAAATATATATATATATATATATGCATTTAGCTAGTATTAACATTGCAAACAGTCTTATTTATCCAAACTAGGGGTTCTTCAAGGGGCAAAGATAATGTTAAGGTGGATGATGAGCAGATCAGCAGCCCAGAAATATAAGGACACTTGCCAATATTAAATTGCGCGAGAAAACACAAGTCAGTGTAGTATAAGAATCATTGAACAAAAGTAATGGCAAGAAAAAAGCACGTTTGAAATGCAGAGCTTACTGTTCAGGTTTTATCTACATTGCTATTGGATACATTTTTACCTCTTTGTGATAGAAGTTCATGGGATTAGTACCATGCTAGCTTCCTGCTCTTATCAAAAATATGTACTGAGTGTGAGAAACAAAGTTGTGGTTTTGGAGTAGAAGGTGTATTTTGCAGTGGAAAATTCCACTAACCTTGCATATTCAAAAGTCATTGTGCAGGCATGACAGTGGCATAGCAGTGGCGAGCATATGAAAGGACAAAACAGCCAAGGAAACATTTGTAGATCTCTTAAAGCTTTGGATGTAGTTTATAAATACTATACACTATTTCAAAATTGCTATACTAATATATATATTAATATATATACTAATACTCTACTAATTTCAAAATTGCCACTCCTAGAAACACTACTGCAATCTTAAGGGAACACCAAAATAACTCCGAGGAGGTCAGGCTGTTTACTTGTGCAAGAAGTAGAAGGAAAAAACAGGAAAAGGAACAAACCAACTAGTCAGCTGACTGTTTGGTCATCGACCCAAAAGACTTTAGCAAGCACGCGAGAAATGAGAAACTTCTTCCTCTACACAGGGAAACTGTGTTGATAGGACATTGAAAGAAGAGTTGTAGGTCCATTCAGAGAGTTCTGGCAACTTCCAAAACAAGTCTGTATACATTTGATATTCCCTTTGGTAAAGGATTTCTTCAGATCACTATTTAGGCTCCGCATAGTCTTCAGAATTTCACATTTACAGGAAACTTCAAGTTTTTGATCAATGAAAGGTTACAAAGATATACAAATATGACTTTTTGATCAGGAAAGAAAAGTTGAAAAGCACAACTGGAGGCTGTAATCAGGAGCGAGCCATAGTTCTTAGATAGTTCATAGGCTAGAGCTAAAGGCACACAAAAATTATACTGTGTGCAACTGAAAAAGCTATGCTGCAAAAAGTTAATTTCCCAAGTAACAGCTAATCTGGAACTGTCACCAACAGGACAGGCAGAACAAAGATCCTAACTTCACTTAATTAGATGCCTACATCAATAACCTGATAGTAGCACAGAGATGTCCTGATAGCTGCAAAGCTTATCAAAGACTCTGAAAGTATTTAACTTGAACAGGTCACAGTTCAAAACCACAATGACTAGGTTTCCTTGGACACACAGAGAGAATGGCAGTGCAACTTGATGAACATGAAAGGGACCTATACATGCTATGACCACAGCAGAAAGAAAGAAAAATAATGAGACATTACCTAACAAGTGAAGATATAACTGGCTTTGCAGAGCTTTGTGGGATAAATCACAGGACTGGAGTATTGGTGTGGAACAAGTCACTTATTAAGCAACCTCTCACAAAGGAATAAAAGTGAGAAAGTGCTTCATTTCGAGAGCACACATACATGCTATAATACAGAGAAACAGACATAAAATGATTTTATTTTATTTTTTTTGAAAATCTTGGGAAGTGGGGGCAAAGATAAGAAAGTAAAAGAGCAGATGCTATAGAAGCTTTTACAGCCAGAAAGTGAGGAAGACTTTCTTCATGTGTGTGTGTGGTGGGAGAGGGGTTTAGGCTTTTGTTAATGAAAAACTATAAAAGCATCTAAAGGAGATGTGACAGAGATTTTTCATACTTAGGTACCACGTGAGAAAACTAAGACAGTTAGCCTGTCAGCACGTTGCACTGAAGACAAATTTTCATTTCAGAGTGAAGAAGCTACCACGGGAGCGGTTATTTTAGGTTTGGTGCTGTCTAACAGCAAAGAATGGATTAAACAATATGAAGGAGGTCTTCAGGGGAAAGCGATCACAAACTGATGTAGGAAAAATGAGACATAACAGTTGCAGAAATAAAACAGAAACACCCACCAATGGCACTATCACCATCAAAAACAAAAGACCTCAGCAAACTCCAGACACTTTTTAGATGTCTTTTTATAAGATGACTTGAAGATAAATGCATGCAGGTATGCTAGCAGTTACTAAAGAAGATTAAATTAAATGCATGAATTGTCCCAAAGAAAGGAAACGGGCATTGTATACCTGCATTTGGAAATCCCCAACGACTGGCTGTGAAAAAGTAATCAAACAAAAGAGGAAAATAATGTCAGATAAAGTGGAATAATATAGAAGAAAAGCATATACAACAGCAAAAAAAGCTGAAGAATAAAATGAGTTTTAAATTGCCAAGTGCAAAATAAACAAAATGAGGAATTTTAAAATACCTGATTAAAAAAATAAACAAACAAGAAAGTCAGTGGTGATATAAAAGTAGAGAAAGCAATGTAAGGAAAAGTAAAACTGAATTATGTAATATCTCCTTAACTCTAGCCCTCCCAAAATGGTGAATCTTGACAAGACATTCAAGGTCAAAAAAATAGGATCATAAAGCAAAGTAAGTTAACAATATGTTAATAATACAATGAAGAATACTTAGATAAGATAGATGTGTTAAAATTGGCTGGGATTGATTAGATTCATCTTATAGAAAATACACAGAAAAATTTCTGAGTCATTAACAATTATCTCTACAAGCTTGTGGAGGACAGAGAACATCAGAGGACTGTACAGGGGCAAATATAGCACCTGTCTCTTTGGGAAGAGAAAAGGAAAGACTGAAGACTGATGGAGTGACAGACCAGTCGCTTGGAATTTTATTCCTGCAAAGATCCCAGAATAAACTATTGCTATGCCAGTGTCCACATAATTTTCTGAATAGAATTCTTTTACTGAAAAAAAAAATCCACACAAAACAAAAACCCACAAAGTTTTGTTTGTCAAACCAGTGCAAAATTATTATTTTTTTATAGGGTAGGACAGAAGATATTGCAGATCACGAAATATAGAAGTAAAATGTGTATTCCTGGCATTCATGTGCCAAGAGTGTCAATATTCTTCAACAGATAATACATCTTCAGGAATATAGTACAAATTTAGGCAAAGTCACTTTAAAACTGACCCAGAAGAATTACATGAACTACCAAAGAGATGCAGTACTTAGAGAATAATGCACTATTCTTTTTTTCCTCAATAACAGAAAAAGATTTGCAAATGGATTCCAAGTCCAAGAGCAACATGACAGTTGCATATTCTCTGCAGGCTACACAGAGCTACACTACATAAGCTCACACAATTAAAAAGGTCAGACAGAAACCTTTTGAAATGATCTGGTCCAACCTGCTGCTAAGAGCAGGGCCAACTTCAAAGTGAGACCCAATTTAAAAATAAGGTCAGGTCGCTCAGGACTTGGCCAGCCAAGGTCCAAAAACTTCTCAGGATGGAGATTTCATTCTCTCTGGGCAACCTGCTCCAGAGTATGATCACCATCAGAGCTAAGAAATTTTTCTTATGTCTGTGCAGAGATTCCCTTGCTGCACTTTGTGCATAAACCAAAGAGTGGCTCCATCCAGCTAAAATCTGCCCTTAGGTAGCGCATGTTCATCTTTAGCTTTCTCTTGTTCAGGCTGAAAAAGGCCATCTCTCTGACACTGTTCAGTGCCTTTTAATCTATCCCCTTAAACATCTTGATGGCCTCAGCTGTATTTGTTCTAGTATGACAAACTCTCTCTTGTACTGCAAAACCCAAAGTTGGACACAGTTGTCTAGGGCACTCATCCTCTGCTCTCACAGAGCACTGCTACAGGACAAAGAACACAAAACAGAAGAAAAAAAATATTTCTTCCATCTTATTAAATCTGTCTGCATCTGCTCTAGAGATGGACTTTCTTGATTCCTACCCAGTATTCACAGATAGGCTACAAGGTGGGAAATGGCTCTTTCACTCCTGCTAAAAGTTCCCCTGAGTTAGCTGAGGGAAGCAATTGCTAAAGGACCAACATCACAAATGTTCTCCAATTTAACCAAGGGTTTTTAACAGGTAAAGGAAATCAGTATGAGTATAATCACCTTTTCTCTTCTTATGTTTCTCCAAACTAGTATAGGAGAAGCCATGTCAGACAAACTGCTAATTCTATTTTTTCCTTTTTCATGTTCAGAAAAAAGAATTACAAAAGAAAAAAAAAAAAAACACACCACCACCACCACCAACAGTAACACAAAAATAGCTTATCTCTTTGTATTGCCTCAAACAACCCTCAGACAAAACAGTACAGAAAACATCTAGCAAATTCCCAGGTCAGCGCAAAGAAGTCAAGCAAGATGAGTTCCACTTGCTAAGCTTCTCCCCCAGTAGGTCTGCTCAGAGGCAATGAGCCTTCAGTTGCTAAAGGACTGAATTCACAGTAACCTTTGTAGATATATGATTGAAGTTTTAAAGCCCACAGTGCGCGATTAAACGAAAACCACCTAAGCACTATTTTTAGACTGTCTCAGAGGCTCGGTCTACATTCTTCCAACTATATTTTAAACTCTTTTGGCTCTAAAATGCATGATATTTAGCAGGAAAACAAGCCAAGGCAGAAAAAATCATACATGTTAGCCAGCCATACATGTTCATATGTCACGATCCATGACACTCAATACTACAGAAACCTTAAAGACAAGCTATTTGCAGTCCCTTTGTAAAAGCCAAGAATTGTTCTAGAAAAAACTGTAAGGATTTTGAACCTGCATTGTTTGAAAAACCATGATCAAAGGCACAATCAAGGATAGCAGTCATCTTTTGCTTTTCTCTAAGATAGTTTCAACCTGGAGCATTCATCGCGGTGGTATTCATAGTGGAAGAGAAAAATAATTAAATTCTCTGTGTTCACCTCCTAGCACAGACTACACAAGTTGTATTCTGGATTATGTCCAGAAACTTGCATGGCTTCAGAGCCAGCAAAGGCCAACTCCATGCTCAGTTTTTGTACAGAGGAAGGGAAAATGCACCTCTGACATACCGTCCTGTCTCCAGTGGTGACCAGAGGTAGAAGACTGGGAAAGACTACAAAGGAAGACCAACAACATAGTAATACCTCCTTCACAATATTCTTGATGTTGCCTTTTTGGATTTCTTTTCCATGAATCTATAAAACTGCCTTTTTTTTTTTAAATCCTTCTAAGCATTGGCCCAAATCAATATCTGTTAGCAAAGAGCTCTATAATTTGACTATGTGCAGTGAAATAGGTACAACCCCAGTACATTTTGAATCTGCCATATGATAATCTCACTCCTCATAGTTTAATCATGAGAAATAATGAACCTTCCTTCATGCCATTCACTTTTAAAACCTCCTCTCCCACTTTCCTCCTCATTAGTCATTTTTTCTAAGGCTGAGGAGCCCTGATGTACTTGTACACGTCCTTGTACTAAAACCCTTCTATATCTTTGATCATCCATGCTGCCTTTCTCTGTACCGTTTCTAGCTTTATTTTGTCCTTTTTGAGACACCAGAACAGCATACAGGATTCAAGATGAAGGCAAGAGTTTCATAAAGTGGTATAATGATGTTTGCTTTCGTTCTCTATTCCGTTCCTAATAATTTTTAGTGTCATATTTGCTTTCTTGATAGCTACTCAGCACTGAGATGACATTTTCAGAGCACAACCTATTATAATTCAAAGATGTCATTCTTGAGCAATAAAACCACAAACACGGCACACCACTGTGGATGTCACTGGAGGCCTGCTTTTAACATGTACATTACTTTACATTTATGAGTACTGACAGGTTATCACCCATTCATTCAACATTCTTCTGGCGTTCTTTAGTGCTGACCTTTTGCCAATCCCTAAGAGCAACTTCTCCCTCCCCTGCTATCCCCTTTTTCCAGGATTGTGATAGCAGCAATAAGGATAAGACATAGATTTAAGGAGGTCATTGTAAAAAAACAGTAGTCATCCTTACCAATGAAGCCTGAAAATTACCTTAGCTTTTCTGATAACATGAGCTATTTTTCAACATTTGCAGTTATGAACTGAATGATTAAAAACAGTATTTTTTAATAAAAGCAAAAAGAAATAGCCGAAAAAGTGGATAAGTGGGGTAACAGAGACATTCCTTAAGTATAACTTTGGCAATAGTGTTTCACAGTCTATTCCTTTGGAGAGTCAATTTCTATCTGAACTGTTTTCTACTCTTGTAGAATGCTCTAATCAATATTTAAGATTAAGTCACAGTGGGTAGCAAAGCCCTTTAAAGATCACTGAGCCATTAGTTTAACTTTGTGCTAGCTTGTCCCTCTGACAGCTACTCCTGTGAGCCATGCCTTTGCACTTCTCTCTCCTCCACCACTCTCCAGCTAGTCGTGTTTTGACCTGCCATTTGCTTTGATAACCTGCCCCATTTAGTTAACTCCAGCACCTTTGCCAAGAGTTGCCATTTCAGTTCTTTGAACACTGCATGCAATGGAAAGAATCGAACATATTTTCAGTTCACAGGAGGCATTAAGATGGTTTGATTGTTCCTCTGGAGACTACCCTCCAGGTCTCCTCTTCACCTTCTATACTCTCATGCTAGAGGATACTGCTTAGGTGTAAGGGGACCACCCACCTAGGAAATACCAATGCAAACTTTTGTGTCCCACTGTGACTACATAATTCCCCAATTATATAATTTCACTGTTTTAGAAGTAACAACTGTGTGTGTTGAGGCCACATACACAATTGTTTCAGGTCTGTCACTGACAGCATCCACCTTTTTACTTTTTTACTTCAGAAAAAACAAATGGATTTCTGAGGCATGATTTCCCCTTAGGAAAGCTTTGTAAACTTCACTTAGCCACATACCTACAGATCTAACAGTCTAACACTTGAGAAACTGTCATGTTTCATTTGATCGATTTGTTCTTCTCCTTGCCCTGTAATCTGAAATACATCTTCTCACACACAGTGTGACTGTACTGAGAGTTTCCTCACATGGGGAGATACCCTAAACTCTTCCCTCACGCTGCATGTGAATATAAAAACATGCAGTCATTTAGCCTTTCCTTTGTAAGGCTTTCTGCTACTTATTCATTGTTAACAATTTTTAAAATACTTTTTAAGTCTTTATCATAATATTTTAATATATAAGCACAGTGTATAGATTTTTGTTATTTTGTTTCTTGGACCATCTGAATATTGATTCCCTAGTTACCCATTTGAATCTTCTATTTGATGACACTTTTTTCCCCCTCTAAAATCTGTTTTGATAAAGTGGTGTGGACTTTTACTGAGCCTCTAATATGATATTTTAAAAACATCCCCATTATATCTGAACACACTTAACCCTTTTGAATGGTCCTTTCAATTTCCTTTCAACGAACTCTTCAATTTTACATCAACCTTATTTTTTAAGATAAGCAGCAGTATAATGGATTCTGCTGTTCCTGTCAGGATATTGAATCTAATTGCATTATAAAGACCTAAAGAGTTGGAGAGTAGTTCTTTGACAGTAAGGCTCTGAACTGGGTCCTATACTATTTGAAATAAACATTTCTTCTTTTCTTGTGGTTCCCTGAATAGCTATTACATGGGACAGTCATTTCCAGGTCTTAAAATTTTACATTTGAAATCACATTTAACCTATCTTCAAAGGGATAATGGAATTTTTCCATTATATATATATATTTAAAGTGGCATTGTTCTATGGCACACCTCACTAAATACCTTTCTTAACTTTAGATACTAAATTCTTATGTCTATGTCTGAATACCAAGAATAAAAATTGACCCTGAATTACATTTAAAATTGTTCTTCAATGTGAAATGTATCCCTTAAAAGCAAGTGGAAGGAAAAAAAAAGGCACAATGAAATAGTGGCAATACTGCTTCCATTAAGTTCAAAAAAATCTCTTACAGCTTTCAGGGTACTATTTTATGTTTTCACTCCTTCTGTTTTTCCTTCCTTTATCTCATTCTGTTCTTGCCTTTTTCAGCTGCCATTCTACTTCAAATTGTGTATTAATCTTGAAGCTTGATTTTCATATTACCATTCATTAAATCATGACTAAAGAAAAAAATAATAATAGAAAAACCAAAGCACTAAGCAGCCTACATCCACAAACAGCTAGTACCACTAGGGGTGGTCATAATGACTTACAAAGGAAATTCTATAAAAACACTTGGTTTGAAAGACATAATCTTCAACTGATGTGCTGTCATGGTCTATGTAGAACATTCTTTGAGAGCCTGACACTTTACTATAAAACAGATACCTACAGGACAAAACTACAGTTTTTAAAGGGACATGGAAGACTTCAAGTTCTTTATTCTTCATTAGAGCTACAGCCATAATTTTATCTGAGTTTATTATCACAGAATTTACAACACATTGAGAGCCACTGCATCAGTAAAGTGTCTGTAAAAAGATCATCCCAGAACCTGATTCCTATTCAACACTTTCAAAACACTCAGAAAGGGTAAGTTTGATTGACCAATTACATTACTAATTGAAAATTACTTAATCTAAATGAAAGAATTTAATGTTTAGTAACTTAGATCTGCCTATCTAGTATATCTACATCTGACACCTTAAAAGAACATAGCACAGAGCTTCATTATACTCCAAAAATCCACAGATGCAGTTGTTTACAGTAACTGTGTTATAGCTAGGGAACATACATGGCTTATAGACACTGTAGCTTCTTTAAAAATGAAGCAAACTCCCTAAGTTTACACAAACAGTTCAGCATCAGCTTTAAAAAAAAAAAATCACAAATAGAATATCCATGCTGTCTGTAAACAGGTACCAGGTGGTTCTTCTCCCTGGTGACCAGCAACAGGACCCGAGGGAACAGCATGGAGCTGGGACAGGGGAGGGTCAGGCTGGGTGTTAGGAAAAGGTTCTGCACCCAGAGGGCGGTCGGGCACTGGGACAGGCTCCCCAGGGCAATGATCATAGCACTGAGCATGCCGGAGTTCAAGAAGTGTTTGGACAACACTCTCAGACATATGGCTTGGTTTTTGGATGGTCCTGTGTGCAGCCAGGAGTTGGACTTGATGATCCTTGTGGGACCCTTCCAACTCAGGATGATTCAATGATTCTAGGTTTTACACAACACAGAGCCTGCCAGGTGACTTTAGTCCCTCCGTTACATCAAAGTTGTTCAAAATTACAGTTATGAATTCTGGGTAAGATTTCATAGCACAACGCTCACAATAAATGGTTTTCTAACCACTGACTTTTTTCCTTCATCAAGCAGTTTTAAAAACAAAACAAAACAAACAAACGAAAAAAAAAACACACACACACAAAAACCACACATCAAGCTGAAATATGTCAGAAAGTCTCTACATCTAACAGGTATGAGCCTGTGAAAACAGCACACTCCAAACTCCTTTCCATTAAGGGCAAAGGGCTTCTTTCCAAGTGACTGTAGCTCCTTTTCCAGCAGCTACCTCTTTGAGCTTTCTTTCAGTTATGTGTAATTTTACAAAGGTAAAGTTCACACCTATATTTTTTTTCTATATTGAACTACTTCATGGCATTTTCTTTGACTTCTCTTCCAATCATGAATCACACTTAGCACATTTACTCTTATATTTTGTCCTCACTGGACTCTTTCCAAGGATGATCAGATCTGATTTTCTGCCTTTCCTCTCCCACTTCCTTATTCTAGATTACTCTAAACACTCAATAACTACTAGTTTTCATTCAGAAGTATTTAGACTTTAGATAAGGACAGGAATAAAGAAAGTAAAAATCAAGAAATACCATTTCAGTTTAAGAAAAATGTGATTAAAATATATATCTAAAAGATTTTCATGTTATATCTGTTGTCATACCCTCAGAAAAATGTAAATAATCTCAATTGCAAACAAAAGCCAAATAAAACATTACAGTTTATCCCACAAAGCCCATAAATCTCAATTTGTTTGTGTCAGAGAACTCTCACATGGAATGCAAATGTATACATCTGTGCCATCTCTCAACATATCTCTGAACTGAAGAGGTAAAATAGCCTGAACTCATTCAAAACTAATAAATAAATCACAGTTTAAATGCTCTCAAGGGAAAAAGCATTCAATAACATCATTGAAGAGTCAACTATTCACTGTAAAACAGATAAAGTCACAAAAGCATTTATTCTTTATACTTAATAATGACTGAACATAGGAAGATACCTGCTCTTCAGCCCAACTTTTTCATGCAAAATATATATGTAATACACAAGAAAACAGGAATATTTTAAAATAATAGAGAGATAGTTTCGAAGTTTAGGCAACCAATCATTGCTCTTTAGCAAGGGAAATGAGTTGGAGAAATGTAAAAGTAGCTACAAGATCATTTTTGAAAATTTGTTTTAATATTCAAATATTCTGAAATGGAAAAAAGAGAGGAATGGACTTTTGTGTGAAACATAATAAAATACAGTGACAAAGAACAGTTGCTCAGTAGATCTTATAGCTGAAAAAACAGTGGACCATCAATGAAACTAGCAAGTGGAGAAAGAAATATCTTCTCGTGCCACAGAGTTAAGATACAAAGTCCTGTTTCACAGAACACTACAGATCCTAAATAAAGAGATGCAACAACAAAAAAAAAAGAAAAGAGCTTAAAAAATTCATAGATGAAAAGTATGTCAAGAACTATTAAATACAACATAAGCTGTTTGGGAAGTCCTTGAACTGTAAATTCCTGGGAATAGGAAAGCAATCCTAGGACATCTCGATATATGCTTTTCTTTTTACCTTCTCTAAATATCTTGGCCCCTGACCAAGCTAAGACGTAGAGCTAATGAACTTCAGTCTGACCTACAAGAGATTTTTATATTCTGTATTGTCATTTATATGTCGAACTGGAATTTTATTTATATGCCCATAAACCCTCATGAACTCTTCAGAAAGAGTATAATAATTCTCATTGCAGATAAAAAAGGCTAACAAAATTAATAATACTTGACAGGAAAAGTTCAGAATGAACTACAACCTACTTTAGAGTGATGTTATATATATTTATCATATGTGTTCTGTACCATGTCAATAGCACAGAAGACTGTACACACACGCTAAAACTTACAATTAAGTTATCTATATGATACATAATATATTATGCATTATAAAGAGTTCACACTATTACGCACAATAATGATATCTCTGTTAATGTCACATAGGTTGGCATGAAACAAAAAAAAAAAAGGGGGTGGGGAGAGGACCTTTCTATACCTGTAGGCATTTTCTATTAGTGATCAAGCAGACAGGAGAAATAAAGAATTTTCTCACCTTCTCAGAGCTGCTGAAACAAAATGTTTGACTAGTAAATCACTGTGTAGACTGTGAGGCCCAACAAATAAATAAATTTAACACAGCCTACCAGATAAATAGGTCACCTCATTTTCAAAGAAAGAATGTAAATAAAAAGAAAAAACACCAACAAAACAGGTAGAAAATCTTGCATTAAGATTAGAGGTTGAAAGACTGTGGATTACAATCTTTCTTCATTAGATAATGAAAATGTCTTGAATAATTTATGATTGAATTGCTCTTGCTTGTTAAAACAGTTTACGCGTTACTCAGTATTAAATAAAAACTGTGGTGTGATTATCAACTTTATTTCTTTATCTATTGTTAGTAAAGAATGTTTTTGTCTAACACTTCTCATCCCATGTAGCCACTGACTGTGCCAACACAGCACGAGGTAGGGTTTTTTTTTTTTTTATTATTCCTCACTGCTCAGAGAGCTTATTCTCAAAAAAGCATTTGCCAATGTGTTCTGGATGTTTTAGGACAAGCTCACTAAACATAAAAAGACAACTCCTGTCATAATCTCCCAATGTTATCATCGCATATTGCTTAGGAAATCCCACTGAAATAATTTTCAAATTATTACATTAAGGTATGAATCTTAACTAATCATTAGCAAAGGCCAAGATTGTGTGTACTATAAGCTATTTTTTTTTCCTTTTATGTTGTCCCCTATAGTATGTGCACCCTCTACCTGATCGCAGTTGAACCTTTCAATGAATTAAATGAATAAGATTTTGTGAATTTTCCCTTTCCAGTGAGAAGCAGACCAAGTCTCTCAACATATATTGAAGCAGACCAAGCCTCTCGTAAATCTACTGTGAGATATGGAGTGTTACCACCGCCAAGCCACTTGTACAATTAAGAGTCTGAATTGAAAAATGATGAAATAATATTGCAAGAAAATATTTGAAGAATCAAAATTTGAGGCCAGGAATCCCATAATTCTTGGATCACCTGTTTTTTTTGTCCAGCAGTTTACACATCACTATACAGGCTAAAATAACAAATCAACGAGATTAAAGCGCTCAAGTACAACACACCAAGCCCAAAAAGAAATGGTCATTCACAATGATTTACTTACATTCTGAAGAGAATCAGGGGTCAGATACCAGAAAACATCATCACAGTGATTGACAGTGGTACAATATACAAAGAGCATCTTTCAGAGGAAAGGAAAGCAAGGATGGTAAGACAAAGTGGTTTCTGTGTAACAAGAACTTAAAAAGCATTATGTTCATCTAGAACATAAAAAGCACTACCAAGGAAGTATCAAGTTAAATTTACACTCAATTTCTCCTATACTTTCCATGATTGATCAAAGTTATGCATTTTGTTGAATACTTAGTATGACACATTACAACTGTTGCTATGTTCTCATTTCATTATTTTGTCATCATTATAACTTTAATTAGTTTTTATACCATCTTCACTCTCACATCATGTTATTTATTTTGTAAATTTGGCTGATGGCCTTAGTATATTCTCTTCTTGACTAAACAGATTTTCTTACTGATTTAAAATGTAAGTACCTCTGACAAACACAGAAGTACAAATCAGTGCTCCTGAAACCCTGTTCTGACCTTCACCCCACTCACTGCAAGTCCTCCTTTTCTACTTAACTTTTCTCTGAGAAACTCATCTTTGCTTGAAAATCATTGATCCACAAAATTTAAGTGACAGCTATCTTCCATTAGAAGGTTAACTCTGTTTAAAAATTGTTCTTTCTTAAGAAGTACCATTTCACACAAGAATGAGATGTTTGGATTAACACTGCAAACTTTAGAAACATGATTATAGTAATATTATCATTTAATGATTTCCATTTTACTGCTAACTTATTTTTATAATAAAGCAATTTCTCTATTTTACACTAACACTGCGCCTACTTAGAATTATACATCTAACTATTGTGGAACAAAAATAGCATAAAAAAGAGTCTCAGAAAGAGAAATTAACATATTCAAGTCTTTCTAGATAAACTTTTCAGAAAGCAAGAGAAGACAGAATTTAAACTAGAAAACGTTTTTGTCAAGTTCCCTGATTAAAAAGCTCCTTAAAATAGCAGAATGTATTAAAAAATAAAGAAACCATTGTTCAAAAACAATGAAAACAAGTTACAGATCCAATAGGTTGAAAATCCACATGCACATGTTAAATAATAGGCAGATATATTTTATACCTGCAAATTTAGTTCATTACACCCAATAACAAAAGACACAAAACTAATCATTAAAAAGACTAATTAAACACAAGCTTATTGAAGCAATAGGGTACAGAGCAAACGATTGAGGAATACAGACTACTTGGCTTTTTGAAGCAACACCTCATTGCCCTCCTTTACTCTTCTCTTTGAAAGTGCCTCTATCATGAGAGCTAACAAAAAAAAAATATATCCTAGCGCTATGTCACAAGATGCTGAGAAAGTTAAATTTATTTTAGGGTTTAAACATCTATTTGGATTCTGAGCTGCTAAGTTCCTGTACCATGAGGTAATTGCAAGAATCTCTCTGTGTACTCAGATAAGATTTTCTTAAAATCATTTGGTCGATACCTTTCAGAAAACAGGTGGAGTGAAAAAGTTTGTCTTTCTTTAGTTTGTTCGTTTTTTTTTCATAATGAAAAGAATTCAAGAAGTCTTAAAATAATTCTCCTTTGCCTTTCCTCAGTATTTAACGGACCATTACTTGCTTCACAGGGGAAGAAAAAAGAATATGATCACCCTTATAGTGTAAGATCAGTTGAAACAGAACCAGATAGACAGACAACTATGAAATAAGGACTATTTCTGGAGTACCTGTAGTTATCCTTAAATCCTTCGGCAGCTGTTTGATACATGATGGCACCAGACCCTCATTGCTTCAGTACAAAAGTGTCAGTGAACATAACTTTACTTATTCATTCCACACCAGACTTGTCCGTTTTTGCTGTTGAGAACTGCAACAGATCCATGTCTCAATTTTCACATTTTATAAAAACTGAAACTGATAAACCACCTTTTAAAAGGGTGCCAGTCATCTTAGAGAATGACTCAATTCACTGAACAAGGTTATTAGTTTAACAGCTAAAGCTGACATTCTCTCCAGTTGAATTTATGTACTATGTCTACAATACATTTTCAATTTATTTTTTATCTAATACATTACACTCTGTCACCATACTTGCAGACATATAATATAAACTTATGGAGTGAATCAAGTTTTATAAATATCTTTTTCCAAGCCAGAATTTTAAGCGACAACGAGGAAATGTTTATTTTTGCAGAACAACTGCTCTATCAGATTTGTAGCCTGTCAAGATTCACAAGAAATGAATGCAACTACGGCTGTTGTCCTTGCAATATCATGACTGAACCTAAGGACTGATAAATACCTGTGCTATCTTCCTCCTGCCACTACTTATTTTCCTTGGCAAATTCAGTGACTAGTGAAACATGCCTTTAACTAGAAGCAAAGTAAATGTCAGAATGCTACAAAACTGAATAATAGAAGTGATTTTAGCAACAAAACTGTCTGAAACACTGATGAGCTGCTGTCAGAACCTAAGTCTCTCTCCTTCAGGAATCTGCAGCAATCTGCCCAGAATATCTAATTCCTTCCTGTGGAACCACTTGTGCAACGGTCTGGTGCCTTGAGGTACAAAAGCACTGACGTCTTCCAGTACAATCCTCTCTGCACACATAGGGAACAGAGACATCACCTGTCAAATAGCAGGGAGTGTAACATCCAGGAGTTCCTGAACCAAGCTCATTAGTATCCTCTGAATGATGAAGGAGAAGGTTTGCCAGGGTTGGGTGGAGAGACCTCAACAGCTACCCTGCTGGAAAGCATGGTGCAGAAGCATGGCACCAAATGTGGTATTCATAGGGTGCCCTAATGGGGTATTCATTTTCTCTTGTCCTCAGCTGGGCTCCAGAATTCTGTAGTCACTCAGAGAACTCTCCTCAAACCTTCATACACCCTTTTCAAAACTTTGCCCAGATTGACCAAGCCAACAGGAAAATCTATTTCTGCCATTTGAGCATTTACTGCATATTCAGAAGCAATCTTGCTCTGAATCACAGCGTGTTTATTGCTTTATGAGTAGAAAGTGCTTAGAGTAGAAAGTATCCACAGCATTAGCTAATTTTGTGTATCTTCTCGGAAACAATACTTTTGGCTGTCACATTCCCCTGGATAAAACCTGCTGAGGGAAGCACAGGAAATGACTCCTAGAGAAGTAAGGTGACTTTTACATTCCTCTAGAAGTGAATGTCTTCTAACAAAGAAGACTGTCTTCCATTATAGGGCAGGTAGAGGGATTTTAAGGTAAAAAACTAAGCAAGACTTGAACAGTCAAAACAGCCAGCTACAAAGTGTAAAGTACCCCCATAGCAGCTGAATGAAAATTCGTACAGGGTGGATATAGTTGGACAAATAGAATTACACCATATCTTGAGAGAAACAGCAAGTCATGAACAAGGGCAACAAATACTTCATTTATTGCAACCGTGGCGCTAGTAGGTCAAGCATAATTTTTTTAATGAACTCATTTGTAACTGTGTTGTCTGCCCATAGGGCTGAAAGAGCTTACAGTGACAAACCCTGTAAGTGGGATTCTGTGGCACCTGTACAAATACTTAACCCTCAGTACATGCTAGCTGATGGTGTCTGAGGGGTATGGTGTGAGCTGCAGGCCAGGCAGAAACTCAGCACAGTAGGGGTAGGGCAGGTAGGAGCATCAAGATACTTTTGGGCGGTACCGTTGTGTTGCAGAATTTCCAGGTACGCATATGAACACCAAATCATGAAGAAAGTGCCAGCACTGTTGTTTGATAATAAAAGATATTTAGTTATTATGAAAATTTCTCTCAAAGCATTATACTGTGAGTACTAATAAAGAACATGCTTAACAACTGAGATGCAATACCAGGCAAATGTTTACATGACCAGAATGCAAAAGATAGCTAAAACACTGCAGGTTAGCTACTTCTGCGTTATTCTAAGCTGTTAGGATATTTTTCCTTGACATACTGAATTGCAAACTAAGATTCAGGCTAAGTATAGTTCAAGCTGCCTCATTAACTAACGCATAATTAGCAATCATGACTCATTTGCACAACACAGTGATAGCAGTGTCTTTGGTTATAATATAAAGTGAAAATTGCCATTCAAATGTTAAAGAAATATATTAGTGGTTAGTGAATAGGGTTTAATAAAATGCTATATGCATTCACTGATTTATCCTGTCTCATTTATTACTGAGACTGTTCAAAAGAGATCCTCTTTATTCCTTAATAACAGTTATCCACATAGTGCTACACATTTTGAAATACTATATAAACCCTTAACATTGCCACCCTTCAAAAAAGCCCCAGTGAGAGAGAACAGGGCTTTTCTTTGTGGTATTTCATCTATATTTCAACATTTGCAAATATAAATATGCTAAACAGGAAGTCACATACCAAACCAGAAGAGCTGTTGTGGTAAATTTTTAATTGTACAAAGTTTCGTCTTGTACTATTAACCTTAAAGTAATTGGAACTCTGCTAGCATAAACAAAAATGTAGGCCTTTTCTGGTGTGTGTATACATAGACTTGTTTCAGCAGGTTTTTCTCAATATACGTTACACTTCACTGCACTCTCTCCTCTCACTAGGGAGAGGATGGAATAACCAACAACAGTTGACAGATGTTAGTCACATCACACAATGCACCAGGAAATAACAGATAACAGATAGCCAGCACACACATGAGCACAACACAACATCCTCTGTATACTCCACAGTGTTCATTCGCTTAGTTCAACATACAGCGTGGGGTCACTCTGTATTCGTAATCCCATACAGTGACGACATCATTGACGAAATATATTAATTCTTTCCTGCAAGTTTATTTTCCCACCTTTCCATACCATAGGAGTCATAAAAAATACATCTAGGTTAATAAATTTACTGTGCCTGGAAATGTCCCTGAGTGCTGATATGATGGCATGGCTCATGGCTCTATTAGCTCTCTTATCCTCCAAGATTGCACAGCTGCATGTAAAGTTATTCTCTTCGGGAATAACTTCTGAAAAGTTTTAACTCCTGAATGATGTCCAGGAATTGCTGGGGAGACAATGAGTTAGCACATGCCAGAAGCTTTCCATGGACCATGATACCAATACAGATGGTTACGTCCCAGTGCTAGGGACGTTCCTGGTAACGTTCAACATACTAATACAGCAGCAGGGTAGTAATAGAGGTTTTTAAGGCAGCTTTTAATCAGCCTTTTAATTTCATTGTGCCTACACACACTGCTTGGTCTATGTCCGTGTACCAAACGACAGCCTCTGGGAACTGAGTGTCCTTCACCCAGCCAAAACGTCTAAATGCTGGGAGCCATCCGATAATCCTTTCAGTGACAACATTGCAAAGCTGTGAAAGATGTTATGAAAGCCTTTTTAAATATAATCACCTTGAAACAAAAAAGCCACACAAATATCAGAGGCTACTGCCACTCACTAATGCTAAAAGTTTGCTGGAAACAGTGCCTGAGGTTGTACATACCACTGTTTATTGCCTACAGTGGTGGAACAAGTAAACGCTTCTATGTCTGACTATATTAATATTTATAAATCTACTGGGGAAAAATAAAAAGGCAACAACAAAACAACAACAACAAAAAAAAACTAGGATAACGTGAGAAGAACACGTGAAAGAAAGATGAATTTATTTCAGACACAGGAGACTCACTACTAAAAGTAATAGGCCCAGTAGGGATAGATACTTAACAGCTGCAATTCATTGTGGAAAGATGCAATAAAAGAAGCAACATGACATTTTTACTGGTATCCCACTAATGCCAGATTCATAAGGACTAATTTAGTTTAAGCAACAGGTCATGCAAACAATCTTTGTGGTAACCCATTCACAAGCCTGGCAAGTTACATAGCACTTCAGCATAAAAAGACGTTTCACTGTTTTGATGTTATTCTTCACAGCATCCTTTTTGGTAGTCAAAGCTCTTTCTTTCAGCTTTTAATCTGAAAGTAAAAGTTTCTCAGAGATCTTTAGAAAATCTAAGCAATTGCCATCCACTGAATTTCTCTTCTCTGTCCTATCAGTGAGTGATACCTACAAAGTGTTACAGAAGCTTAGTTAGACATGACCTTTTCTGACTGAATTTTCCTTGAACACACATTTTCTTTGAACAACACTTCTACTTATGTGTAAAATAACTCCAATGAGTATAGTATAATTATCAGTAATCATTACTAGCTCAAAACCAGCTCAATTTAATAGTAACATAGAATTGCTGTGAATTTACATAGCTGAAAGACTATCTTAATTCTGTCTGGTGGTATCAGTCCAACTCCTAATGAACAGAAATCAACACCATTCTCCTCCCTTTGGCACTGTACCCATCAGACAACCAAGAATTAAAAAGATGTGGTATGATTGATCAGTCTCTTAGTATACATGTGATTGAAATAATGCCATTGTTCATTGCCATTTTCAAGTGCATGGCCTCAAAGCTGTGGCAGATCGTGGATTTGTACCTGTCTTTCGTATAGGAACTTTTTTTTTTCCCCAGGGAACTTCCCATCTCTACTTCAAAATGTAAATGCCAGCTATGTGGGAATTTTGATTTACTAGTACTAGTGGGTGTATTGGGTTTATGTGGCAAAGTTTTGGTAGCAGGACACTGCAGGGGTGGCCTCTGAGACCAGAGCCCTGCAGCTGCCCCATGTTAGATAAGGGGCCAACTTCAGCCAGCTCCAACAGCAGTTGTGGGGATGCTCAGCTGGCCAGCTGGGTAAAACCACCACAGTGGGTAAAGTGTCAGTTAAACAAGACCTTCAGGTACAATTTAGAGCAACTCTGAAGTTGGTGTAACCAAGAAGCTCTAAAACATTTTATTGCATTCACATAAATGAAACTATTCTGCCTCTCTCACCCCTTTCACAGCCTGCAATGCTGTTCTGGACATCCTAGGCTATCAAGCACTACCAAATGGCTACACTTTCATATGAAGTTTTTAGACCTGACCTAATTTCATTCTATCCAGTATAGCTGCATAAAATATTACCTTGTGTGCAAAAACCAAGGACACGTCTAGACTATAAATACCCGCTTGCCAGGAAATGGTGTAAGCACACAGTCATACTGCAGTTACTAACACCTGTTTCTTCTTTGCATTGTAGATGAGATCCAACATTAACTTGTATTTTGCAACAAATCTGGTTCAGTCTAATATATTTTAAAGGGCAAATAAAACAGCATTACCTTAAAGCCACACAAGTTCCTTCTAAAAAGAGAAAAGTGCTGGAGGTCACTGTGTAGTGGGGAGAACACACAGTAGTTCTTTGCAATATGTAGAAAGTGAAAAGAACATATGCCATTTTGAAAGACTACTTGGAGATAGTTTTTAATAAATTTGCTTCAATTTGGTGATTTTCATCTGCTTCTTTGCAAGCATCCCTTAAAACTTTTTAAAGGATATTTGAGAAACTGAGTATGCTTAAGAAATAAGCCAAAGCACTTTCTGAGGTGAAAAAGATTGATCAGGAATTTTAAATGATTTCATGAAGTAAAACTGAGCAGACTATACAGTTTGACAGGGGAATTTGCGCAGTGTCTTTCTGAATGTGGGGAGCATGACACTAGCTGTTATGTTATACACATTACTACACCAATCTGAAAGATCTGCAAGGAAACACACAAACAAAAACATAAAACACCACTAAGTTCTTTCAGATATGAAAATGCATCAGGGAAAGAGGTACAGTGTATAGCATTAGTGAAAATGCATTACATATAGAAGTTTTATTATTACCTTTCTATACACATACTTCAATTAAATTGGTGGAGCTCCTATAGGAGAAAGAAATGACGGACGATTGCATCTTGATAACTACTGCTTTCCTCCTCCACTACCCAATATTCACACCCACACATTTTTCTCTCTGTAGAAATGTATATACAAGGTCAGATCTAAGCCCATAGCGGGTTTTGTAGGTGGATTCCTGTCTTTACCATTGATTTGAATTTCAGACTTTAATTAAATTTTATTCCTTCTCTTCAATAAATGCTGTAATCAGTTTGTCTGAATTGATTTTGTAAGCTGAAAATGTCAGTATGAATCACAGAACATTCGGCACGTTGGAAAATAAATATAATGAAAATTGAAACATTTGAAAACTGAGGAGCTGGCTTGTGGGCAAATACAAACAAAGTAGGATTATATTCATTATGCTGGATTTTGCTCTTCAGAAGATGGCCTTTCTCTCAATGCACGATGTTTGATGTCCCTGAAGGACACTACCCTCTGGTTTACTGCTGTCTCTTTTGTGAGAATGAGCATGCCCCTGGGGGAACCACTCCACTCCGTTGCATCTATGTTTGGGGTGGTTTGCTGTTATGATAGCAGCTGGCTTGGAAAAGCTGATAAAGACTGCTGTGGCATGAGGAAATATGTTCTGAAACACATAATATCCTCCAAAAAGAAGCCAAAAATCAGGTCTGATTGCAAGATTATATCAGATTTTTTGTAATTCATAATTTTTTACAACACACAGTAAAAGTTGAATAACTTCAATATGCATAGCTCTTTTTTCCTTTGCCTTAAATAAAATTATGACCACTCCATGGAATTTTTTTTTTTCTCTGCATGATAATTTAAAAGTTAAGATACTAGTTTGGATTTAGAAACAACAACAAAAAAGGGGGGGCGTGGTAAAAAGGATTGAGAAGGTTTGCACAGAAAGGAGTCTTGGGGAGGAAAAAAACACACAACATGAAATTACTCTAGTGGCAGCTAAAATCCAACACCTGCAAAGTATATAATCGCCTAACTCCCCGCTCATACTAATAGTGTTATGCCAGGACTGTAAAATACCATCACTATTATGAATAAAACCGCTGGGTCCTGTGAAACACACCCCAAGGGAACCAAAGTTACACCACTGGGTAGACAGTATATAGATAGCATCACCGAGACTGTGGAGTTTGAGTAACTAGAACACTGTCACTTTGGGACTAAATACTGAAGTCCCCTGAATCTCCAACCTCCTGTGAGCAACCCATGAGTCTAACCTCTCAATATGCTATTTATAACCTCTCCTCATTTCAATCCTACCTTCCCTTTGAGGAAATTCAGCCAATTCCACTAAGGCACCCAAACCTGCACCCTTCCCTTGTTATAGCAGCAATAGGTTAATTACAGAACACTGTCAGATTCAATTTCACATTTAGACCTCATTATTAACAATTTAATGTCACAAGGCTATAGCATAGTTTCTGTTTAGCATCACTGGCCTTGAAAACTAGCTATCAATCTCATTTTAAAGTGCCAAATTTTAATATTTCCTCAAAACCATCCTTTAGGTTAAGAGTCATAGTGAAGTCATAGCTCAGTGTTTTCAGTATTTTCTACAGTTAAATCATTTAAGCTGTTCTGCTTACATACACAGTCTTAGGTTAACAATGGTGCAGAACTACACTGAGTTCAATTATACTTAGAAAGTTCTAGATAAGAGCCTAAATTTTCCTTGCACAACTAAGATATATGATTATATTGTGCTGTTCAAGAGCTAAATCCCACAAGGAAAAATAATCCAATGTTTCTACAAAGAAAGAATTTTGATGAAATCCAACACTCCATAGACATGTAAATTCCTCTACTAGTACAAATCCCAACTGAATGAAAATAATAATAATAATAAAATAAGTTAAAATCAGAAGTATCCAATAAAATGTTCTGTTTCCATTACTCTTCCTTAAGATACTACTGTGAAATATCCTAAATCCAGATCTATACTTTGTGTTTTAGTAACAGAAAACCATCAACCAATTGATCATTTTATTAAAAATATCATCTGACCAAATGTAAATTGAAATTACTTTAACAATCTGTAGATTTATTTTGGGATGACACACTGAAGGTATCAACTTCTAAGCAGTTATGCCCAGTATTTTGAAGACATATCCTCAAGGGCTGTCACCATCCTGTCTTAGATGCACCTCAGACACTGAAAAGGATTTTTTTCCATCACATATAAGAAATGCAATGCCTCCTACATGATTCCTATAGGCAGAAAGCATCACTTGTTTGAAAGTAGGGCAATACAGACACTGACATCTCTTCTATAAGAAAAACTTGTTCTACCACAGTGAAAATGACTGAACCAAATGCATTCAAGCTGAAAGCCTGGAACAATTACACAAAAATTTAATAGGAAAGTGTCAGACAAATTGTTTCTAAATCATGGTTGCAGATGATTTTGCTTACATTCTGAACGCGACCAAACCTTTTCCATGAAGAGCAAAATGAACAAGAAGCATTTGTTTGCAAGTGGATCTAAATATACTATTTTCAATTTAGCAAAATTCACAAGGTACATGCCAGGAAGGAAATGGTCCTGAAGTGAGCTTCAGGGATTTCTGAATCTGTAATAGCTTGAAAATGTGTACCAGCAGACACCGTGGTGTGATGAAACAGTTTAACAGTAGGAGAAATTATTTTTATCTCTAATCAAGCAGGTATAAAATCAGTATACGTAATCTAGTATTTCAACTCTTGAAAAAAAAAAAAAAAGCCCATCTAGAGCACATTACAATAATAGCAAAAGTCTTTTCCCTTCACAGAAGTGAAAAATGCAAGAGCTGTTATAATGCATCCTACATCTAAATCTAAGGCTTAAAAGGAAAAAGACTCATATTTTTATGTGGAAGGAGAAGGAAAAAAAAAAGATTAATCTCAACAGGCAGTTGTCTCCCATGGATTATTAGGTCTCTCAAGACAGCTTATATAACACACATTGGTCTTATGATTAGCTTGAAAACCCAAGGAGACATATTATTATCCTCCTAAAAGTAAAGTGCCATATTGCAACAGTGGTTTGAAGATAAAAGTTGTTCCAAGTTTCTCCGATTTCAGCATTGCTTTTTACTTCAAATATTCTTTTGCCTCTTAACTCCAGCACATGCAGAAAGTTATTAGTGAGGGCACAGAAAGCACACCCTGTAGTACCAGATAGAGGAAACCACTGGCTGTGGTAGCTGTCTAGGAACTTTTGCTATGGTAAGACCTTACATAAGTGAGAAGAAAGGAGAAAACTCCAACTCACAAGCCCAGGTGAATGATCAACTAATAAACAAACTGTTCAACTGCATTACTTATTAAAATAGACACAACAGTTCAAATATAAAAAGGTGTTCTTGAGTATGAAAGGCCAAATCTCTAAAAGTGCAGATTTCTCAGCACAGCACATAAAACAGCTAAAAAGTGCTAGTTTGAAATTTTACAGTTACCTGAAAAATCAGACTGGATCCCCCTTTCTACATTGTTTGTTTCCTCCACTTTTCTTTCTAGATTTTTTTTTCTTGTATAATTTTGTCATTAGTGGTTTCAATATTTGCTGCCATTTTCTCTTGCTGCTCGTTTGCTCTCTCTTTTTTCACCCCTAGCTTCTTTACTCTTTGAAGGCTTTCCATCCATTTCTTCTCTCTCTGTCTGACCCTCTCAACCTCTTCCTCCATTACCCGAAAAGCATCTCAGTTAAATCATCTACAACATACAGTTCTGACACTGGGAAGTGTGTGTGGACTAGCTGAGAAGATGGGACAGTATTCTAAAGAGCCTTAGGAGATGTCAAGAACAGAAGGAAGCAGGAGAACCGCAGTATCCTTTCTCAGTACCCCCAAGAGGTCATCCTGAGCCCTAGCAGATCTTGCTAGGGCACAGTAAATGCCATAAGAATTCCATGCTGGAATGACTCACTGCATCAAAAAGGACATTTGACACCATGCTAATCACTAGGAAGGACAAGGGAGAAAAATCTCTTCAAGTTAAGAAGGCAAACATCTGCTGTTTCAGCTAAGTAAAGAAAAAAGGAAAACCACATCACTTGAAGTCAATTGTAGAGCAGAGAGGACAGAATTCACCATGCTTTTAACCCCAGGACAGGGCAGCAACAACACACCCTTCTCACCAGAGAGGCAAAGGAAGATCATCAGATCCTTCCCACTACAGAAAGGCATCAGGACTGCAAACAAATGCTAGTTCCCCTCCCAGAAGGCTGAATTCTTATGCTTCTGAATGGCTCAACAGAGATCTCTAGGTCTTGAATGCTAGGTTGTATCTGAGATAGCATCAAAACTTCCTATACAAAGAGCATCCAAATTAATACTTGGAAAGAAACTGCTTAAAGCAATCAAGCAGCTTATTTTGCTGAATATTTTCAAGCGGTAACAGGACATACGCATTTATCATAAAATTTTCTAGTATCTTCAGCCTCTCAGGTAGCAGGTGTAAGTTTTGCCCCTTGTGTAAGTCCTTATGAGATCAGTGGAGTGATTAAAGATGAAACAGTTCAGAAATCTTGAGGGAAATCCTATTCACATAATGAAAAAACAGATGCCAAGGGACCTATTTCTGGAAATCAACTCTCTCATCATAGGTGAAAACCTGGTCACAGTGAAAACAATGCAATTGCCACATTCTTGTAGATGTAACCTTCAGTATTACTCATAGGCATGCATTGCAAGGTCTATGAAATGTTAAATGCTCTGAGAAGTGACTGAAATTATCAGAGGATTTAAAAATGCAATCATTAATGCTATTATTTCAGTCTTGCTAGACTTGGATAATCCTCAGTGACACTTGCAACTTCCATAAACAAAAAATACCCTTCTGCTTTGAAAAATAAGCCCATTCATGCAAAGCTAATCTACATTTCCCAATCAAAATTGGCTCAAGGGGGTTCTACAGTTTTCTCCTTTTGCAAGCATTCATCTAGCAGATGCTGTCATTTTAACTCCTGTGAAGCACTTCTTATCCTAACCTGGGCATTGCACACTGTTTCTGTTCCTCTTAACACATTTTTCTGGGAGTTTTAGCAAGGAGAAACCATCAGTGCTGCCAAACCAGCTGTTAAATGTGAGAAAAGTACTCAAGAAGTCATTTCACAGAATATTTTCTATTATGCATCTGTGCTTGACTATCTTACCAGCAAATTTTACAGATGTAAAATGTTCAACATATGATATGTTAAATCTGTTTGTATGGCTACACACACACACACATTCCTTAGTGCAGCATGACTGAGATTCAGAAATACTACTACCAAAGAATAAATAAGATAGAAGATTTTACTTAAGTCAGACAGAAATAATGTGCTATTTGAAAACTGTCTGCTGAGTAATAGACCTGATCTTCGTGACAAGGTTTACCATAGATTTACCATAGACAAAGTGGCTGCCAAAACATGACTCAGAAAAAGTCACGTTAAAAGTCACTGATACTGAAAACATTTGTGGTTCACAGAATATTTAGCAAGTGAGACTTTCTGCTGCAAGGAACACAGTAATCTTTCCTGAAAAGCTCCAAGGAGGAGATGAATTCTGTAGGTCACGTCTGCTAATCAACAGAAAGGCCAAAATACTGCCTCAGTTGATCATCAGGTTTCTTTTTCCTTATAAATTAAGCCAATTGCCCTATGGAAGAAAATGAGAAGGGTAGTTCCTCATGTTTTCTTGGTAAAAGTCTAGAAATGACAAAGTGCTACAATGCTTTGAAAAACAAAACAAAAACCCTACCCAGATGTTTCTTATGCTGATGGAAATTACTCTTGATGTTATGAGGGGTGCTCTTCTGGAACTCTCCCTCCAATCTCAATGGAACAAAGAAGGAATAGAGTGCATTTATAAAAATTACATTTTCAGCAGTTAGCAGTTCAAGCCATAATCACCTCAAGAAAAAAAAAAGGAAAGAAATTAAAGCACAGGGCAGTCTTTTTCAATGTTTTTTCAGTCAGATCTCAAAAATATTCTGAAAATCTTTTGGCTGGAAGAATATGCAAAAATGGTAGTTTGCCTTTTATAAATACAAAACGCTAATATATTGTTCTGAAAATTGTGTTAGTGTGCATACCCCCATGTATGTGTATTTTGGTCCTACACGCGATGAGAGCAGAAAACCTGCCAAATCTGCTAGAACAACAGTTGTGAATCACAGCAGTAATTCCTGCCACAAAAGCATGAACTAACCACAGACTACGAATCTGCCATTCTGCACGTTGATCCCCACCCCGTCTAAATCACAGGAAAATACAGCCGCTAACAGAACAATTTCATATCAAAATGGAAAGTTGTTTTTAGCTTTCTTATACCAAGTGGCAGCCGAACATACTAGGAGGAGGAAAACCCAAAAGGCCAGAATGGACAGATTTTATTACACTGCTATACCTAATGCACTTAAGTTAGAAACAGCTAGTTGAGTGCAAGAGCAGAACACTTAAAGTAATTAAAGCCCCCCAAACTCATGGGTAATACAAACATGCATACAGTCTGATATTTACACCCTATTATTTAACTTCTTTAAGGATTAACAAGTGAAGAAAGTTATTTGACTGTACTGTGTCATATGCAATGTCATATATTTCATAGGGGACAATACACGGTCTAAGAAAATGGAAAGACTAGCTGCTACTTTATGACATTATTTTATTTCACCAATTGAAACAGTAAAACAGGAATCTTTAAAGAGGAAAAAAAAATTAAACTATTAAAAAAATAGCCTACATACAAGCTATAGCTATATAGAGGTAGGCTAAATACATATTAACTAAGCCTGACTGAATTATAGCAATTTCTGTAAAATCACTTTACAGGGCTTTGCATATCCATTACTTTAATAGCAGTATTTTTTCCTAAAAGGATATCTTTCAGTCGCTCTGACAGGTTTATCTTCATGATATATAGTCTCCCTGCCTTATTTTTGCATAGTACAAAAGAGACTATAGAAGAAAATTTAAATAACCAAAACCAGCATTAGCCAATATTACTGAGCCACTTGTTCACTGTGCTTTATAGTATATATTTTACAATAAAGACTCTGCAGAGAAGAGTGTGGGCACATAAGAAGTAAACTTAATTTTGTGTTAAAGATTAATTAAAAGAAAAGAGAAAATTGGATGAGGCTGAAAATCAAAGACTATATTTATATAGCTGCAGCTAGAAATAGTGAAGCATCTTCTGTGTGTCCCTCATCAAAGAAGCCACGGGTAGTGATTAGGGGAAGCAAAATTGTGCAAGCAAAGTAATGATCTTCCCCTAGAAGAACTTATGGAACACAGTTTTTCACTCAGGGCATCAGCTGCTCAAAGCAGTAAGCACCTCCGTGGAGACTGGGTCTCCCTGAACCTGCTCCTATCTGCAGCCTCCAGCAGAAGTACCCATGCTCCTGGTCAGCCACCAAAGCCGAGCATCAGTTGCATAAGATCCTCTCTGGAAAGTCACTGCATAGGTACGCATCCATCACAACTGTACCCTCTCTGCTGACGGGGAAAAAAAAAGAAATGCCACTATTTGGAGAGTGCCCTAGAGTATTCAAAGATTATGAATGCTAGAAAAGAAGCAGATATTAAGCAATTCTTGACTTTGAAACAAAGCTTTACTTTTCAACTGGTCTGAAATTGTGACATGAAGATAAAAAATCTTTTACCCATTACAGACCTGACACCTACCACGGGAAATCTGGCTATGAAATTTCCCCTAATCTTTCCCGAAGTTTTCCTGTTTGCACAGTCATAGCATCAACCTCAAATACAATGTGTTAGGAAGCTTAATTTATTAGGAAAGTTTATCTATTATTAATACACAAGATTTATTATGGGAGATACAGAGAGAAAATTTTTGCTTATGAAAATTCATGGAAAGGCAAGTTAATATTTCAACTCAGAAGGCAATTTATTTTACTTGTTAATTAATAATATATACAACTTCCACAGAGCAGCCAAAATCTGGGCAAAAATCTGAAAACAGAAGCGAAAATAGCAATAACAAACCAACATGTCTATGAGTCTGTTCCTATGTGGTTCTTCCATTCTCAGAGATCAGTTCATAAAGTGAGGGGGATCACTAAAAATCATCAGCTATGACTGATCAAGACAATTTAAAAAATAAAATTAAAAAAAATGCAATGCATAAGTTGGGCAGCCTTCATTCCCAAACCCTACTAAATATTCTGTTTTACCCTGGGGGGGGGGGGGGGGGGGGGGGGGGGGGGGGGAAGTAATAATAATCAATCACAGGGTTATACTTTGCTTCACAGATTTATAAGAATTTAGTTCTTGCTTCCCCATTCAACTCATCAAGCTTCCCACGTACATTCTGATTTCATTCTCAAATGGCACTGTTCTTCAGGTAAGATCCACTTACGTAACTTCAGGACTGGTACACAGTTTTCTGTTTTCCTTACTTTTAATAAACCCTTCTCCTCCTGGATGTTCCTTCTGTGCAGTCTAATGAAAATTCATAGGACTTCTGTTCATTCAGAACTAGGACAATTTCTACCTTTGAACTTTCTGCCTAAAAAGATGAGCAACAAGCACGTTGTATTTCGAGATTCTCCCAAGGATTATACTCAATCATCCACTTCCTTCTGTCTTTTTCTATCACAACTTATTAGCCTCATTGTTTCCCATGCTTCCAAAAATCTGTTGTCCTTCTCTGTCTCTCCAAAACAAGCCACAGATTCTTCTTTCACAGTTCCCTGACATTTTTCAAGTCAACATGAAGGGCCATCTGTTCTCCTTGGCATATGATTCCCATTCTTTCACTTTAAAAGAAATACTATTCAGTTACATATCTTGAACATCAAGATCGTCTTCATTTTTTCTTTCAAACTTTATGATTTTACATGCATCGTCTTTTTTTTTTTTTACAAGATTTACAAGTTTTAGTTTATGACATATTATAACTTACTTGTATTAGTCTTGTATTTCAAGGTAGTTGTTGAAATAAGTTGTGATGCATTACAATGCATATGCTCAAACTGAAAATGATTGTTTAGGATACTCCAAAGCCTACTTCTCCAAGAATGTCTTTTTGCAGGTGTGTGTGTGTTAAATATAAGCAGTTGTATTTTTTGACTAGCAATGAAATGATTCTAGACACTTTCTTGCAACCCCTGCTCTCTCTTTCTCTAGGTCTCAGGTGAGGAGCAAAGTAGTATCACCGGAAGGATCTTCTAGGGAAAGAAATAAAACTACAGGAATAGACAGATAAGGTTACGGTCAAAAATAACCTTAACTCTTTGAGCTTCTTCTTACATAGAGATCATAATATCCCTTGCCGAGCAGTCTAACATTCCTGAGCAATTAGGAAGAATGACTGTCACAGCACTAGGAAATACAGTAATACAGGAGAACTGTATTTTTTCTACATTGGCTATAACACGAATTTACATTTGAACTGAGTATCAAGACTTTTGAACCTTTATCCTATGCATGTTTCTACACAGTTGTGTTCTGATGGCTCACACACAACAAATGAATCCTGTGCCAGTCAATTCAAAAATGTGCTGTGTGGTGGTATCAAGCACAAGCTTTATAAGAGCAGTGGTCAAAGTCAGAGTTGTTTGCAAACTATATTGTACAACCAGAAAAATAACATCACTTCCAGATGCAATGGAATGGAGTTACCTTTCAGCACAGTTGATTAATAGATATCAGATATTAGATTAGATATCAGGAAGTTTAAGAAGACAAATGGCATAGGTCTTAAGAGGAAATTAAAGATTTACAAGGGGAAAAGTGTGCAGGTGAACCAAAAGTTTTTTTTTAAAAATCAACAGTAACCTCCAAGTGAGAAGTTATGCTAATTTAGGTTATTCTTATAATGATGGATTGCTAACATTTGGGGAACAGCTGTACAGCTCGCTACGTAGAAATGACCACAGCCATCTCCTCAATTAATTGAATGCCTCAAATGGTGCCCTCATTAACCATAACATTTTCTGTGGACATCATGTAAAAAGTAGACAATACTTTGACAAATTAATGTGTCTGTTTTCAGAAGAAAAAAAAAAAAAAGGACATCTGAGTCAAAGTAGCATTAGAACCACTTAAGTTCTAATTTAGCAGAGACTGTGAAACTTTGCAGCATATACTGTGAAATAAATTGAGAATTATTCTTTATTTTCCCAGGGTTTTCCCTCATCCAGGAAGCTCCTATTTAAGCACCAGGCCAGTAGTAACTTTGTATTTTATAGCAGACTTTTCATTTTACCTAGCAGACTTTTCATTCGTTTGGATTTCAGATCAGCTAAAGTCCGCTGAAAAATTAAAATCCTAGTAATAACATGTGAGTTAAATACGAAGACAATTAACTCAATAGCACCATTAGACAGCAATAACCATAAGCAGCTTACAGAAACTTTTATGTGGTTATATGTTACTCTGCTTTATTTTAGAAACTTATTTGGAAATATTTTTTTCCCAGTTTTATTTTTCCCCCTAAATATTACAGTTTACATAATTGTAAAGCTACTACTGCTGAGTCCCATATTTAATTCTATACGACAATCATTGCCTAGACACAACGTGATTGTGTTGGGTTAGCTATTCTTTGGGAAAAAAAAAATAAAAATAAAAGTCTATTTTCCTGATAAAATCATTGTATTAATACTGGGGATCTCAACAAGAAGGACACCAACAGTCTTAGAGGCAGCAGAACTGAAGAAATTTTTGGTGCTGAACGGAGCAACAGACAACTTCTTGACATGGGCAGGCTTAAAACTCTTCTTATATTTTATCACATTCAAAAGACAATCTGACAACTTCCCTAAGATGCTGTTAAATTTAGTAGGGTTTCTTTATTCCCAGCAGTCTGCTGAAAAACCCAGTGTATTATGTAGCCAGAAGTGCACTTCTTTCCTAGAACAAAGGGGAGGTGGCATTTATTCCATGAAATTTTCAAACAAACAGAAATACAATGCTAAAAGAAACTCTTGGTTCAGGTGGCAGTAGCAGTGAGACTCTTTATTCGATTTTCTAAGTACTTAAATTCTTCAAAGCTGTTTCCCATCCAGTATTCTTTTTTTATTCTGTTTTGCTTTCACGCCTTTCATGTAGATCTCCATCCACACTTTGCGTGACAAAACAGCCACTGCCAAAGCACTTTTATCGACCTTTCTGCTTTGAAAGCTGCTAGAAGCACTAATGCATTCTCCCTATCTTGCTTTTTATCACCAGAGAAGCAAGTTCCCTCACCCAATACTCAGAGGAGTAATTGGCCTCAATTAAAAACTGGCAAAAAGCCCAAATCTGTTGACCTCCCAAGTATTCACAAAAAGGCCAGTTTTATACATCAGGTTTTTGAGAAAGGTAAATGAGGCTGGCTTGTAAATTAAGGTATAAGAAAAAGCAGAACAACTGATCTACAACCAATCTTTGAGAAATGCTAACATAACCAGCTGGAAGCATCTTCTACAGAGCTTCCAATTACCCAGCGCCAATCACTCCAAACACAGGATGCAGGAGACTATTGTCAGGCTGCTTGGATCCAAGCAATTTCCACATAGCTTTAAGAATTAAACTTATGCAGCAAACAATAAAAAAACTTCTCATAAATGAATGCGCAGTTTCTCCAGAGACAGTGAAGAGAGCTGCAGAGTGCTCAAAACCCGTTTATTTTCTGAAAAATACAAGGTGGGAACAAAGAAACATAACAACATCAGTAGGTCCCAGAACTAGACAGCTCCTGTAGTTTTAAGGTAGCTCAGTATGAGAGGGCTATGTGATTTTATTACAGAAAAACAAACTGACATATAGGCATATGAATTAAAGAAAAGCACAGCTAACTTGTCTTTATGCCTCTTCTAAGTCCACAAAGTTAATTTGACATATTTGAGGAGTTAAATTCTGGATGACAGATTTCACTGAGATTTACAACAAAACAAAGACTAGTAGAAGACCCTAAATAAACTTTCATCAAGGAAAAAGAGTCCCTTAGTTCAAGATGAAGCTCTAAGAATGAAAATCTTCTCTGTACTGAATATGAAAATGAAGAAAACAGGTCCTGAAGCAGAAACACATGCTTACCATCAGTTCCAAAAGTCTATAAAACAACACCCAACCTGAAAGTAACTGGAATAATTATCCGAAGTGGGCAGAGTTCTGCAAGCCCGCAGGAGCATGGGGCAAGTTAAAAGCAGGAAAGAGTCAGATGAAACTCGTGGTTTGCAGGGGCTAGCTACGGAATAGATGAACTTAAGGTATGACTTATAAACTGGATATGACAATAAATTAGAAAAGACATCCACACAAAAGAGCTGTTACTCTGTTAAGAAGGAAAGCAAACCTTCTATTCAATCAAGTAACTGCTTGCACTGTGCAGGCAAAAGGGACCAAAAGCGTACGAAATATGAAGAGCATTTCAGGTAACAGAGATCTCCCAAGTGAGCGTGGCAGAGAGCTGCTGAAGCTAAACCACTCAGAAGCAAAGGGCCAAAGGGTCAAGGGCTGCATCCTTCATTTCTACTTAAACCTCAAAACACAAGCAAAGAAACTATGTGGAAACTGAGTGGTACCTATGCAAAAAGGTATTTGGAGAGTGAAAGATTTGTGTCTTTCTACTATACTCAACACCTCAGTGGACTCCATCTAGTCCATTAAGAAAACAGGTTTCTTTGATATATTCAGAAACTTCGTTTAAGATTTATTGTTTTGAATTGTTAGTTCAGTTCTGTTTCTTAACTGACTAGTAACCAGGGGCTGGAGGTGTAGGGTGAGGAAAACAGCTTTTGAGGTTATAGATGGCACTGCACAAGGCCTGCAGGAATGAAATATATATTTCTATTTCAGATACATATTAAGTATCTCAAAAAAATAAAAATAAAAATAAAAAAGAAATCCAAAGAGCCTTACCCAAAATCCTTGGAATCTGCTTTGAATTTGAGAGCAAATAAATCTGAAGAGAGAGGAATTTGCAGCTAATTTTTCTCCTCCTGTTGACTCAGAGCAGTACTACACAAAGTAATTCAATATATACTAGAATACAACCTTAATAAAGAGTTTGAGAAATTATTACGATAATTAAGGAAATCCCAGGCCTGAGGTATCCCATCAGTAAATATACAAATTGCATGACATAAAAAATGCTGGAGAACATTTCTATTTTTTTTCTAGTCTGAACTTTAATAAAATTCCTGTTTTTTTTTTTTTTTTTTTCCCTAAAACAGATATAACTTAACAGTGGCAGAAAAAATAGCTGTAACTGGAGGGGGGGCGGGGGGAAGAGAAAGCCAAGTTACACCATTTTCTACCACTGAGCTACTTTTTTCTATTCCATAAAGAAGCCAAGTTTCTAGGAGCAAACCCTTGTGCATCATAGGAGAAATCACACAGAAGAATGATCACCAGTTTTGACAGCTTACATGCCTTGTGTATCAGTAATTGACATCCATTTGGGAGCCTATTTGTTTTTTTAGAAATATTTCTCTTTCTTGGTGCTTACTAATTAGACATTTGAGAGCAAAAGCAACCTGTCATCTTAATGCCACTCCATGTTTTGATGTGGGAAAAAAATACAACTGAAACCCAGGTCATAATCATATGTTCATAAGAATGCAGGGAAAAACAAAAAAAGGAATATATGGCTTTTGTGGGTAAAAATATCCAGATGGAATTGTTTTTCCCTACTGGAGCTTTATACTGGTAATTTATAGGAAGGAACATGTCAAAATGCTTGTCCTGAGGTAGGGCCCATGTACCTAATCTTTTCCCCTGTACCCATCACACCAAATAATCTTCTCTTTCTGGAATTCCAATCTGCATTACACAATTTACTGCAACATGAAAGACATTTGTGACAGAGTGAAAACCAAAGAAGCATTCACAGGCATTAGTGTGAGAGGTAGATAACCTTTATCTCTAAAATAAAATTAGAGAAACAGAAATAAATTAAGAAATAACCATTAGTTTTACAGGTGATCAGTGAAAGTTTCAGGAAGGGCAGAATTCTTCACACTTTCTTCCTTTTCTTGCAATTCATTCTTCAAATTATGATGCCATATAGTGGGATTGTTCAAAATAGGATTTTAAAAGAAACCCATTGAAAACATCTTATACAAACAATTTTAAACAGAAAATTCACTTTTAGGATGTGATTTCTATCTGTGTAGGGGTGTGTGTGTGTTTTAAACAGGTTTTGGTTTGTATAATGCATAGTACAGAGTGAAACAAATTAAACATAATAAACATCCATCTGTGATTCAGGATGTTTGATTGCATTTTTACAACAGACTGAAATGAAAATGAGTAGTTTACTTCAGCAGTTGGTATAGTTCTATGCCTGGAAATTTATCATAGTTTGCCATGTAATTTAAGCACTCAATTTCCAACAGCTACTGCTCTCAGCCTGGGGAGGAAGTAAGGAGAGAAAAAAAAAACTACGACAAATTACACATGATGAATTTTTAGTAGCCTCAATATGTTTTCTGTGTCACTAGGAGACAGGATACTGTGCAACTGGCTGCCTGAGAGAACAGACGGTTAACAAACTGGAAAGCAAAAACAAGACTCTGTGGAAGGTGACCTTCGGAGAAGAGGTATCCCAGCCCCTGGCTGGGATGAGCAAATGCTGTAACTGCTACAGAATTACATTAAAAGTAGCTTATCGCTCCCTACTGAGCAAGAGTGTCCTGGTAACTTTGCTTTGTATTGAGGCATGTGCTACTGCACTAACGCATCTGTATGCCTTTGACATCTTCTTGACTGGACTTTCTGGGAGCCTGATGCAGATTTTTTAATCCTACATCATAAGACAGATACCAAACTACTTGCTTCTACCAGAACGGCTTCTGCTCCAGGACTGTAAAAGACTGAAGCACAGGCAGTTAAGGCAGCAGTTTTATCAATGTTTTCTTGGACTTCAGCAGAATATAGGCACCAAAGCCCCAGTTTCTTTACCCATGAGCTGAAATAACTTGTCCTAGTCCAGACACTGGACTAGGAACAAAATCTCACTAGTAGCTCTGAGCTACTCCTCATTTTCTAATGACAGATCTTCATGACTGACAGTAGCATCTACTGAATTATCTTTGCGAGACATTATTGCATTTTTAGGATTTCTTTGTTCCTCACATTGTGTTTGGAAGAAATTCACAGTATCTTTCATAGACACTCTCTGCCTTAGTAATGTCTTAATTGTTATTTTTTTTAATAACATTTATATAACAGTCATAACATTGTTATTCTGGTAGAAAGCAATTCTTAAAAAAAAAAAAAAGGCAATAACCGTTATGAAGAACCATAAAGTCATTTAAGCAAACGAGTGGCACAGCTCAGACTGCACGTAAGAATTCTGGTTTCTCGAGGCAGCTCTCACGGCTTCAGTTCCCTTCAGGACGTGTACAACAACCCCTTGATTTGGGGTCACCATTTTATGGAGACAGCCACTCTCTTATGTATTAGGTTCGCTGCTCTCCCATAGCTGGAGCTCTTGATAAGGTAAGAGCTGAACAAAAAGATAGCTTATGAAGCAGAATCACAAATAAGTTAAAAAAAAAAAAAGGACAAAAATGGAGTAGGAGTAATTGGTCAGATTATCATAGCAAAGGAAAGTTACAACGGAGGAGTCTCTATAGGGTCAGTACTGAAGCTCCCAATGTTCAGCACATTCATAAGCATTCAGAAAAAGAAGATGGACAATGAAACTAGCTAAATTTGTACATTATATTCAATCTTCCACTGAAGTGAAGACTGAGTGCAAGAACTGCAGACGTATGACATGCAACCGAGTGACTGGGTGATAAAAAGATGAAAGACAGCAGTCAGATGAACCAATGTAGACAAATTTAGCATTAGGCAGGTAGGAAAAACAACTTTAACTTACATCACAGAGTGCTGAGCTCACTGCTGAGCTGAAGTATAACCACTGAAAAATGGGAACTTAGTCTTGTAATACATACCTCTAGGAAAACTTTAGCTCAGCAGCACTTAAACAACACAGAGCAAAACACTAAGAATGATTGCAAAAGTGTTAAAGAATTAAAGAGCAAGCATCCCGGACTGTTAAAACACAGAGGGTTTGTACATTTTAAGTACAAGACATTCTGTTGTCTCTAGAGTAAAAAGGATTTAGTAGCAGCACAATACAAGGCACTTAACTACATGTAAACAAGCGTCTGTACTACCTGAAAGAAGTGTGAACATCAAGAGAAATAATTTTAAATCTTAATATATAATATCAGTTTTGCCAGCTCAAACCTACACTGCTGGAAGGTGCCAAAATAGATGAAGCTTAAATGGATACAGACAAAATAGCTAATTCACTAAGTCTAAGCTGAACACTTATTAGCTTCTGAATTTAGGTCTTTAGCAATGCCCAGTCTGCAAAGGGCTGCAAGTGTAGCACATCCTCCATATTGCTTCAACGGGTAACATGGAGAGAAACATGAAGGCAGATATGTATTAATGATATATATTATATAATAATGATATATTATTGACGTATTCCAGGATATATTAATGATGAAGTCACCAACTTTTCCACGCCCTCTAGACACAACTATACATGTCCAAAGGCTTTTTCCTTCAAACCCAGCTTCTCTGTGGCCCAGCTTTAGACCTTGCAAAAGCCTTAGCATCCCAGAGCTCTCAGATCCACAGGCACTCCATGGCCTGTATTTCATGCTGCTGATTCACTGTGGTGCAGTCATTTCTGCCGCTTATACTTTGCCCTGTCAGGCTTTAAATAGATGTCCTCCTTATATTCAAGTATACAGGTAACATACAAGCACTGAAAATTCTAGAAACTCTATTTTCTGTTATTACACGGTAATTTCCTTCTCACTGATGAATGCTACTTGGAACAACAGGAAATAAATTATTCATACTCTTCAAAACAAAAAAAGGCACATATCAAACTGCCTATCCACAGTGTCAAGAAGAATATGCAGGAGAATTCCATCCCTTTTTGGAGGCCAGTTTCCTACTTTATGAAGATGAACATCTGTTGCAATATGGCATGATTACTGTGATAAAAACATTTCAGCAGACTAGTCACGAAAGAACTGGCCTTCTTCCTACGTTGTCTCAAATGGATGACATTTCAATTACTGACACAATATGATCCTGTACAGACAACAGGTAAGTAATTTAATAGATCAGCCCAGAACTTCCTGTAAGCAATACATACAATTCAATTAGTTTCTCACAATAGACTACAGTGGTTATTCGAGGAGCTTGAAGCACTTCATCTGGTAGTTCTTCACAGGGGCAGGAATGCCCTGCTGTTTCCATTCACATCTGTCACTCAGCATTAAAGATTCAGAGCACCGTGAACATGGACAGTGGGTATGTGACGGCATTCAGATTCACCTGTGTGCAGCGAGTAGGAGAGGGCCTTAACTGTCTGTGATGAGATTTCCAAAACCAGCAGCCAGGATAACAGACATGCCAAACACAACTGCCAGCATTTCAGTCTTCCCCGACCTAGACTGTTGTTACAGCTGTCACTCCATGAACTCAAAAACCTGCCTGTTTTTGAAGGAATAAATATTTCTACACTACATTTTAGAAAATTATCAGGCTGATCATTTTGTCTCAACTCTCACAAAGCTGTAAGACTGAAGACATGATGCTGTGCTATGCCTTAACTACTCCTCTTGCTTCAAACTTTAAGCTGGTATGGATTTGCTGCTGGATGGATTTGCCAACGATGAACCTGGTACACAATAATGTAGCTGTATCAGCGCCTGTGCACATACGTACACTTTTACATATTAGTGTCACTTGTACTGCCTCTTCTTTCTGCTCTACTTCTAATTCTTCTCTACTGCCTCTGTCTCCACTCCTCACCCCACTGGGTGTGAGTGCAACCGTTTTACTTTAGATAGGTTTGTCTTAAAGTCTTATTTTGTATTACTTGCATTTTTAAAAGTTACTAACTGATAAGAAATCAAAAATGTCTTGTCCCCACTAAGATGCACTGCCTTTTCAGTGTTCCTGAGGAGCTTTGCACACAGGCTACTCAGGAAAGTTAAATATTAATTAATCAGTAAGGTAGAATAGTTAAAATGAATTCAATCTCCGTTGAGACCTTCTCATTCAGAATTAAAATAGACTTTGTTTGGTTTAATTTCCTTGACAAATGAATTATGCTAAATTAAAGCAAGGTCACTACTGTTCTGATCCTTCTGAAATGTAGCAGCTTTACTTAATTTGAATGAAATCTCAACATGATTAGATTTCTCTTATGTTACTGTTCCTTTCCTGAACAGATCCTGGAAGAAGTTTACAAAAGTTGTGTTAGGCAGTAGTATAGCAGTTCAAGAGCAGCTTATCGCTGGTGTTGAGCTTTTGTTTGTCTAGACACAAACACATGATATTTGGGGGTATTTGACTAAGTGAATACAATAATTAGACTCGTGTTTATAGTAAATAACTAATTTCATAAGTATTCTTAACAGAAATTTCTGCAGTTTCTACCATTATGGTTTCCAGAGGCACCCTTGCTAGTGATTAGCTGGCTAGAGCACTCATCATACCTGACACAAAAGATGTTTAAATATGAGCGCATTTAAAAATTGTAAGTGAGCATGATGAAAGCTTGTTTAAAAAAAATATTAAAAAATATTCTGAATATAAATATATAAGTTTTTAATATAAGCAAAAGTCCTAATTTTTCCATAATCCAAGACAATCTACATCATCAACATTAGCACTTACTGTACTTGATCAGAAAAGCACTTGATTTTTCACTCAGTTCCAATCCATTTGCATTGGTAGTTAGGCCAGGGAAGGGCCAGGAGGCTCAACCAAGCTGGATGCGCCTAAGAGCATGCCAGTGCTATATGACACAGAGGCTCCACTAAGTCCAGGTCCCAGTGCACTCAGCTTAGGAGAAAACCCGACCCAGGACTTTTAAGGAAGTCTTCCCCTACTAACATAGCAAAATGCAGTCACTAGACTAAAGAAGTTAAGGACAAACTTTTGAGGAGTAAATAACGTAAAACCCTAATTCCTATTTTCAGAGTTGACTAAAGAATCTATGTTCTGATGACCTTTACAAATATTACCAAAAATCAAATATCCGCTGCCATTCATTTTTCCCAAAATTAACTGAAGGTTACAATGGTTGTATGCAAAAGGGTCTGCACATCCCAAATGCTAAATGTATTTTGATTTTGATCACATGGCTCATAAAAGTGATTTAAAGAATAACAAATCTGCCAATAAAAAGCAGACTAATGGAGACACAAAATTTAGTGCCTCATCTCAGCTTTATTCAATTTCCTAAATTAATGAAGTATGGTTGCTGGTGAAAACAGACTTTTTTTTCCTATTCCAGGCACTTTTAATTTGTATTTAAATTTAGTTACATTGCTCAGATGGACACTCTATGAAGAGTTCAAGAGGAAAAATCATTATTACCAGTTTTAAAAGCTATAGAGCATATTTGATGCCCCACCCCCGCAGTAATACTGTATATCTTTTTTTTTTTTTTTTTCAGATAATGTATGCTGAGGACACATTAATGAGAAAACTTAATTTGTATAATTAGGGTATCAATAGTATTTGAAATAGAACTTCAAGTACATTATTACTGACATGTCAGAGTTAAATACTGTTGGGCAGTAACAGGAAAATAGCGTCCTTAAGAATAGCGGCTGTAGCTTTAAGAACATGTTTTGGAAAATAAGATCTTTAGTTTCTTGCCAATATTTGGTGGAGGAGTCCCCACATAAAGGTAAAAGAGTACACATCTGCACAGCATTACAGAATTCAATAAAAAAATGCAAAAATCTAAAGTGGTAATCAAGAACCAGAATCTAAAAAAGAACCAGAATCTAAAAAAAGTGTCTTACTGCTTAGAGAATCAAATGATGTAATTCAGACACCTTTTCCAGCAGAAAGTTCAGGAGCACAATTCCAGGTAGGTTTTTTGTTGTTGTTGTTGTTTGTTCATTTGTTTTTAAATTACTTCAAAATAAGCATTTTAATTTTGGAATTGAAAGAGAGAAAATGAACTGTGTTGTCCTTTCCAACAGGCTGTCATTATGAAGAGACAAGAGACAAATTTAGAGCTTAGTGTCACACAAAGCGTCTCATTGTATTTAATCAATATCTAAACAAACTAAGAGGCATATAACAATCTGCCAGTAGAATTCCAATAAATGGGGTTACACACAGAAACAATAAGTGTTAAAAAATAAATCTATATACTCTGAAAACACCTCAGAGCACATAAAGACCACCACACCATACAGAGAAACACAATAGCAGTATGCGATGAGCTGTGTGATGTTACTGCACATGAACTGGTGACTGTCACCATAATATAGCATAAGGCTGGCTTTCTCCATGGCCACAAAGCAGCATTAAGTTTCATCAGTTCTGCTGCTTCTACTTGACTGCATCTGTGCCAATCACACAGAATAACCAGTTCAAGACTCAAGTGCCCACATAGCTCCAAGTCAACCTACTAGTGCCATTTTCCAAATTATCTATTTTACATACTGAACTGACCATCACCTAACTCTTAGTTCTTACAGAGTGGAAAAACTATAATAAACTATTAAATGGGGAAAATGTGTTTTGTGAATGCAGGTTCACATTCAAAATAGCCTTTACAGCCTCTTAAGTATGAACGTGTGGTTATCCTCATTTTGAATATACTGCCATTCATTCAACTAAAAGTCAAATTGAGTATGCTTACTACAATCATCTAAAAGCATATCATCATATTTGGGTCAATGAGATTGTCAGGGTTTTTCATTTTTCTTCCTAGCTTGCATCTTTCGAATAACAGCCACAAATAAAACTACGAGGCAGATCCAAAAATACAATGACATCTTTTTGTTACGATTGAATATCTTTATATGGATGATAATCTATTGACATTGCCGATGCAACACCCTTAGTTGTTACCTACTCATCTTTTCTTCCATTAATAAATTTCCAATTCATTTTCAGGATGCTAAAGAGTACAATTGCCTGAGGAGGTTGGGAAGTATTCAGGCTAGTTCTGGGTTTTTCTGTTGGGGCTTCAAACATAACTACTCATATTTTCATTCGCAGACAACATTACGAAAACAAAGCAAAAGCATTATTTTCACTTCAGGGAAAAATGTGTGTTAAACCCAGGTGGCACTTTGGTTAAAGAAGTGGTATTTAAGTGTAAATTTAACAGTAATTGCAGGCAGTGCAGTTTACTTTTCTAAATACCTGACATATATAACACAGCCTAGCAGATCATTGCTACATTACCAAAGACTTTATTTGTGTAGCCCAAAAGAGAAATGCATTGTCTCAAAATCATAATTAAGAATGGGAAGTAATGTTTGTCTTTTAGAAAAAGTCACTAGTTTTCATTGAAATCCTTTCAGTTTCAAAGCATGATTAAAAAACAAAAAAGGCAAAGCAAAGCAAAGCAAAACAAACAGAGTCTTCTCTGTTCCCTTCCCCAAACACATAAGTAGTCAAACGTAATACAGAAAGAGAAGGGTATTGCATCCTAAGACTTATTTTAAGGCTATTCCTCAAGCAAAGCTTAACAAACCAAAGATATTTTAAAAGCACATACAATGGCACTTATAACAACACTTTCTGGAAGTTTCAGCAGACTTCGTATTTGGTTTTTAATTCCATGCAATCTACCTGTATGAAACTTGTGAGGACTGGAATAAGGGACTCGAGAGATGATCAGTCAAGAACACATTTTATGGAAGCAATAGGGGTTGTGACTGTTAAACTGCCCTACCATCCTTTGAAGCAGTGATATTACTGTTTGGAGAGAAGGTTGTTTTGGTGTTTTTGATGTAGAAACGTAAGAATATAGCAGCACTCGTTCAGACCAAGGCTCCATCTAGAACAATATACTGTGTTCAGCAGTAACTGCTAAGCGGTCGCCCAGAGAACAGACGCAGGAAAAGTATATAGTGTATTCCCCCCCCGTACTTTCCCAGCTACTAGTTAGTTACTCCCAAAGGATTTCTCTTTTAAGTGCTTGCCCAGCCTGTCGCTTTGAACTCAAGCAGACCTTTTTGCACTTACAACACCCTATAGTAAGGAATTTCACAGATTTATTAGCCCCAGGGTTTCATTCCTAGCAGATAATGGTCATCTCACCCCCTACCTTTTTAGATGTACTGCTCATTTTGCCCAGCATGCACCCCTTCACGTTAATCTACGTTGAATTTTATCTGCCATTTTACTGTCAGAGAGACAGTCTCAGAGTCCCTGGAAATGAACAAAAACTCAAAAACCAAAAACAGCTGGTATACTTAAAGGTAGTATTTGTTACAGCAAGCATCAAAATTTCCTGATTTTTTTTTCCTACTCTTAGTATACTCTAGCCCTTATTACTTCTGTACTCTTAGTTACAATGGTTCAAAGAAAAGTACACACGCAATTAAGAAGGGCATTATATCGCACGCATCTAAGGAAATCTTAATGGTGCCATTTCCTAACATCTTTTGAGCATAATTTAGAAACTTGCTGAGAGTTCTTCTAAGAGTACTTGTAATGTCAAGTGCATCCTACATACAGCCAAAGTTTTAATGTTATCTTTAAAAATTATACCAGTAATTTGGACTCTTCCAAGGGTGTTAGAGAACACAGGACTTCTGAAGAGAGATCACTAAGGATGGCAATTGGATGCTTTCAGAGCATCATTTGTAAGAGAAACTGAACTGGATCTTTCGTTATAATTAAGATTCAAATTTGGAATGAAAGAATAAAAACTCAAACACCTTTTTAATAGAAATGGCATACAGCATGGTAACTTCAATTTTGTCTGTCCTCTTCCTGTTAACACACTACAAAAAAACCTTAAGACTTCCAACAAGACTCTTTAGTAGGATCTGAGGGGAGAAAAACTTTTTGAAATTTCTTATATGATGGAGTTAATGTGCTAAAAATATGGGACATTTGAGCAAAACGCTTTCAGAGGAATATGTTTAAAGATTAGAGTATTGCTTTTAGATCCTGTACTTCAAGATATTCTCCTACCCACACAAATTTTTCACTACTGCTTCAGTGCTCTGTGATGTCCAATCCATCTGCCATTTCCAGTATTATAAAATTTGAAGTTGAAATGCTTTGTACAACACTGAGTTTTGCAGATGCTGCTTAAAAGAAGAGAGAGGTATGCAAGTTGAGGGAAGCGGAGACAGTCAATCTAGATTTTTTTCTGAAAAAGTTTACAATTACCAAAAGGAGTGATTAGCAGTGGTTTATTATCAAATATTTTCTAATTAATTGCATTACTTAAAATATGAGTGATCTCCTACAGAAATGCTTGAAGTTCACAGTACATCTGTAGCTGCAGCATGTGTGAAGTATACAGCTAGACTGTTTTTCTGGTGAATAAAAGAAATATTTATAATAGGCTCCAGCTTGAAGCACAATGTACCACAAGTGCACTAAGTTATGGCTTTCTCAGCATTTTGCAGGACTTCTTTTAAGCTAACTGCTGATAAGTTCAATACATCTTGGTCTTTTGTCTCAGAGTGCTTCTTACAGTACAGTCTGCTTCTAAATACAAGGTTGTAGGAGGCCTTATTTCTTTAGGATCACATTAAAAAGGTGTTTACAAAACTCAGGTACTCAACCATGCTATAAAACAAAAATCTAGCAACATTATAATGAGGACGCATGCAAAATTTGGCTAACATATTTGTCAAGAAAAGGACTTTAAGAAAAGGTTGTTATGCATTTTTTTCATAGAGTAGTTTTCTCTCAGTGTCTCATAGTTTACATTTAGGTGTCTCAGTCAATGAAAAGTATGAAACCTAATTAAATGCCAACCTTGTAACATTACTGCATCTATCACATCCTTCCACAAAAGTGATTTCTCTTCAAGGAAGACTAATAACAACCCTATACTGGCAAAAGTTATCAAAGATAATCAGGAAATTGAGCAAGTGTAAAATTACAATGGCAAACTTCAGATGAAATTTTGATTGGTTTCTTTGAAAAGACATTTGTCTTTGAGTACGAGATGACTAAGATTTCACCCTTGCAAACTGGAACTTTTTAGGTGACTACATACAGTGCATTCCACCTATATATATATATATAATGTATACATATATATATGTAAATAACAGAATCGTGAGGTTCAGACTACTTCAAAGGCAAGAGGTAGAGATGCAGATTCTGGAATCATTTCTTCAGGAAAAAAAAATCCTTATGAGGTTGATGAACAGTACTTTTATTGGAACAGGAACTTTCAGCAACACAAAACAAAAAAAAAGTAGCAGCATTTGGAAACAAGCAAAACCCATTATTTCCCCATGAATGCTCATACTTTGGCTTTTTTGCGACATCTACAAGCTACGATCTCCTTTTAAAATAACTTTATTTTAGACACCATTTGCATTAAAAAGGGAACATCTTCATTTGTCTGCTCTTTTTTTCATGCTGTTTATGATTTTGATATTTTGGATTAATGCTTTCTTTTAACTTATTCTATTTCTCATTTTATTTTATGCATTTTTTCAACAGATGATAAAGAAATGTTATTAACCTGCGTTCAAAATGGTAATTCACCTTCCCTGGTTGTTAAAGTTCCCTATTAGCCCCATAACAACAAAACAGCCTCAAATAAAGCTTGGAAACCATTGTTCGTCCTCTTGTTATAGATTTTGCTCAACAGTTGCCTGGACCCGCTACTTCATCTCTGGCTGGGTGGCTGGGTTCATTGATCCGTTTCTCAATTCTGAATTTTAATGCTAAGCAAAGTCCTTTTATTATAGTTTGGCACTATACTTCCAAAATTTCATCTCATGAAATGAGAGAAAAAAAGATGGTAGAAATTCTGTAGTTACATTAGAACTAATGAAGAAAATTTTAAAATGTCATTAGGGAAATGGTGCTGAGAACTCATTCTTCACTCTTCACTGTGCTTTCTTTACTACATACTGTAAAATAATTAAGCAGTACTTTTTAAAAATGGATCTATGCATAGAAAACAATGCTGTAAATTAACTTTGAGAGTCTACCTTGTATTATTTATTGAAAAACAACCCTCTAGTTGAGCTACAAGAAAATATTTGAGAAATGAAAATTTATTACACTGGACATACATCAATCAGTGCATCGCTATTTGAAAATCTTTTCAGTATGAGATAATCACTTAACATTTTCAGTGAACACAAGCGATGAAAAGAAATACAGAAATAATTTTTAGGGGGGTCATATAATATAGCCTTGAATGAGATATATTCTTCTCAAATAGAACAAAGTAAAAGCTTGATTCCAAACAGTTTGAAGTGCTATGGAAAAAAAAAAAAATCCATAGAAAATTCTACTGCTCTCTTCTCTGCGCACTGCTGCTTTTTAGCAAGATTTTGTAAATACAGGGAGAGAACAAGGTTCTCTCAGGGTTATTCATTCAGTAGCCTACTCCCAAGTGCTAAAGTCATTCTTTAACAAAATGCTTCTGATGTGCCACTGTGTGCTTCACACTCACAGCTATGTGTCCCTGCAGGGAACAGGCTAGTGACCACTCCACTGCAAGAGCAATACAAGAGCTCAATCAAAACCCCCGGTGTGATAGGCCTCATTTGCCTACTTAATCAAAGTCAGCCCGGAACAGAGAGAGCTTTGCAATCACAGCACTAAAATCACCTCCTGATATCATGTGAGAATGGAAGTGGGATGAGCATAGTATGTCTCCTGCCTGGGAAAGGGCAGGAGAAACGGCAAAGGCCAATATACAAAGAAGTTTGGGAAGGGCTGATAGAGCACACCTGAGGCTCTCAGTGCTCTCGCAAAAAGCAGGATGCCCTTTTGCTGGCCAGCCTTGCACTGGAGTCCTTAGTCACTGCACTTGTGCATCCATCTTCACTGCAAGGTACGGAAAAGCAAGGGATGCATGAAGTGGTCCAAGTATAAAAGTGCACAGCTCTTCCTGTGCAAGGCCTAGGGGGATGTTCCTCTACTCAGTTTTCACACAGGGTGAGTTCACCTTCACCATGGCACTTTTAGTATTGTACTGTACAGTTATGATTTTGAGCTTAAAAAAACATAAAACTATCCAAAGATATCCAAGAAACAGATGACCCTTAAATGCATCTAAGCCATGTGTTAGAGGCAGAACTAACATCCAGACACAAACTGAGAATAGCTGCATTTGTCTACTGTTTTATTCTAGTTTCTCAATATTTGTTCATTTGCCATCTCCTTTGCTTGGGAGATGCAAATTTAAGAATCCTGAAAAAAGCACCTCTTTGATAACCTTAGGAATGTCAGAGTTGGTGCACGGACATCCATGGAACAGTGCTGGGAAAGGTGAAGTTCACTTGCATGGGCACCATCTAACCAACAGTTTCCAGCACTTCTGGTTTGTAAGAATCTACTGCTAGTACCTCAGAAGGCAAAAGATGTATCAAAAAGGCCTAGATTTTATTAAAGAGATGAAAGGCTTGCTCTTTATTATTGCCTAATTGTATTGTCTCTCTGTAGGTTAATAGACCAGTGATCTGCCACTGCAGGCCTTGCTTCAATCAAGTTATTTTAGCACAGGCTCCATGGCTTTGAATGAGATCCAACTGCACAACTTGCTTTAAAAGGACCACGTTTCTTGTTTGCTTGTGTAAAAATGAGGGCTTATTTCCACTTCTTCACTTCGTACGATCCCACACAATACAGCAATGTAGTTTTTCCGCTTCTGTTGCTTTTGTAAGTACTACTGGGAATTATGTTTCATGCTTTCTCATGAATAGCTGCGTTTCTTACCCAGTTTCTTTTAATCTTCACTTTCAGAAGATTATTCCTGTGACTCAGAGGTGGCCTTAACAAGTGAGCGTAGTTTCTCATTCATTTATTTGACTGTGTACTAAGCTAATAAATCTAAGCAAATGCAAAAGTCAGTGCAGGTCTTTCAGAAGGTTATATGATCAATATGATTAAGCATGAAATTAAAGCCAAACCAGAATTTTAAAAACTTAGCATTTTTTCTTTAACTCATTACAAAATTAATTCACCAAATGTTTCACATATTCCATTCTTTACTTTCCTATCTTGTTATTTTTATTCAGTTCTCAGTCTTCCACAGTTTACCTGAAGTTTTCAAAGGCCAAAGCCATCATGATGAAAAATGTTCTCTTGATAGAAATCCTATCTGAGATGGGGTGCAAATCAAGCTAGTTTCATTTGATAATTCTTTTCAGTTCCTCATATCACTTTCAGTAAAACTGTATCAGAGAGCAATAGAAAAAAAATCCTCTTTAGAACTGCAACTCTTACAGTCTTTAAAGGAAATTGTTTGGGGATAAATTCTACAGGGCCATGTGGATCTGTTTTTCCACATTGTATCACACCAAGCATTCCAGCAAAAGCACAGCTCTACTAGCTCAACACATGAAGCATTTTCTCATTTTCATGCTCAAAAATTCGGTTGCTTTTTTTTTTTTTCTTTTAAACTTCCCCAGCCTCAGCCAACCTAACTGCCAGACATCACTGGCCCAAAAGGTGTCTGATCAGTTCATTAATCATGGCCTGAACTTCAGCACAGTATAAGGAAGTAACACAGAAGCAGCAGCTGCATACCTGCATATGCCTGGCTGGAACCTGAAGCTGGACAGGACTTGACAAATGAGCAGCTCAGTCCTTAGCAGCAGCTTTTGTCAGAGACAGGCAGATGCCCAGGGACTGCAACTGCTTCAGCCCTCTGATTTTTATCCTCCTTTGCTGTCTGCCAGAGTCTTTAAGTCCCTCTGAATTTACCTAATTAAGCAGCATGTATAAGAATTGACAGAATGTATGGAGACTACTTGCTCTGCTGTTTAGGATGCTGTTACATAGCTATTGCCAACTATATGCTATATATATACTATATATATAGTTAGCAACATAGAATAGAAATATTTCTTTATATATAATATATATTATATATATAAAGAAACCCCACCTTTTACAGATCTTTTTACTAATTTGTGAGATTATTCTATCTTCCCATTAGAAGAACATGTCTTACAAGTGTTCATATTGACTAATCAGTTAACAGTAATTCCAGATCTTTGGCTAAACTGAGTATTTTTTTTTACAACTCACCAAAACCAAAATATTAAACAATTAACATGGAGGAAAAGAGCTACTAGAAAATAATAACAGAATTAACTAGCTTTAATAATTCAGGAATACTTTCCTCATGGTTATTATACTTCAAGGTCTAAAGAGACCATCTCAGAGACAGTCTGACAGTTGTTTCCTATGTCTATTTAAGTTGGGTTTTTAGCATCACTCATTCATAAAGCTATGCAGAGAATTGACTACACAGAGAAAGGTACACTAACTTCATTTTGGGATCAGTTCTTTATTAAAAGAGAAACTGTCTTTTGCATTAGAAGTACAATACTTTTTCATCTCTAACTTCTACTGAGATTTAGAAAAGTATTTAATCAATTGTTGGAATATCCTCATTTACCATATTTAAGATGATTGTTCGTTTGTTCGTAGACTAAATGTAAAGCATTTTTTCCTTAGCACAAAACTCAAAAAAGAAGAAAAAGAGTATAATTAAATAAAAGCACTTGTCAGTCTCCACATTCTTTTTTTTACATAACCTTTTAACTGTAAAGGGAAAAAGTTATTCTGGAACATTTAGCTACTGTCACTAATTAGTCTATTACATTCCTATAAAATATTTTAATTAATCTTCAGATTTTTATAACCATTCATTTTGAACTTTTCATAGCTTAATTAAAAAAGCTGATATATATTGTGCGAGTTTTACATTCAGACTCCTGAACTCAAATCCCATATTCTGCTAGGTTTTACTCCGTGAGTAAAAATCCCAATGCGTTCGCCTGATTTTTCAGAATGATTCAGTCAACGCAGCCACAACATGCATACCTAAAAATTAAGGCTGAGCTGAAACTGGATACTATAACAACCATGGAATCCACACCACACCAGCACTGATGATGAAGCAAAGACTGCCTCATGGATTTGCTGTTGTGACAGAATGGAGTAGGAAAGGGAACAAGGCAGGAAGTTTGCCCAGTGGGGCATTCAGCCTCGGCATTTCCCTGTCTCTGAACTAGGTCATGAAGTAAGGCATCTCCTTCAGCATAATTCAATCTATCCATAACTCAGAGCTGGTAAGCATTCAGGATCTCCATGTGGCTGGTACCTATTCCTACATGGTCTTTGTCAAAGATGAATGTCAAAAAGTGGCATGGTGATGGTACTTGCCCTTGGGATGGTTACAGATCTCTTAATTGCATGACTTCATGAAGTGCAGTTTACAGCCCACTTCTACTCTCTCCCAAATGAATTCCCTAACCATCAGCAAAGACTTAGGCACCTTGTCACTGTCTGTTTCTGGTCCTGTGATGTTCACATGCTCAGCTGTAAGATGGACAAAAGTGGAGAGGACTTATCTCTAATACTGGATCTTGGAAGTAGGTGCATTCTCCTTGAACATGGGGAAACATCTAATTTCTCTTCAGGGAAGACTGTCAGCTACACACCCCTTATTTCCAGAGTGCAGGAGGGAGGGAGATATCTAATGAATCTATGCAAAGTTAGCAGCCTTGGGAAGGATTCAAAACTACCGTCTCAAACTGAGGTGAACTTTAGGCACTGATAGGCAGGTGAGCTGCAACAGACACAGCAGAACTTGTCATGAGCCCCTGGATGCCCGTGCTAGTGTCCGCCTCACCTTCAGGGAAATGATGCTCAGAGGGCATCTTCCTACTGGCATTAAGCTAAAAAACACTAATTTGCTTGTTTGCACACATAAAAGGCCAAAGATGATCTTTTGGTAAGACATCAGTTTCTCAGGGAAAGTGTTATCAGAAAGTATATCCCACATTCACAAACAGATTTAACTAAAACATCTCAAGCTTATGATCAATATTACTTTACACCAATGGCATCAGTCTATAGATTAAAAAAACACACACAATCAGTCCATAGCTTTATCTGCATAACTCTAGAAGAATATTATCTCAGGTTGCTGGAGAGAGAGAGCACATCACAGCCAGAATTGTTCTTTCTTTGTAAATGCGTGTAGCCAGGAATTTGAATCCATACTCAAAATCCTAGATTCCATTGTGGCAGGCACGTAATATGAGCATACCCAAAAAGGATATACTCTTAGAAATTTACCACTGAAATCAATGGCACTTTTGCTACTAACATCTCTTTAATTCCCATATTTTACCAGTTAAAATAGTTAAAAAAAACTTCCTGGCCATTGCTCTGAAATTGTTTTTTCCACTTCAGAGTAATTTATGGTCCATTTCCCTCTCAGTGGTTAATCTCAGTATTTGTATTACACAAATTCATGATGCATCTCAAAACCGAAACATTTGCAACTGCAGCACGAAGTTCTGTATGACAATGTTTCAAAGAAAAGGCACTTCCAACACGCCTCAAGAGGCAGCAGGCAATAGAGTAGGACTTGGTGTGACATTTGGGGAATGCTGTCTTCAAGTATTTGAGGGAGTATCTTTCAGTTGTGGAATCACATCAACTTCATATATAGCAGAAACTAGAGAAAGTGAAAAACTTTGTTTAAAATACTTTATTCTCACTACATATTGCTTTCAACCATGGTAACAAGCTGTAAAATAAAAAAGGAAGAAGTCTGGACTTAGGCGGAGATAGTCGCTTAGAGCCCATTGTAAAAATGTATGTAGCATTTACCTTTAATAAGGGGGGTAGTTTCATTAACGTTAGTTACAGCCAAGTTGAATATTAAGCACAAGTCCATGTTTACACTGCATCTCAGACAGCCATATTAGATAATATTTTATATAGAAAAATAAATCAAGTTTCACCATAGAACAGGTCCATTTAGCATCACAACGGATTACAAAACGTGAGCAGTAAAAACAATCAACAACAGTGACTTTACTTGGGCCTATAGACAACAAACTGAGCCTTTGTCCTAGCTCTCTTCACCCTTATTAGAAGATAAACAAATCACAACACCAGTGCTCATGCAGATTTATATTAATGAAGGTGAGATATATTCATCACACTTACCCATACAGAAAAAAAGGTATGGATTAGATTTAGTGCTCGAGCTTTCAACAATGTGTAGTTCGAACTTATTATAAATTTAAATAAACACCTGAAAGAAGAAACACGGGCCAAATCTTATCAACAGGGAAGTTAAATTGGGTTCCCTGTTGTACTCCTTAGTAGATATCTGCAGTGTGAAAATAATTTGGTGACTTGAGTCATGTAAGCAGAGCAGGCTGCCCACATGTGAAAACCTAAATAAGCATACATTTTAGTTTCTGATGGTGATTCTACATTTTAGAATGAACACTCACAGAAAGAGCAACATGTTCAATACACAAATTAACTATAGTTTTCTAACACTTTCAACTAGACTTCCTCATTCATCTTCATTATCATCTAATTATCAGCATAATGAATTATGCATTAGATTTTGAAGGTAGAAGAGTTAACTGGTATTGCAACAGTTGTGGTTGATGCAAACTACCAGATGTGATAGACTGGGCTACGCAAGAACTGAATGGTTTAAGTCTACCTCTTTGCGGTTCAATTACTGTCACATTACATTTTGATCTTACTTGTTACATCATTTGAACACAGCAGGGACTATTATCCTAGTAAGAGTAGTAAGATACTGCTGTTATCTGTAATAGAAGTAAATGAAAATCCTGGGAACTTTCTCCGTTCCTGAGACTGTGTGAAAGTGCCTTAAATCACTAATGCAAAAGACTGGATTAAGGCTTGCCTCCTTTAAGGTAACATATTTCATACACTCTACCGTCTTCATAGTAATTTAGCCTCCAAGATGTGCTTCTTAATTTTAAGTGAAACAACTTCTTAGTAGTAACAGTATAACCAGTATCCACAACTCTGGAAAATGGTTTTGAATTGTGAGCTTAGAAAGCTTGCAATACAAACATCAGTCTGAAAAATAGAGCACATCATTTGGTAGACAGGAAAGGAAAAGCTTGAATGACTTTGTGAAATAGGAGTATTGGCCTTCATCTCTAATACAGCTTTCTTCTTGCATCGTCTATTACTTAATTTCCATAGCAACCCACAGGAGCAAGAAGTCAGCATTTCAAAGAAATCTGAACTGATACAATATACAAAAAAAATGACAGAATAAGAATAGGACAGAAAAAGACAGGGAAATTCTACTTTACGAAACACTCGTGGATACTGAAAAGCTACACTAGTTCATATTAGATTTATATAAGTTACAAGTACCTTATAAAGTACTGGTTGCCAGTGATTTCTACAGCACTATAACCCAAAATATTGATAAATGCAATTTATCAATAAAGTATGAGTGCAGAGTCAACTCTGCTTTCAAAGCTTTCCATCAGTGATTAATAAACCAGAAAATAAAATAATCAGCAGAAACTTTCAAAATGTTTTTAGCAAAGTGAACATTTAATTCTCAATAATCCTGTTAGTATAATTGCTTGTTATCTGCTACAGCTGGACTTGCACCTCTGCTTGCTGATTTTTCCAAGGAAAAACATATCTGAAGTCTAGAAAGAAGCAAAGTTGTATTTCACTAGTACAGAATGACACATCATGTAAGTTGTCCTATGTGACAGTCCCTGGGAATAACCAGAGAAAATGCTGATTTGCAAGAAAAGTGTATTTTCCCAAGTGCTAAAAAGAAAACTACACTGTTTGATCAATCCAGCTTACAAATCCCTTCTGGCACTGTACAATTGATCCAAGGTTACCCAAAATAGATTAAGTCAGCAGCCACTTAAGTTCCAAATTCTTTAGGGGCAAAAAGCACAAGCATTATTTAAAGTTTGCAGCGAGCTGCTACAGCACCACATCGCAGTTGGTTTACATGTGGAAATAAGCAAAAACAAGTGTCTGCGAAAAAGAATGTAGGCTGACTGCGGTGGTAAATCTGTAGGGGAGAGTGAAAATAAAAAGCAGGAGCTTCCCCTCTATGGCCATGCATCCCGTGGGTGCTGTGCTCCCCGTTAGGGCAGGCACGTGAGCGGGTGAAGGCACGTAGACACGCAGCCCCATCGGGGTGCAGGTTTGCCAGTGCTCAAGGGAACCCCTCACACTGTCTAAACACCGCAACGTTCACAAGACCACATGCTCTGTTTTTATTATCCCCAGCCACAAATTGGTCCGTAGGTTTCTTTTTATTACTTGCAAGATGAGAATTATAAACATAAAGCAATGCCATCACTACATTAAACGCAGGCAATCGTCCTGTTATCACGCCGCACGGTTAGACCACAAACAAAAACAGCCGTTACCTGTGTGAAGAGAACCTGTGATTAGCCTGAGAAGGTACTGGGCAAATTTCATGATTTCTCGCTTACACCGCTTCCTACAGCCACTCATCTTAAGCAACAAGGTATTCCTCTGAGAAGAGACGGGCACTTTTGCCGATAGAGGGAACCGTTCCTGGCAGCAAACTTCTGAGGCAGTTGGCAGCCTCGCAACTCGCCTTCTCCCAGCAGCCGAGCCCAAACTCCCCCGGCTCCTTCCCTCCGCTGCCTGCCGAGCAAAGCCCCGGGGCACCGGGGGGCACCGGGGGGCGCCGGGGGGCCGGAGCCGCTCCCGCCGCAGGCGCTGCCCGCGCACAGCCCGCGGTCGGCTCGGCGGGCACCGCAGCCCCGGGGCGGGGCCACGCACCCCTCACATCACACACACACCCCACAGACATCACACACAGACACCCCACGCCGCACACAACCACACGAAGATGCCACACGCACCCCACATACATCACACAGACACCACGCACCCCCCACATCACACACACACACACCCCACATAAATCACACAGACACCACCCCCCACACACACACACATCACACACACACACCCCACAGACATCACACACAGGCTCCGCTTTGCCCCTCAGGGAATCAGCAAGGGAATCGAGGGCACGGCATCGCTCCGTTTTGCTGGGAGGAGGATGGAAAAAAATAAATAAATCACAGCACAACATCAAAAGGTGGGTTTAACAGAAAACATCCCAGTGGCGGATATCACAGCGCGCTGCTCAAGGTCAGAAGAGAGGGCTGCCTCACCTCCAGCTCACCTGCAGAAGGCAGGGGAGCTGGGGGGCTCCTGGCCAGCCCCTCAAAAGCTGCAGGGCCCCAGGGGTCCCCCAAGGCTGGGGCAGGCGGCAGCCAACAGACCTTAGCTAGGGTGGCTCCAAGAAAGGCTTTTTTTTGGGTGGGAAGCTGCATGCACTCTTTGCTGCTCCCGTAGAAATTCATGCTTTGCTGCCTTGCATGAGAGAAGCGTTTCCTATTAATAAAAGTGATCTGCTGAAGTCTTTCCCCGTGAGCAGAGAAGCTGAAGAATACGTTTTCATTTCCCTCACACTACTTCCCTGGACTACAGAAACACAGAACAACTCCAAGTATTGCATTAGATGGTGATGCAATATGTAATGCCTAATACAGTTAAAAGAAGACAAAGAACCCATTAAGGAAAAGCTTAACAGAAGAAAATCACTGTCTGATCTAATTTTAATGACAGCATCGACCACACAAACATTTTGGTAAATGCCTTTAAAAAACTGTAATAAACACAAATGCGCATCTTCAAACTATTTTTGTACTGTGCACTGAGCAGGGATAGATACATTCTAGATGCAACACATCAAAGCATTAGCAAACTTGCAGTTAGATGACATGTTTTCTGTCTATGCTAACTAAAACACAAGCCTGCTCTCTTATGCTTGCAGTGAGGCCATGAAGCTATCAGAAAGAGCCAAAATGAAACACCCCCAAGAAATCCCCATTTTAGCTCATTGCAGGGTTTAGCCCTGGAAGAAACTAGGCAAGTTTCAGCATTTCGTATTTGCACTGCTTCATCCTACAGCCACTCTTCTATTTAGAAAAGGCATTAAAAATAAATAAATCCACAAACAACAAGAAAACAAAACCTTGCCACAGAGAGTTTAACACCACTGCCACCTTCTTCCACCTCTGAAAGGGAAACTCCCTAAACAGCTGGTAGAAGTGAAGATGGATACTGAAAACAGAACTGTGAGCATCTCGTCTTTGGCTGAAGACAGAAGAGGCCAATGCAAATGGTTCTCAGCCAGAGTCCTTGACCTGCTTAATCCTTTAACATTTTTAATTGCTTTATATAAATTTCACTTGCAGTAGTACTTCAAAATGAAGAAGTGAAATACTGGTTTTCTAAAGCTTTAAATAAGCATCGTCACCATGATCGGTTTTTTCCCTCCCCTAAAACAAAGTAGCATCAGTTCTGACTAATTTTCCTAAACCTTTTACATTTCAATACAGCAATAACAGTAATTACTGTCTAAGAAAAAGTTCATGTAAGGTTTCAGACCAGTTTCAATAAGAGACTTTTAACAAACAGTGTAATATTCCGATAAAACTGAATCCGAATCTAGCTCCCATTATTTTCCTGCTCAAAACAAATGGCTGTCCAATCTTTGACTAGAAGCTACTTACCCCAAATCAAAAAAAAAAGCAGATCAGGGATGAGTGGAAAGGAAAAATCACAATGAAGAATAGTTAAAAAAACACCATGGTTTTGTCAATAAATACATTATAGTGAAATAATTTTGGAGAACACCAACTCCTATGTATTGGCAATACACTTTTTTAAGATGGGACACATTAAAGTCTTCAGAAACAGAGTCTCTGCACTGGAATATAAAAATACTTTTTATATCTATAAGAATGACTGCCCCTACTAATTCATAATATATATATAGGTCTGAAGTAAAAAAAATTTTTTAATAAGATTTCTATTAACATCGGAAGGACATGGATCAGTTTCTGGAAGTTCTGACTTGGGAATCAGGTACTTAGAAATCAGGGTTTAGAAACCACTATTGAAGTACAATAGAGAAGGAATAAAGTATGCAAAACAATTCTTTTCCCAGAGTTTAGGGAAAGCAAATGGAAGGAGAAGGTAAATATTATTTGTAAACTCTTGGACTTTCAAATTAGTTTATCCAGCCCAATTGACAGGCACCCAAGAACAGTACAAAGCAACTTCTTTTATTTTGAAGTACTTGGAATGCATGAAATAAAAGGGCAGGAAATGTGGTTTTATTTGTTTTAAAAGAGACCAACCACAGCAGCACTTTAAATACAAAATAGAGAAGTTCCTCTGAATGTACGAAGTATACTCTACAGCTCTTAATAATCAAATATTTTCTATTTTTTATATGAAGATTTTTAAACAAAGCTACAAGAAAAATCTTCCTTAAAAATAATCCATTGTGATGACTTAGCATAAAATGATAAATGTTGAATTAGCTAGCACTATAGTTTCTTTTTGAGAAAAAACGCTAAATACAGATTGCATTTAATAACAAAATAACGCAAAATCATCCCTTAAAAATACTCCATCAGAAGTTAAATTTGGATGTCATAGCTAACAACAGCAAGGACTCAACTTGCAAAAAAGCACTGCATAATGGTTTAAGAAAAAAAAAGATAAGAAATCCCTGCAATAAGGATGACATTGCCTGCTAGATGCAAGTTCACCAGACTGGCAATAAAAAAATTAAAAAAACCACACAACAACATGAGTTGAAGTGACATATGCAGAGTACGTAAGCTGATCAGCTTCTTGGAGACTATTTGCATTGTATGTTTCATTCACATACATTTTAAACGATCTTCCAAATTGAAAGAGTGCAATTTCCTCCTGAAGTAGCCTGTGCTATTCCTTAAAAAGAGCTAATTTGAATCTTCTAAAAACGACAAATTCAGTAAGTGGCCTCAACCTCAGGAAGGGTCAACCAGGAACACTGGGAACCTGTACACAGTTTCCTCACTGCTGACTGAAGAGCCTTGCCAGAGTCTTTGTTCTTAACGCAAATGCTGAATTCCACAACTGAACATTTTATCAGAGGGTTTCTAGCCACCTTATTTCAAAGAACAGATATTTACAACCTAAGCACATGGCAAGAAACAACAGATGGGCAGAAACAAACAGATGGGTGAACACAAGGTAACAGCGAGATGTTTACGATCAGCGCAATAAACAGCTGCCATGCGTAGATGACCATCATCAGATCTCCTCTCAGTTGCTCCTTGCCTGTCATAAATGTGAGAGTCTTTCTAAATCACAGTCCCCAGTGTATTTATTTTAATAGCTCTTCTCTTTTTTTATTTCTTGACTCAACAGTAGCTTGTAGCAAGGTGTCCAAAGTTGACTGCCATCTAAAATAGATGCAGCAGGATTAGAGCCCTTTTTCACAAAAAGCACCAGAAACTGCAGAATTCCACAGTATTCACCATTTCTATGACCATACCAGCCATGGCTTTAACCACAAACAGTAAGCAGCAATACAAATTTCTCCCAAAAAATTATTTTTTTGCCCAAATTTAAGTCTTAGATAATAACACAAACCAGCAATTATTACATGCTAGAATGTGAGCAGGGAGAGCAGAGATGCAGATAGATATTCCCTTCCTCACTGCTCCATACCAACAAGCTAGGGGATGAAGCTAAATTTACTTGGTTTGGAACTGTTATTGCTCATTGTTTTCTGTCCTGAACATTACAGCAATAACAGGCAACACAAAAATCTTTCTACTTCATCTACTCCATATTAAAATGGATGTTCATACGGGATGTGGACATAGCCTTGTTCTGTCATGGGTGGGAATAGTAATTGCCACAGAGCCCAGGACAGTTAGCAGGGGGACTGCCAATGTATTTAAGGCAACAATTTTTTTTATTTAGCAAAATCTAACAAAAACTTCACAGGAAAAAAAAAACAACTTCATAGCATTCCAAATTCACTTATCCATCCCGTCCATAATGTTTCTTAATGTGCAACACAAAATAACAAGAGACCTTTACCCCAGCCTATACCACTGAAAATTAATGCACAATCTTCCTGCTTCTGTCTCGAGTTTTTAGCTTCTCCTGAAAACTTGCTAAGAATAATGTCATCAAAAAATCAAACAACTAGTGCTGTGCTGAGAATGGTACTACAGAGAAATGACTGCTATCTCATGCCGTTTGCATAATATCAGCAAGTCATACACATGCTCCATTCTAATAGCTAATACTTGTATACAAGAAATTACTTCCATTGCTGTTATATTTCTAGACTCTATAGTTTCAGACTTAATTTTCTATTACATTTATGGAGCTCAGTAAAACCTGGTGGCTTAGCCAGAAAGAGCATAAAACCTTTGACCAGCATAACAAAAACACTTTTTAAAACACTTGTCATTTGTCTCTATTATTTCTGACTTCCCTGTAACTAGCTACTCAATCAGAATGCCTTTTTTTTTTTTTAACCTAGTCTGTGTCCTTGAAGCTTACCCCAGGGATTCATTTCCACACAACGCTCTAAGATGATACTGCAGACAGTCAATGAGGAGCTACAGCTGCCTCAACCTCCCACATGGTCCTCTCTTGCCTAATTAAATATTCATCACTCCCAAATGCTGCGGTGTCAAACATGAGCAACTTCCCAGCCTGACCTTCCACGGCCAGCCAGAGGTTTGTGCTGGGGAATAAACAAGGCTAGGACTTACCTGCTGAAACATAAAATAGCATAATGCAGTTTTCATGTTGCACGTTAAGTTCTGTGCACACGCTGTAAAATTCTCACTGCAGAACGTAGAGTACTGCCTTTAACATTCAATATAAATTGAATCTCTGTATGCAAAGCTAACTATAAAAACCTGCATGAGCTGTGTTACGAATAGTCTTTCTACAGAACACTAAAATCTATTCACCCTTATTATACAGACCCCGTTTTGTATGTGTGGCCTTATCTTTCAACTTAAACCGATGCTGAGTGTTCTCAAACGAAAAAAGATTAAGATGTGCTACTATCAACAAGTATACGGGTTCTCTCTTCATTTTGTGGCTCTGAGTTCATAAGTAACAAATTCACATACATCATTCATAAGAAGTTTAAATTTTGCCCCCAAGATGAAAGAATTAATTCCTATTTTCTCTTCCCTATGGAAAAAGATATCTGGAGTTGTTATACTCATTTTAGTTCTACTAGACTCTACACACATTTCAATCTCTATTTAATGGAGAGATTAATGGAAGAGAAAGAAATTCCATCTCATCTTTTCAGTCAAGTGCTTTCCTAGAGTTTTCAGGGATCACCCCCCATCATCACCACCACCTTTCCATCATTTTGCGTTGCAAAACAATTGTGGATTCTGCAAATTTGCAGTTTAATCAGGAAATCAAACTAAACCTGCAAAATTAAGATTTAGAGGTGCAACTCCTGACGTCTTTACATCCTTAACCTCACATGAATTGCAATGCATTTGGGTGAGTATGCTGCATTTACTACCTCAGGGAGGAGAAAGAAGAGGCAGAGGCAACAGCCCTAACAGCTCTTCAGAACCTAGGTCATCCTTGCTTGGAGTAATTTTGAAACAGGCTGTCCTGCAACCCAAAATTTATCCTGTTAAGTATTCATGTATAAGCATATATGAAATAAAAAGTTAAACTACCCCAATGCTAGGCTGAGGTGTCTGTATTTCCCCTCCTAGCATGATCCTGCAGATATTGAGGACAGCCTGTCTGCAATCCTGCAGTACCCTTTAGTTATAAGCAGTTACTCATCTACTCCCCAGTTTTCCAGAACTGTTGCAATTGTAATACTGGCCCATGGATATTCCATATAATACAGATGATTAGCTCTCCCAATGTATATAATAATTAAAATTATTTTTCCATTTGTCAGTTTAAATTGACTTAGAATTGATCTGGTTGGTCTGATAAACCTGAGTTAAACCCTGTTCACCCACAAGAAAGGTTCTTATATGCTCAAAATTGTACCACTCAGAACTAAGATTTTCTATACTGCACATTTGTTTGCATTACAGGGAAATGAAAAACATTCCAAAAGCTTTTAATTTTTTATTTTTATTAACTACAGTAAGTTTGAAATCCGTCTTGGCTTCATGCGATGGATAAGCCTGAAGAAGCTACACATTATGCACTGCAGATAGGACACAACGATCAAGGATATAAATGAGAAAGCATCACATCCATTTAACTTTGCTGGCCCTGCAAAGTAAAATCTCTGAGTCTGCATTATGATCTTGAAGTCACACACTACACACAGCTGCAGATTTTGATGGCCTTATACAACATCCATGCAGTACCATTTTTCTCCCTGCCTCCTAACACACATTCTTTTGCGGCCATATACACTGCCACTTCTCCAAGAAGTATGGCCATGACTACCTGCAGCTTCAGGCAAGCTTCCCTCATCAGTCCTTGTAATGCTTCTTTAAATCAGTCCGCAAGGACCAGAGACAGAAGGACGAAGAATCAAAGTTAATCTTAGAGTTTAAAAAAAACAGTACAATGGAGCAAAGAGGGAATTTAACCTCATGTGTGACCCACAGGCATTAATGAAAGGCCAAATCTTTGATTCCCAGCTCAGAGCATCCCATGGTACAGCAGGTATTTGGGCTGCTGTGCTTCAGAGCTCAGGAAACCATAAAAATTTAGCATGACATCATTGCAGTCTCTTAGCGATAACACAGTCTAAAAAGATCTAATCAAATGAGGGCCTTCAGCATAAATTCAAGTCATTTTCCAACTCTCTAGCCTAAGGAAGTGAAGTAGTTTTTATTATGAACTCAGCTATTATGAGGTTACAAATCAGTGATAACCATAATAATCTATATATGGTCTAGACAAGCAAAAGAAAATTTCATTAGTTGGCTGTAAATAAATTTCCAACTCAGAAGCCTAGAACAGGAAGTTAACTGCAAGGCTGGTAATGACAACAGAGCATCTATCTCATTTCTATACATCAGCACAATAATTCTATCATGCACGCTCTCCTGAGCATCGGTGTTGATGAAAAATACAGGAAAATACCACCAGTTACCAGAAAAATGATGGTAAACTTCTGAGGTCTTGTATGGTACAGGGGTGAGTGAGCGTTCTTAAACCCTGCAGAAATCTTAGTTCATAGCAGCTGCTCCACGTGCCTGGATATAGAATTTCAGTCACCAAGTAGAAATCATGTTTTATATTACAGAAATTATGACTTCAAACTTTCCCCCATCGGAATAGGACAGCTACTTCTACTGCAGAAACTATATTAAAAATGAAAGAGATAAGCTGTTCAGTCAAAAAATAAATTCTATTAGAGTTATCTCATGTCCAAGGAACTAGAGTGGGAAAAAATTCTCTGAAATTTCCAATACACAGGTAACTTGTCAGGTATAAGCATCTTAATTGCAAAGATGCCCTTACCAGTTTCGGTCAATAAGGAATTTATGGCATTATGTACAGCTTCAGTTCTTGCCTCTTGGTTAAACTAGGTAATTCCACACTCCTTAAATTAAAGATGCTTTCAATTAGTAACCACGTTTCATCCTACATTTTATATCATCATTAGCCAGACTCCCCCATATTGACTCTTCAGAGAATTCAAGTTGGTCACATTTTACTAGCTTAACTTTGTTTTCCACATGATGAATGAGGGGGGGAAAAAAAATTTGGGTAACAGATGTTTTATCTAGTTGACTTTTCTCTGAAGGTAAAATGTTTATTTGAAAACATTTATAGAATTTTCTCACTTTTTAATATTGTTTCTAAATATAACATATTGCTTTGGCTTTGGAAGGTGGGGGGGGGAGACTGGCACCACAAGTGTGCTTTGTGCGACTCTGCCTTGGAAAATAACTAATAAAAATTAGAATAGTAACCAACAGGAGAAAGTCTTATTTCAAAACATGCTACAGCCTGAGGGAAGATTACAATACTATCTGGGGAAGGAATAAGGATGATATCAAAATGAAATTATTCCTGAAGGTCTCTGGTCATGGATCTCATTGCACTACAAGATCTCAGATCAGCATGAACTGCTAGTATGATTGCAATTGGACTAATAAATTTTTTTTGTATTTTGATTACGAATTATTTTATTTTTGCTTATTTAAAGTTTAACTCTTGACTCTGTAGATGTATAGACCAGATACAGACAATAGTGTTCTCCTTCTTTTGCCCACAGCAACATTTCATGTGTTAACACCTCTTACCACAAGAACGTTTCTTTCCAGTCACCTTTCACAGCAATGCATCCTCATGATGTAACCACTTTCATTCTTTAAAGGCAGTGCTATTTCTGAACTTGCTTAGCAGTAGAAGAACATAATTTCCTGGCTGCAACCTTGTGCCTACTCTGAATGTGCAGTTCAGACTGATCACCATAGCACACAAAGACAGCAACAAGTAAACCAATTTTTACTTTATATCATTCAAGACATTCCTGCACCTGAAGTAGTAGTAAAGGTATCTGAAGTGGGTAATGACAGTTTCTACATCACTCTTTAGTTCTTCCACAGTAAATTAGACTTTCCTCAGGGGGCTGGGTCCTTTCTTGTACTGCCTCTCCAGAGGCTCCTATCCTGGTTTCTCTCCTAGAAATGCATTCTCAAAACCATTTCCACTCCTCATCCAGACTTTATTTACTTCTATAAAGATGCTTTCTTTTATAACTCCCCTTTATCTGGTCCATTACTAGATAATCTATTCCATGGTTATTAACATCTGGCATTTAAACTAAAAAATCTGGTCTGCCCAGAGCAACAGCTATCCCTTTTCCAGCAGTACTTTAAGTAGAAGGTGATCAAATTTTAATGATACTCTTTTGTTATCTTAAACCAACTGCAAAAATTACCCCTGTCACTTCCCCTGGGTTCGAAGGATATCAGCAAATTTATCCATTCTAAATGGCACAAAGCTTTTGGTGGTTAAAATGCACATCTGCTCTAAAGAGATGACAAAAGTTGTAACAAAAATGCTACAGTACTCAAAAGTTTAAGCAATCAAATACTTACGGCCAAGGCATTTTTCCAAAGTTAAAGGACCCTTTACAAATCTGCATTCAGAATGAAGGTGGAAAAAAAGCTTCATTTTCAAGCCTATAACAATTTTTTCCTATCAGAAACCTATAGGAAATTCAACTTACAAACAACTAGCTATTGCAGATCTGCCAAGTATCAAATACCCTGAAAGATATTTTTTTTGTTGACAACTTCATAATAGAGAGAGATTCTGCTTGCTGAATCCTCAGTGTTTTTCTATAGCGTTTTGTTTTTTTGTTGTTTTTTTCCTCCCTATAGGCTTCTGCTTGTTTTTGAGGTAGTTACATACACAAGAAGATTGCTCTGATCTACATAATGCTGGAGAAGACTGTCAAAACCTAGCCATAATTATTAGCTTTTTGTAAACATGTGTGGAGTCTGGGAGCTTCAATTCTATCAGCAAACACTCTATGAACCCCAGAATTACATTAATAATCCACCTAGAAATAAATGTTATTTTCAAAGTGGCTGGTAATATATATACGCACAACTGTGACTGGTAGAGGATACTTCTCTGAAAATATCTTGAAATACTTAGAAAAATATGCACAGTGGTCTAAGCTAATCAGAAAGTGCACATCAGGATAATGCATTAAAAACTGAATAGAACTAGAATTGATCTTCTTTGCCAAAGACAACTTCTTGCTGAATCTCAGAGATAAAACAAAAATCACCAAAGATGCTCTACAAAGTTTGTGCTTTCCAAAAATTCCTTGGCTCAGACTCCTTTGCAAAATAAGTCTTTTACTGTCACTCCTGCAATTTGAAAGGCTCAGTGAGTCCATGATGCTGAGATGCATGCTTCTGTATTTTCCTTCCATTCTGGGGTTTGAAGTAGCTACACTTCTTTTAGAATAACAACCTCAAAAAAGATACAATATAAATGTTGCCAGTATTGATGCTTCAATTAACAAGCTTCCTCTACCCCTTCAAAGAAGAAGCCATAAGTTATCTTCCTCTTCCTTCTCCCCCCGCCCCCCAATAACTCAGTAAGAAAAGAGACTCAGTAAGCAAAGAGTTTAATGGTAGAATGGTACACAAAGGGAATAATCCAAAATAAACAAAGTAGTAGTTTTACTCTGGATCTATACAGCTGCATACAAAAGTGAATGAGAGAGTGAAAAGCTCTTGAAAAGTTTTTTTTTCCTTTGCCTGTTGGAGTACATGCAGCAATATTAGGCTGGAACTGACATTCTACTTACCAGGAAACACGATGTGATGGGTTTCTAAATTTGAGTGCAAAGTAGCAGAACTTTAGGATGATACTGAAAACAGAAGTGCATAAAAGATTCTTTCAACCAGCCAGAAAAGCATCACTAGAACAACCCTTCAATAGAGCTTCAGAAGCATGTTTTCTCTGGTAAAGGTTCTCATTGCCATTGTAATGCACCAGTGGCTGGAAATTACTAGTTGTTGTTGCCACTACATCAGCATCAGCTGTTGACAGCTTATCAGTGTAACAAAGAGGAGAGGGAAGTGTTAGTCTCTGTTCCCTGGGAACTGATGATAGGGTGCATGGGAACAGACCAAAGCTGCACCATGGCAGTTTCCAACTGGGCATTAGAAAAAAAAAAATAACCCAGAGTGTGGTCAAACACTTCCTAGAGGTGGTTGATGCCCCATGCCTGTCAATGTTCATTTGGATAATGCCCTTAATAATATCCTTTAACTTTTAGTCAGGCAGTTGGACTTGGTGACCATTGCAGGTCCCTTCCAACTGAACTACTCTGATTTCTAATTATTCAGTATAGCCTATGAATATGGTCCAACAAATATATACTATTCAAAGTGTTTTTTTTACTTTCATTTTTCTGAAGTGCAATGAACATAAGTGTGTTGTAATCTAGCAAATCTTATATGTATTTCCTAAACTGAACAGTCTTAAAACTAACAACACTGACATGTGAATCCTAAACTGAACAGTCTTAAAAACTAACAACACTGACGTGAATTTGTAAAACTTCATTCCAGCCTGTGACAAGTACAAGGGAGCAAACCAACGAGTAGACAGAAAATGACAAGTGAAGACACGTCCACAATCTCTGAAGCCAAGTTTCCAAACACAATGTTACAAGAAACAGCTAATGTAGAGCGACAAAAAGATGAATATACATGAAATAATCAGTTTAATATTACAGGTCCAAGACTTTTTTCCAGAACAATTTAAGCTGGAATCCCATTTCAGGTCTCTTCTAAATGAATCTGTCATAGTTCACAATTTATATTAGCTCAATTAGATCATCCTATTCCCTCAGGATCCTATTCCTACTGAGAAAAACAACAACAACAGATGCCTTCCATATTCAGCCTTGTTCTTTTATGTTTTTGTGTCTCATAGTGCAAATATTCCCATGTTTTAGGGGAAGTATATGAAGCCAGAAAACAAAATTATGTCTCAAGAGATTCTGAGTATTAAACAACACAGTTAATTCCAAACTGAAGTGAAACATTTAACAGCTGAAGAGAGTCCCAGTTTGGTAAGGCCTCAGGTACATTGCTACCTGCCCTTGGTTTTACTGTTCCCCAGAGCTGCTACGAGACGCAAAAAATCTTTATAATAAGATACTGACATTTTCTTCTTGTGGTCACCATAAGTAAAATCAGTGTCAACAGGTTCGTGAGAAATACTTGACCAACATTTGATATTCTGATACAAAAAGCATTTTCAATTTCCATATTTTACTTTATTTTTTTTTAAGTAGCGACGAAAAATAATTGGCAGTTTGAATGTGCTTTAGTAAATTTGTATACAACACTAAATAAGAAAAAAATTTGGAGCAGCTATAGTAATATCCTCTAAGATCATTGGTGAAGTTAGGTGAAGTTAACCCATTACTGTCCTTGTGTATACCTATCTACAACATCTTTGTAGATCTGATAAGCATAGGGATGGAGAAAGCAGAAGGGTATGTCTATAAACTTCATTAGGATAGACAATCAAAAAACATGTTTGTGGAAAACTGAGTTTAGACTCAAGCCAAGGATGGAAAGAAGTTGCATGATATAGAACTTGAGTTCCTTTGTACTAATGAATTCCTCTGTGGCTACAAGAAGAAAGTAACTTAAATCAGATATAGCTTTCCATAAGTCACAACATGCATCTGATCTTAAAGATCGCACCCTGAAACAGCATGGTTATCTTTGCATTATCAGTGCTGTCTGTAAGCTCTCCCCCTGCCCCGCTCCACTCTGCCCCCCCCCCAGAGTTTTATTCTAGTAATTTCTGGTAGAAATAAGAAATTCAGAGATAATTTTTACCTCTACCCTTCCTTTGACATTTACAACACTTTAGGAATGCATTTGCTCTTCAAGGATATTTTCATCTATTAAGGAATATTTATGAGTGCTGCTTCAAAGAAAACCACTGGAATGAGAAGTCAAGCAAAAACAGAGAGAAGATTTGCATTTGCAACTATTTATAGATTAACTCCTAGCAATATAAAAAGCAACATCAGAAATTCATTCTAAAGCTGGGTTAAGAAAGGTGTCAATGCATGAATTATATTCTCTTCTCTATTCAGTTGTTTTAGAGTTTAATATCAGGGTGCACCTAGAAAAGACAAAGAGCTTAAGATATCGCTACAATTTAAGTGCAAGTTAGTTGACAAATCAATTAAAATGAAGGCAACTAAAAGGAGTTAAACATTAAAAAGAATTAAAATACTGGTTTTGCTCTGCTTAAGTTCAGTGCTCTCTTAAGTCTGTGACTAATGATTTTGTGAAGCAGGGATATTATGTAATTTCACAGAAGTCTTGAAAGGCTTTATAAATGGTGCTATTCATGTGTATCACTAGCCATATACCTCCATAGTAAAACTGCCCTTTAAAATGGTAAATTCCATAAAGCATTCACACTCTTGAAGTCAGAGCAGCACATGAAACTGATTTAGAAAGGATTGTTCAGTTGGATACAGACTCCTGAGCTTCAGAAACTGAATGGATTATCTGATGATAGCGTCCAAAAACTCTTACTTCATTCACTCTGGTGTTACAACAGTTTGATATTCTTGCACTATTATAGTAGACTGGCAGCATAGCTATGAGGCATCCACCACACATATCTATCCTAGGCAAGTCAATATTAAGTACTAAGGGGATAGATTATGTTTTTAAAGAAAGGCAGAAATGACATTTTTGAAAACAATTTTGCCATTATTAACAGTACTATACCGCACTTCTTTCAAAAATAATTGCAGAAACAGAGCAACTTTCCATCCAAGACTGCACTCAGTAGAAGTTACTGTTATTAGGAGCTTGGTCTCTAAACTCAATCTGTGTATATATGCACATACTTGCTTTGAAAGTTCATATTATTTTCAAATGTTCATTTTTGTTGTTTTTTTTTTTTTGAAAGGGAGGGGAAGTCAAGAAAAAACAATCAACCAACAGAGGCATGGCCAGCAGGTCAAGGGAGGTGATTGTCCCCCTCTACTCTGCCCTTGAGGGACCCCACTTGGAGTGCTGCAGACAGGTCTGGGGCCCCCAGCACAAGAAGGACATGGGGCTGTTAGAGCAGGTCCAGAGGGCCACCAAGTTGATCAAGGGGCTGGAGCACCTCTCCTGAAGAAAGGCTGAGAGCTGTGGGATGTTCAGCCTAGAGAGAAGGCGGCTCTGGGGAGACCTCATTGCAGTCTTTCAGTACCTAAAGGGGGCTTATGAAGAATAGACGGAGAGTAACTTTTTACGTGGTCAGGTTGATAGGACAGGGGAAATGGTTTTAAACCAGAAGAGGGGAGATGCAGATTAGATGTTAGGAGGAAATTCTTCACTCAGAGGGTGTGGCAGCACTGGAACAGGTTGCACTGAGAAGCTGTGGATGCCCCATTCCTCAAAGGGTTCAAGGCCAGGTTGGATGATGCCCCGGGCAACCTGGTCAAGTGGGTGGCAAGTCCTAGCGGGGTTGAAACTAGATGATCTTTAAGATCCCTTCCAAACCAAGCCATTCTATGATTTTAAAGACAACAAAATATATGAATTACTAAAATGGGAGTCATATTTATCTATCCTGGTGAAGTTTAAAAGTCAATCGGGACATTGATGAGATCAGTGCGTATAAATACCTGAGGAGTGGGAGACAGAGGGATTTGGCCAACCTCTTCTCAGTGGTTTGTGGGGATAGGACCAGGGGCAATGGCCATAAGATAGAGCACAGGAAGTTCCGCACCAACATGAGAAAGAACTTCTTCACAGTGAGGGTGACGGAGCACTGGAACAGGCTGCCCAGGGAGGTTGTGGAGTCTCCTTCTCTGGAGATATTCAAGGCCTGTCTGGACACCTACCTGGGCAGCCTGCTCTAAGGAACCCGTTTTGGCACGGGGGTTGAACCCAACGATCTTTCAAGGTCCCTTCCAACCCCTTCAATTCTGTGATTCTGTGACAAAAAGAGCATTTTTTATTATTATTTAATTGACTTGGAAGATGGCAATATTTGTATTTTGAAACTCACCAGCTTTCTGAACAGTTTGAGCTCTGAGATTTTAATGACAATTATTGTTTCCAGCAATGACATTTCTAGGGACACTGTTACAATTTCACACATTAATAGGCAGGTACAACCAGTTGTTCCCCAAATACATAATTCCTTTATTAAAAATAATTCAACATTGAAAAAATGTATTTGTAAATGCCTTGTCAAAAACATCAGTGAATAATTATTCACATCTGCTCAGAAGGCTACACTATTTTCAGCCTAGATTTTGACATCTAATTAAAATAGCACATTAAATATCAAAAGTCATCTTAATAAAGGAAAATATTCTTTGGCAAAAATATCAAAGTTATACAGCCTCCAAAGAAAGAACATCAACTCTATTTTATTTAGATATTTAACTCAATAAGATCTGAATTAAGAAATTTCTGATGCGTCATTAGTTTTATAAAAATGCATTGTGCTTTTATTTTGCTAAGGATTTTCAGAATTTTGCAAGCAAATTTACAAGTCGTTTGGACACTTTCATGCAATAGGAAGGCTTTGATTCCTCTTTTCTAACACAATTATATTCTTTGTAGCAACCAAAAGTCTACTAAGTACTTTGCAAGTATAATGGCTCCTAGTAAGTCTCACCGAAATGGAAAAGTTACAGAACTCAGGCAGTGGAGACAAAGATGCATGAGGAAACTAATATATCTAATACATTGATTGTATTTTCATTCCAAATGGAGCAGCTTACTCACATCTCAATCAATTTTCTATACAGTGAAACTCCAGATAGTGCTAGTTACAATGAGGTTTTAAACTGGTTTATTACTGGGTGAAATTAAACTGTGCATTTCAGATTACATAATGCAAAGACTTGAACAACTTTGAATGCTTATTACATTCTAGATTAGGGTTTCTAGAGCTATCCTATCACACTACCAGTTTTTCAAACAAAAACGGGATAATTAACAAGTCTGAAGAATCTATATTCTTGGAGAGTCAGAACAGATACACAGGATTTATATACTTCTTTGCTTTCTCTTAGTAAAACCACCAAGTGAATTTACATTTGTGTGTGATAAAGAAGTTATATGTATGAATATTGCAGAGGCATAAGAGCTTTTCCATTCCAGGCAATCAAGCAGCCAATATTCCTAGACAGCTATCATGCCATTACCTGTACCAATAATAAGATATTTGACCTATGAATCATTTTTAACAAGCACTACACGTTTCTATAGAAAGTCAGATAAAGCCAGGGTAGAAAACGTTCAGTAAAACCAAACATCCACTTATATTCTAGAAAGAGAGACTCTCCAGATAAAATCAAATTAAAAAATTATTAATGGAAGACTGATGAGGAATACTAGTAACAAGCAGGTCTCAGGGTATCACTTCTATCTCAGCTTACAAAAAAAGGTAGGAGTTACTATGAAAAGTATTTTGGGGAATGTTTCAGCAAATTAAAGTTTTATGCCTCTAATAATTTTCACATATGAAAGATTTTACTCAAATTGCAGTAATCTTTTCTATTATAGAAGCCAAAGGAACTTCAAACAATATGAATGAGATATTGGAAAATCTGTCTTCCTTGAGTGAAATCTATTCCTTAATATTTTTTTTTGTAAATTTTCGTAATTCCTCCAGCTATATCAAATAACTGGGGAAAATAGCTTCATCTAAAACAGTAAAAACAAAAAACACTCATCTGTCATTTTTACTCTCCATTTGTATGTTTCTATATTTCACAATACTTGCATTTGGTTGACTAAATCTCAAATTCTTGTTCTGTCTCAAACGTTGTTTGCAGAGTTGCCTGCCTAGCAATGCTGACCTACCTCTCCCTATGGCTAGCACATCTCTTCTGAATTGGCCAGAATGCATGGGTAGAAGAAAAATGCCAGTGCAGCGCGTGCTGGGCACGTGGTGCTGGGGCCCTTCCTGCCCAGGGACAGCAATCCCTACCAATCAGAAATTTAACAACATGCATAGCAACAAACCAGTACATACAATTACATTGGAAACCAGGTAAAAATACCACGAGCGGACACTATGGAAAGACAGTGCCTTTTCAAGACACAAGGGACTTTCCCCACCAAATCTTTGAAGACAACGGACCAATGGGACACCACTGGATCCATGGTGGTGATTATCTCCTGCAATCTATAAGACTATAAGACAACTTTGCTTACATTTTGACACCTTTTCTACCACTCCTTTCTGAACTCTCACTTCTCTTTTGATATTTTTATACAAAATTAATAAGCTGGTGGACAACATTTGACCTCACTTAATTTTGCTGTAGGTAACTCATGAATGGCCCTCCAAGCAATCAGAACGGGATAGCCAGCAAAAATCCCAGTATGGCTAGACATGATTTTAGTCCCATATGAACTTCAGACAACATATACACAGCTATAGAAGTTGTGTAATTTTCATACAAATAATCCAGAATTAAATTCACTTATATAATTCATGACGTTGACAAAGAGCTCAAACAATCTTTCAGCATAATATATAATATAAATACTAGGAAACTAAGTTTCTAATGGCAACCTCAGGTTTTGAAAAAAATTAGACACTTCAGTTAAAAAGTTGAACTGAAGTTAAACATTTTCTCAAAATATATTCTAGTATTAACAAAAGAAGGAAGCAAATTTCAGTTTTATGTGAATTGTGCAGTGGTGAAATAAAGCAGTATAATTTTAGATACAACTTCAGTAAAGCTACAGCTTTTAAGGAAATATGAATTGAGCAATCACTGTCATACACTATCAGAGGTAGAGACTGTGACAAGCTCCAGGAAAGGGCACTGCATGAAGGCTTTTATTACTTTTTATGTACCATCACCCAACTGTTGTTAAGGAAATGCAATTACCAATTGAAGAATCATTTATCCAAATTATTCAGTGCTACAAAGGAAAACTGACATGCAACCAATTTAGATAAGAGATCCTAATGATCTAATGCTTGAAGTTGTCTGCAATTTGTCACTTAGATTTTACTTTTAAAGGTAAGCTTTCATTGCCATTGGAAAAAAATAATTCCATTAAATGCACACTAACCACCACAGTAGCTGGTGAAAGAGACACTAACTCGTCTTATACTACCTTCTAGAGTGTTCCCTGCTGTAAATACTGACACACACACTTAAGGGTGACTACTGTGCTTTGCATTAATGCTATATGTTGTGTTCCCTCATACTTGAAGGAATTTTTTTTCACTGTAAGTATATATATATATAATGTATGTATAGATAGGTCTGTCCCTATCTATATATACATATAACTCATAACAAATAACTTTTTGATAACTGTGCCTTGTTATTGAGGTATTATGTATCTATCCACAGCAAATACAGATACTGCACATGCACAGAAGTGGTTTAAATTCATCTTTGAATTCTCAAGATCTTCTGTCCTTCACCTAATTTCTTGTGACAGATTAACAAAGTTAGACATGTGCAGCATGTTCTTTATACATATACCTCTGCAGGACTGAAATCCCAGGTGGGAAAGAATCGTAAGTCAAGGGCATCACAGAGGTCTTAGTTTCCTCCAGACCTCTTCTCTTTGCTACTGACTCTTCCAAGAAGCAGCTATGAGTGCACAAAATCCACCTCAACTCTTTTACCACAGGGGTCATCCCAGTGGGTGAGCTCAACCACAACTCCATATCAGAAAGGGAATGGAGAAGACCTAGCAGAAGCTTTCAGCGGGGAATTAGAGCAGATGACCAAACATCCTTTCCAGCCTGAATCACGTGCTGGCTGATTCATAGGGCCACAAGGATGATTAAGGGGCTAGAGCACCTCTCCTGTGAAGAACGAGAAAGCTGGGGGTGTTCAGCCTACAGAAGAGAAGGCTCCAGGGAAACCTCACTGTGACCTTTCAGTACTTAAAGGCGACTCATAAACAAGATGGAGAGCAACTCTTAGCTCCATTGGATAACAACATGGCAAGGCAGAATGGTTTAAAACTGAAAGATAGGAGACAGATTAGGTGTTAAGAGAAAATTCTTCGCTCAGAGGGTGGTGAAGCACTGGAAGAGGTTGCCCAGAGAGGTTGTGGATGCCCCATCCCTGGAGGTGTTCAGGACCAGGTTGGATGGGGCCCTGGGCATCCTAGCCCATGGCCCAGGGGTTGGATATCATCACTAGATTATATTTAAAGGTCCCTTCCAACACAAGCCATTCAATGATTCTGGATACTGATGGAGATGGAATTGTTAGAGAGGACATCATAAACTAATTGCCCAGGCAGCACCTGGAAAAGGTAAGCACTGCACAGCATACAATTGATAATTTATTTTTACAGATTTGTTTTGTCAAACTCTCAAAAAAAAGCAAGTGAAAAGAAGAGATCAGTTCTCTATGACCTTTATCTTCATGGAGGAACTTTTTACGCTGACATTCATACATATTCTTAAAGGGCGGAGAACTTGACTTAAAGCTGAAGAACTGACTATACTCACAGGGAAGACATGATTTGCTAACACTTTACTATTGAAAATAAACTTAGCTGAAAACCTTGAAAATGTTTTGTTTCATTCTTGAAAACTATTTTCATGATAAAATACAAATCATTTTTCTTCTGCAAGAATATATTAAAGCATCAAAAACAGAAATTTAAAGCAAAAGCTTTAACTCAATTATGTAAACTCAAGGTGCTCTTGGCATGTCATTACAGAAGAAAGCGTGGGACAGTAGGAAAACTAAAATCCAAGTAATTTTAACAAAGCCTAATCTTGACTCACACGTAGGATGTTTATTCATGGAATGTTTTTCTGGCATGTCTCAGTATTAGAGCACAAGAAATTATCAGTAGTCCCCAGGAGTCACAAAAACTGTAGCGCAAAAATAATCAGTCTTAAAAAGAACTACATTTAATAGTAAATTTTGAAAAGAATTTAATGAGTTATAAAGTAACTGAATTTGCTTCCATGTCACTGTTAGGATTCGAAATTAGAAATAAATAGCTTCTGTGAGGTGAAATATGGTAATGTCAAAAAGATATTGGCAATGCATTAGACAAAAGGATACTTTCAGAAATAGTAATTTATTCACAAGTTTGCAGTGCTGAATATTTTTGCATATTTTAGTCATGTTCATACCTAAAAATACAGGTTTCAGATAAGATCAGAAGAAAATCTAGGAATTCATGATCAAAAATTATTTTCAGTTTTATCAAAAAGGCATGCCTGTGTGAAGAATTGCATGGGTATCTTTAGAACAGTGAAATTAATCAAAAAACACCAGTTTAAAAAAAATTTAAGTCTCCTACAAGCTCCCCAGATAATTTCTTTGCTGCTTTTGCAGTCAGCAATCCCAAACTGGGTCAAGGAATCCAGTCTTTAACACAAATAATAGGGAAGACATAAGTATTAGCAAAATTGAATCCTGCCCCACAAACTGTAGAGTACCTGCACTGAATTTATCCCGAAAATTGATCTGAATTATCGCCATAAGTGGTTTTTGAACCTGAAAACACTCCTTGCAATGTATTTTCTAAGCTGAAGGAGACACAGGTTTCAGTTTAACAGGAGTTATCTGCACACTTCGGTTGAAAGGGTGAATTGGCTCAGTCAATGCAAACACAGGAGATGAGGAGGAAATGACGAGTTGTGTATTATAGACATTTGCAAAAATAAACGCCTAACACGTCTCAGAGTTAGTTTTTCATGTTTTGTCTGTGAGTGTTGACAGAAAAAGCTTGGCATCTGCACAGCCACTTCCTTATTATGGGATCCAATGCATATATCTTGCTAAAATTTCTGACATAGGCAGTAATTCAGTCTCATCTCTCTGGGACATTACAAAGGCTAATCATCCTGTATCATGTCTTGGGTCCTTCCAAAAGTGGCCCTGGCTTAAACATTTAAAGGAGACTAGCAATCTGATACAGCAGTAAAATGAAGAAAGGCAGCAAGTAGTCAAAGCCTATTTGAATTACTCCCTTTGTAATATGAAAATCGTTCTTTTTCAGAAGAAAATACGATGATTCTCCATTTCAGTGTACCAAGAATGTACCAATCCTTCCATTATCACAAACTATTCGCTTAAGAACTTCTTTTCCAATTTTAAGTTGGAAAATAGATCACCATGCATCACATTTCTATGCACTGGCAAGTCTAAACTCTCAGTATCTGCTTTAACAACATAGTGCACAGAAAATTTGTTCTGCTAGAAAATATCTTTAATAGTTGAACTTTATAATATTCTAGAGATAAATATGGCAGGAGGATTTTTCATTTTGCCTTTTCTAAAGATGCTACTTCACTAGATACTTATTTTCTAAAGACAACATAATGTTAGTTTACATGTTGATTCATTCTATTTAATACCTTAATCTCACTGTTCCTTCTTCCTCCTGTTTTTCATCTTTTTAAACCTCAGTTCAAGTTGAGCCCAAATCCCCCTGATGATACATAAGCATCCCTTATAGATTTTACTGTGGCTCCAGAGAAATTCAGCATGTACCAGCAACAAGCCTCCCCGTCCTGCAGACGATAGTCTCATCTACCTGAGATGCAGATGAGAAATGCATAGATAAGTTCACAGAGCACAGTACAAAAAATAAACTGGACAACAGAAGGTAGACAAATTCGTGTGGCCTGTCCTCTTAAATGACAACTTCTCATAGAGCAGGCAGAGAAGTAAGCAAAACCAACTAACAGATCTGTGAAGGACTAAATACATCAAAAGAAAAATAACAAAACAAGGACTATCAAAGTCTGCTTAAGAGCCCATGACACTACAAGCCACAGGACAACAAACCAATATAGATGGCAGCAGGTGTCTTACAAGCACCAAAGAAACAGCCTGCCAAGACACAAGTTCTGTAAGAGCGGGATGTATTTTGCTGCTAAACCAAGGATACGTTAGCAGCATATTGCCCAGACAAACCAGACCACTGAGATAATAACATCCTAAGAACAGTGATTTCCTCATGTATTTAAAAGGGAATGGAATATTGACCTCAAAATATTGACCATTACATACCCATGTTTGCCATATTCATTCATTGATAAAAGGAGAAGACTGACACAAGGAATTGAAACAATCTCAAAGATATCCAAGAGCGATATTGATTTACTTTTTTTTTTTTCTTTTCATTCCAGTGCATACTCAATGAGAAAGTTCGGTTAAATTAGTCAGCTATATATACTATTGGAACAGAGCTGATGTTCCTTCTGTTTTGTTTTCCTTCTTATTACTTTAATAGCTAAAACCAAGTTGCATTTTCAAACATCAGCCTTGATTCAGAGTGCATCTAATTTTTACTCAAAAGTAGTGAAGATTATTTTTGTATCGAAGTTGTGCTAGATTCATCTAATGTTATTTCAATACCACTGGGACATGGAGAAATACAATCAGTTTTGGCAGCTTTTGATCAACCCTAACAAAACAAGAAGTAAAAATATATTTTGGTAAGGTAACTAATGGTATTATTTCCTTTAGAACTTCAGAGGTTGTTCTTTACCAATGACAACTTTCTCTGAATTTACTTAAGTATAGAACAATTCTGTGCTCAATTTGTATGCAAATAGACTAGCACATTTCAGAAAGCAAACACTGAAAGCTAACAAGCAGCCTGACCAATAAACTGGCCATCATCCTATCCATAATCTCTCTTTCAGATGGAGAGCAACAAAAAAGAGTAAATAAAAAACGCAAGTATTACAAAATTTAAGTCCACAGACCCTAGCACACTTGCAAATCAGACTCTGGAAGCCTATCTCAGTTGCCTGTCCAGAATCTGATGGATTACTTTGGTAACACTGAACACTTCCAAATAGGTTTAATATTTCATCTGATGCTCATTAGTTTTCTTTACCCCAGTTAAAAAAAATCCTTTGGTATGCAAGACTTTTTGGATAGAATTCATACAAGGTGAAAGCCTTCTGATTATCTAGGATACCCATTAAAAATGAAACTTTACATACTTCTTAAAAATATATCTTCCAGGCTTATTCAGGTGCCGAAGTATTCAGTTAAAGTAAGGTTCTGCTAGATCAGGGAAAACCCTGCCTGTCCCACCAGCTCTTGAGAAGTTGGCACCACAAAATTCTGTGCCTTTTCAGGGCTATTTCCAGGTGAGGCTTCCCATAAGCTGCTAAGCACCTCCCAGGACTGGTGGGATGCCAGAATTCAATGCAGTTCTCACTGACCCCACCAGCCACCTAAAGCTGCCAGAGTGCAAAACTGATGAGCAAAGCAGACACATTAAGCAGTAAAAGTATGAATTACCTCACAGCTCTCTCACTTCAGTTCTGGATGCTGCCAGTAGTCTAATGCAGCCTTTAGAACAGTTAAAATACAACTGGATTCACTGCTGCCACATGGCTGCTTTGGGCACCTGTAAATCTGGGTTCACAGGACTCTTCCACAGAGGGAAAAGCACTGGGAAGCTCAAGATGGCATACTTTCCTCTTCCTTCAGATGCACCACTATTTGTCCGTACCTTGCCAAGAGTTTTGTCACACCTAATTTTAAGCCTTGCAAATAACCTGACTTCTACCACTTCCTTTGGGAAATGAGTCAACAGCCCATTACATTTCACTGACAGCCACCTGGTGTGAGGGCAGGCCACCAGCATCACACCCCAGGAGTCAGTTCATGCAGGATGAGACTTCAGGACTTTGCTGAATAATTTTCCTGCAGCAGATGGATAAGTGGTTTCCTCATCTCTCCAGGATGCTGCAGATTTTAACCATCTATTCAACCCCTACACACACAACCTGGATGCATACAACCCTTCTGCATTCTTCCCCTTTGAAATCTATTCTGCAGCTACTGTAGCTTATACAGATCTGCTTCCAGATATGTTTTTCTGGGCAACTTTACCCCAAGTAACTACAGCATCTGGAAAACGTGGCCCACCACAAGCTTCGTATGCGTATGAAATATCTGTATGAAAACAGCATATCATATACTGAAGGGACTTGTAGTTTGCTGCTACACACACAGGTAGGAATCCAAATGAGCTGCTGTATCTAAATCCAGGTGAACAGTTTTTCCTCAGATACATCCCCCTAATCAGAGATGCAGTAAAAAGGCTCCTGCAGAGTATAGAGAAAGGACAGCCCTTCCTCTGTGTGGAACTATAAAACAGGTCTTACAACTGCACCACCATAAATGTATTTAATATTTGGCACAGATTCTGTAACTGTGGTACTGTAGATTTATGAGTTATGTCATGAGGAACAGGCATTTAAAATCAAACAGATGGACATTGAACATGTGTAATACTATATATAACATACTAGAAAAAAACTTGGAGAAACTGTTCTCATTCATCACCATTGATATATCTGACAGGATGTATATGTATCTTGTGGATACAATTACATTTTCCTATTCTTAACATTACAGAATGTTTTATTTTATTTTATCCTTTGTCTGTATGTTGTAAGCATTTCAAATCCTCAATTAATGGCAATACATTTCAGGACACTTCGGTAAGAAAATCGCAGATGTCAATACAGTATAAAAGCATTTTAGTGATACTCTGAACATAAACAAAACCACATTTTGTGTAAGTTTTAGTAGAGCTTTAAACTCTACCATCACCATTCTAGGAATTAACTTTAGGCTTGTTGCTATTGTATAAATGGATTCTTTCTTGTTAATTCATTCTGGTTAATTAAACTAGAATGAATTTCCAGGATTTTCAGACTTTTACTTTGAAGCTGTTAAATATTTGCTTGCAGCTTCAAAACAAAAACTAAGTAATAAGATACAATCTGAAACTTATGCACAGCTTGTTGAGACAATGGAACTGAGTCTCAGAGGATAGTCATGTTCTATGACTGCTTCTACAGTTTATTATTATAAGCCTTGGGCACTTCATTATGAAGTTGAAGTGTTAATTATTTCCAAAATAAGTGAAGCATGATTTATCACCCCCAGACTATGCTTTGTTTCACCTTAGAAAGCATAAATGAAAGGTTTTAACAAAGATGGTAGGCAACTTTCAAAAATACTTTGTGCATTTTTGGAGTGGCTTTTAAGGAAGTATTTAAATGTTGGCTGATATAAGCCATTACAATACAAGGTGGAATGACAACTTTTTAAATATATTTATAGGATCCTCTGAAAGCATACCGGTTATGTGTGAATCAATTTCCAGTACACTGTGCCAGTCTGCCACTGTGGCCAGTTAAAAATTCACTAGATTGTATCAGCATTTCTGAATGATCACTGGGAGAACAGCCAAGGCCTTTACAAAGGGAGAGCTCAACTTCTGGATCTGGTCAGCAAAAGCTGGCAATGCATTCCAAACACCAAGCAAAAGACTGCTTAATTGAATGATGTTTATTTAACTGAAAACATGCAATGGGCAATGCCACATTTTCTTGGAGGACAGTGTGATGCAAATGGAAATGCTTATGAAATTCAGCTCTGTGCACAGGCTCTTCTCCCTTTGGAGAAGAGGAAAAAACTGTTCAGAAGCTGGTACCACTGCCCAGGTATGTTATGGGCTTGGGGTGCCACAGTGATGCATGCAGTCTCTGGAGAATGGATACAGATGTCTCTGTGCCAGCATTTCTCTTATGCCCCGCTGCAGAAAGGGTCTCACCAGCTGTACTTTCCTCAACACCTCCAGGGCCCTGCACACACAAACCTGGGTACAGAATCAACTGCTTGTGCCCCAGACACTTACCCACAGCATTGAGCAACAGCTGTTGTTTGTACTTCAGAAGCTGACAGACCAGGAAAAACAGTGTTATTCCAGCACCTGAATAATAATCATACTTCTCCCCCCGAACTCTAGAATTTGACATTGAGGCACTATGCACAGTAGCAAAGTCATGATGCCATTATGACACATGAATCTGCTCTGCATGACCTATACTAGGGTAATTTTCTGATGCAAGAACTTAAAATGCATCATTTATACCCAGTTGAGCACATTTGCACTGTAATGCGACATCTAAAAAACTAAAGTTAGCCCTTGAATGCATAAGTAGGAAGGAATAAAGTGCACTATACTGCAAAATAGTTTCAACAATTTTCATTATAGCACAGATCTATAAACAGCTACCCTAGCACAGCTGAGGAAAGAGTCCAGATAAGAAATACAGTGTATGGAAGCAAAGCCTGAATTTAACACAATTATGTCAATCTACCTACTAATAAAAGAATGAGATTTTGATTAAATTACATAAGGTATAAACAGGCAAAAGAAACTTATTTCTCTCCCCAAGATCTTGGGAATACAGAGCTCTAGTTTGACTCTTCCTCTCAGTCCTTTTGCTTCCAGGTAGAATTTCGTCTCTTTTGACTTCTATTGTCCTTACTAAAACAATGTAGGAAGAACATTGTAAGTAAAAAGGGAAGCTTCCATAATGAAATTTAAGGTGGAAGATGAGAGGGTGAACAGAGCAGCCTCCCTAGACAACAGTTCTAGTTTTCAACATCTGCTTACTGGGTAAATTCCAACATTGCCAGGACCGCATACTAAAAAAAGGTAAAAAGTTTCTATGTGCCTCTGAATACTTGAATCCTTAAGAATTCATAACTTATTTTTAATTTAGAGAAGTGTGCAAATGAAAAAAGACAACCCTAAACTTATCAGAATTCATTGGTTCATTTTAAAGCTATGTTTACATTATTAAGATCTTCTTTTGTTTTAGTTAATTCAGGTCAATCAGCAGAACTTGAGACAAGGCACAGTTTACCAAGCTTCTAGTTTATAAAGGTCTAAATTAAAATTCTGCACAAGGGCTAAAAGCAAATTTAGGGGATGTGGAAAAGTTTTGTGCCCCTCCTGTTTTCCTTCAACCATTTGCTTCCTATTTTCAATATTATGACAGGCAGCAGTTAGAGAACATTTAACAGATAATGAGAGTTCCAAGTGGTTTGAATACTAAACCATACAAAAGCCCATGGAAATCAATAAAGTCTGACAGGTTCTCTTGTGTGCTGTGTTTCTCAAGGAATGGGTAGAGAGAGGGATTTATACCTATTTTCTTCTGAAATACCTTTTCCAGCTCCATTCGATTTAACATAAAATGAACAACCTGGGTAGTCTAATTGTACTATGTCACCTTCAAATAGCATTTAGCTGTATTTTTCCAATAGGTGAACTGCATTGTTTTCAGAGATGTTTTGTCATGAATGCATTCAGAACATTTAATGCCATATTCCAATTACATTAGTGAGATACACAATTAAATCAGAAGTGATCTTTCCTTCTTTTCTGTACCTTTTAAGTGTCCTAGCACCTCAAACAATGAATATCCTTTCCATGGATGTGGTTCCTGCCTCTGTTTCTCCACCCTACTAGGAAACAGGTGACTGACTTATCTTACATTGAATTGTGATAAGTAATGACAGCAAATTTTCACGTACATTGTTGTGAAAAGCATAAAGAATTTCAACCTAACAGAGGTGCCCATGAAGAAGATTGTAAATTGGAGGAGAGCCTTCAATTATCCCCTTACTGGAAGGAAGGGAAGTAAGAAAACCAGGAGCAGCCATGACAACACAAGGGGCAGCCACAGTCAGGATCTCCCACCACCCCGGTTCTGTTCACTACTGCCACAGGAGATTTGGGGATTAACTTGACTGCACTTCAGATGTGAGGAGGAAAAAAAACAAGAAGCAAACCACATAAGATGAGAGTTGCTCCCTTCAAAGCCAGATGCAAGTACTCTTGAGAAAGTTAAGAAGGAGCATCTTGTGGCCTCTGCAGGGTGATGCAGAGTCATCTAAATACACAAGCTGACTAAATTGAACTTAAATAGCATAACCTTTGGAAAGCAGCAAATTTATCTTAATATCTGCCAGCTGCTCCCATACATTCTTTAAACAAGCATGGCATTTTAATGCCCTGTTACTCAAAAAGCACCATTGCTTAAGGCTCAGTACAGTTACCTGATAAATAGCTGACTGGTCTTTAAGGATTCCTTTTTTCCAGTACCTGTTCCTGAAGAATCTTGTTTTCCTAAAACTGCTTGAAGAAAATCATCATCATCATCATCCAAACCATCCCAAGACAGCTGTTTACAGTAGCTAGAGCAAACACTACATAAAAAGTAATTAAAATCTCAATAGTAAGCAGAGAAAACTTTCTACATGTGTGAAACTTATGCAAGTCAAATACACTGGCAGCTTTTTGGAGTGTCTAGAAACTTGACAAAAAGCTAAATGACGCAAGTACACTGTTTAAAAGCCATTCAAAAAAAGTAAGAGCTCTGTTTGAAAAGTGGTAATCCAGTTAGCCTGCTCAAGTCCACCAATATTTGTGCAAAATTAAGCTAGAAATAATCATGTGCAAGTATGGAAAATTCATGTAAAAAAATTAAGCATGACCTTCAAGGTAAAAAAAAATAAAAATCGAGCAGTCAAGGCAAGCAATGGCAAAAAAAGTTTTTCAAAGCCTTGGAGTGATCAAGAACTACTACTGTGTGTGCAGTGAGGGACAGAAGCCATGAAAGTTGGCTTTAACCATGGCCCTCCCAGACCCATGTCTTGTCACTCACAAAATTCCACTATTATTCAGCCAACACTAGGCTGGATTCCATCATATCCAATGTTTCCAAACAATAAAATACTAAACTTAACACGTTTTTGTATTAATTACATATTTTAAATTGCCTTAAAGATGTTGTCTACTAGTCTATTCTGCTAAAATTTTAATAATTTTACTTTACATGTTTAAATAGATTTACATTATATAGTTAGATGAAGGTGGATCATAGAATCCTGGATGTTTTCACATTATGTACTTTGCTGAACACTTCTGAATTAACCATCTCTGTGTTTAGGCTGGTGACCGCTTCCTTTTAGATACATAACATGGACATCTCTTACTTAAATTTTCTCCTAGTATTGCTCCAGAATAAGCTGTCTGTGATTAAACCACGCAGGCATTGTGGTATGTAAGCATTAGCATTCCTCTCTGGAAATAGCATGCAGTTAGGTGTGCTGTCCTGCATTCACTGAGCAACACAGCAAAACATAACAAGAAAAGGAGTATACGATGAGAAACAATTAACTCCACTCTTACAGTTTACAGTAGCTATTTCTTACCACTACCCCGCTTTCTTTTTTAGTTTATTTTTTAAGCATTCCAATAACTAATGGCTCTTTCCTTCTTATATCGCCATAAAATTTAAGGGGTCTGGAAAAATCATAGGGAGGCACAGGGCTCATTTGGAACTACCCACAAACAACCCAGTATTCATTGCTTGTTTTATGTTCAGGTTGAAGTTGTGCACAGGGAGCAATTTAACTTTCTTAATGGATTTCAAGGGAACTAAAACCATGCTAAGGTTTTTGTCAAGGTCAGTCAAGAGCTAGCTAGTATATACGCATGTATAAGAAAATGCATATTCTCTTAATAGCCTTTACAATCACGGAATATTAATCCCCATGTTCATGCAATAAAGTGTCATTATGAATAACAGTAATGAGCAAGTCTAGAGATTTTTAAGAACTGAAATAAAGACTTGTTTTTTTCATATTGCATTTTATATTCCCCCCTTTTTGGCTGCAGTAGAGCCTGCAAAGTGAAGTATAAAGAAAAAAGCATGTTTTCTTCCAATTATCATTTGAAAACATAAAAGCATTTCTTACAACTTAACCCACTGAAGTCTTATAAGAAAAAGTCATATTTGCCGATTAATGCTTTTACTTGAAATGTAACTCTTACATAAGACCCTAAAAAAAGTTACCGGGGAAGAAACTCGGAGCTCCCTGTGCTGAGCTGTGCCTGGTGGCGCTGCCACCTGCTGGCCACCAACCTGGGTCACAGAGCTACTGCAAAGCCAGCTATTGCAACTCCCGTCTTTTCTAGGAAGATACATTGCACTATCTTTAGCTCGTTGCTCTGGAAAATGATCAGAATGAAGCCTTCGTAAGGTAGACAAAGGGAATTGTTTCATCACTAATGATTATAGGCCGAAGGAAGCAAAACTCGAAGCTGCAAAGGAGCTCAGGACAGGGAGTGGAAGAGCTCACAGAGATGCTCATTCCTGTATATTGCCACCAGTACAGCACCATGTACCAACTTCAGCCAACATCAGCAGAAATTTAAAAAATATAATTTGAAGCTGTATTGTTTCCAGCTACAGGATACAATTTTGAGGACTTGATGAATATGGACATCCATCTTCAGAGGTGCTCATAAGATCAGAACATTAAACACTGCAGCTAAATGTTGTAACATTTTAGAAGTGTGATCTTTAGCCAAGAGCACATTTCCAAGCATACCCAGTGCAAGACTGTCAGGCCAGGTGAGGGAAAATAGGTTTCACTCCCATGTAATTCAGCAGCCAGCAGCACAGACAAGTTTCTACCATCAGGATATTTGGTAAACAGGTTCACCAAGAAGATACAGTCCTGCTACAACATAGTGGCTCATTCTCTACGGTTCAGGTCTTCCCATAAGCCCTTCCTCATGAAGGTAGATAAGCCACACAACCAAGAGACTGGAAGTTATTCAAGTGTGTTTCTCAAGACCTTCAAACTGGGACCCATTCCCCTGCACTTGGATGAGTCAATAACCAAAAGCTCATGTTCAAGAGCGAGCAAGCACATCTATGGAATACATATATTAAGAATGATAAAACTAGGGGACTCGATCAAAGATTTCAATAAGAGATATTGAAACAGGAAATTGGGGCAAATACATACCACTACTTCTCCTTGCATACTTTTGCATCACAGGTTATCTGCAGCCTAGGAGTTGCCAAACAGACTTTATATAAGCCAGTGTACTGAAAATCAGTTAAAGCATTTTTTTATTTGAACTTGACTAATGGCTTAAAAAAATTATTAGCAGTTAGCAGAGGTGAACTCCCTGATTTAATTAAGCATCATATGTAAAACTTTTTTTAAAACCAAATCTGCACTAAATACTTTCATTAGTTGCTCCCTGCCTCATGTGTTGTGAGGCAGACTGGACAACCTTCTCTATTTGCTCTCCTCAGTCCATTTATATTCTAGTATCCATTATCTTCATATTTGTTTTTCCAAACAGAAGCATTCTAAATTAAATAACTTCTCCTCACATGGACACACTGCTATTCCAAAAGCAAAGAAAAATCAATGTGCCCTTTCTCTTACCTTTGCTGATTTTACCATGTCCTTTCTGAAGCGAGTGCGCATAGAATGTATGAGGAGCAGTGATATTTTGTTAAACACTTCCTTTCCCTCCACATTCCCAATGACATGCCTGCTTCCAGAACTAAGAGTTACTAATTCTGGTTATATATATATTCTTCTGAATAATTTAGATTTATTACTGATACAAACTGTCACCCCCAACTGACCAATAATTTTCTGCCACTACTGCTACCAAATTTTATATTTAAATATTCTGATTAACTTGGGGAACATCCACTAAATTTGTCATTTTAGCATTCAACTTCTTTCCCAGATAATTGACTAACGTGTAAGAAAAACTAAACCTCTTTCCATTAATTCTTATGCCTTTGGCTCTTAAGTTTACTCTCTTACTAGGCTAGGAGAGTATTTTTCTTGTTATTCTATTAAAACTATTTGGTAAGAAAACTTTCAGAAAAAAGTCCTTCAAATCCTTACCATACTTGAATCAATTATAACAATTTTATGCAAAAGCCTACCCAAAAATCTATCCTGATTGATGCCAGTGTGCAATTTCTCTTACAGGTAAGATTTATTCTTCCCCTTTACAACGTATTTCTACTAGTTCAATCATTTCAACTTTTTGTTCCATAAATCAGATTTATTAGATTGTACTTTCTGAAGTGTTGTTAAAAACCATTTTTACTGTCTCCCATCCCTCTGGAAATGGACTTAAGTGAAAAGTTATGCACCACAACAAGCAATTTGGCAAATTCACACTCGAAATTAAAAAGTCATTGCATGACTTCAGCAGTTTGCTGCTGTTCATTTTACCAGCTTGTTCTAAACCTAACAATATTTCATTTTGATACAGAAATGCACTGGAAGAATTGAAGGATTGTGGGAATATCAAGCAGCTCTTCTGTAACAGGTAAGTACAGAAATCACTATACAGAAAGTAGCCTTAAAAAATAATAATAAATTCACTCCTCTGCTTAGTTTTAACAGATTATTTCATTCCACATTTCTTCCTTGCAAGCAAAGGCTCTAGCCATAAACCTATCAGGCTGTTTGGGAGAATCATTCATCCGTTCCCAGCCAAACAATTCTATTTTTCCACAGTTAAATATTAGGTTGGGACTGAGCACAAGAAAGATCAGTATTGATCTCAGAGTTAATGGATTATTGGTCTCTAATATAATAAACAGGTCTCTAATATCCTGTGTACAGAGTGAAAGCTATTGGTAATTCCTTTAGAAATACTGCTTAAGAACATCCAGGTTTTTTTTGATGTTTCATATGTATAAATAATACAAAATAAATACAAAATTTAATTAATTTAAATACAAAAATAAGAGGATTGATCATGTAAGTTCAATATTCCTTTATTTTTGTTCCCTATTTTTCTTAGGGGGAAAAAAAGGAACAGAATTACCCTGCTTTGATTCATGTGCACCCTTTCATTACAAACCCTACAACAAATATAGGAATAAAATGAACTGAATGAAACCTTAAAAATCACCAGTTCCAAACTCCTGCCATGGTCAGGGACACCTTCCGCTAGACCATGCTGCTCAAAGCCCCATCCAGCTTGGTCTTGAACACTCCCAGGGATGGGGCATCCACAGCTTCTCTGGGCAACCTGTTCCAGTGCCTCACCACCCTCTGAAAAAAAGAATTTCTTCTGAACATCTAATGAAAATCTATCCTTTTTTAGTTTAAAGCCAGTATCCTTTGTCTTATCACTACACCCCCTGACAAAGAGTCTCTCCCCAGCTTTCCTGTAGCCCTCTTTAGGTATTAGAAGGTCACTAAGGTCTCCCCAGAGCCTTCTCTTCTCCAGACTGAACAATGCTATCTCCCTCATCCTGTCTTCATAGGAGAGGTGCTCCAGCCCCTTGATCATCCTTGTGGCCTTCCTCTGGACTCATTCTAACAGGTCCATGTCCTTCTTGTGCTGGGGGCCCCAGAGCTGAAAACAGCACTCCAGGTGAGGTCTCGTGAGAGCAGAGGGGGAGAATCACCTCCCGCACCCTGCTGGCCACACTGCTTTTGATGCAGCCCAGGATACGGTTGGCTTTCTGGGCTGCAAGCGCACATTGCTGGCTCATGTGGAGCTTCTCATCAACCACAACCCTGAAGTCCTTCTCCTCAGGGCTACTTTCACTTTCAATCCATTCCTCATCCAGCCTGTATTTGTATCTGAGAATGCCCCAAAATTAATAGTAGGATAGCTTCATTTGTCTGCACTGCCCGTTCTAAATCTTCAATCAGTGAATAAACTTATCCTGCAGAGAGGTGTGAGGCTGAATCGAGAACACACTCAGAAGAATTAAAAATATGAAGCAGGAAGGTTTTTTCCATCATTTCCAAGTGATGGATTTGGCCATTATGGAAAAATGATGGCTGCTTAATCAAACACATGAAAATTCACAGGGCACAGAATGCTTGGTTCATATTTGAATGCCTTTTTGGAAACTACCACTTACTTATCCCATTGTTTGGATTGCTCTGTGCCATAAAATAGCTCTATACCAAACAACTGAGCTTTGGTGTCATAAAAGGTATTATGAATTAGCTTTTGTTTTTGGAAGGGGACAGGAACAATGGAAGAGTTACCAGAGGGTAGGGAACATCTGCAGTAGAAAATACTTGTAAACAAGAAAAAAATTACACCCCAGAATAACAGCTGTCAAATCATCCTACAACTGTTCAACAGAAATAACTTAAAGCCAAACAGCTGATGAAGCATATAATCTCCAGTCTTGAGGCTATTAACCAGAAATAACCACTGCTGTGCATAGTTTAGACACATTAGTTTGAGCAATTTATAGCAAAAGACAGTCTTACTTGGTTAGCACCTCAGTGTCTCCAGCAAGACAGTGAGAAATACCATGAAAATAAAGCTTTTTAAAAAAAATAAAGCACCTGAGTCTGATACTGATCCACTCGTCACTGTATTGCAGCATAAGGCCAGCAACGAAAACAATACCTGAAAGCTCACTCAGAAAAGAATAAATTCAGTATTGGATAATGAAACCAACTTTATTGGACAATCTGATAAAAAGCAATTAATAAAATTTACTCAGTGTGATCCAGGCTTCAAGGAGCTACTGCAATTTAATGCAGTCCTTCATAATTCACAAATTAACTCCTAAGCAGTTATCTTATACTATTATGTCATCATTACTTTAAGAGCAATCTGTGCTCTGAATAAAGATTTTGATTTTTAAATCCATTCAGAGGCAGGAAGAATGACAAAAATTCAGTATTTACATCGTATGTGCTGTATGAACAATAACATTAACTTCTTTATAAAAAAATCTAGACAGCAAAGATGTCAGTGGCCAGTGGAATGCAAAAAGCTGCAAATAACTAAAATACTTTGTAGCATCTTTCATCTACTCCAATTTTTCCATACCTACTGAGGATGTATTGCTATTTCTTTTAAGAAAATGCAACAGATTAGCTGGGAAAGCTATCCCACTGGATATACAAAATATTCTCATTGTCTTGCTGTGGCAATGCTTAAGATAATATATGTCCATCCAGAAGCAAGTACAGTGGGATGCAAATTGCATCCCTAAAGTTTGCAATGGTAATATTATCTGGCAGTAAATTAAGATCTACATACAATTACAAAACTACACAGTCTTCCTTTGGTTCCAAGTAAAAGAACACACTTATTTCACTCATTGCTTTCTTCCGGGAAAGAAATCCAAAACATTTTTTCAGTGCAAAGTTTAGGCACATTTTCAGCTGCAGTGGTGTATGATAGACATAAAACTGTTTCACATGAACATTTAGATACATTTTTTACTATAATAAAATCCTATTTCACAGTTATCTCCTAGTCAGATATACTTTTGATGGTTAGGTTTCCTAGAATATCTTTAAACTATTAGTTTCCTTGAACAGCCAAAAAAACCTAAGTAGACTTTCAGATTTTCTGTAGAAAACTGCTTAAGATGTCTCTACAACTCTCACCTAGGCAAAATAGTAATAAAAAGAAAATCTAGGATCTCCATCTGATCACAATAAAGTGAAAAAAAATGCTAGGTTAGATCAGCTGTTGTTGCCACTTTGTTTACATTTACATTTCCTGAAAGGATTGGCCTCTATAATTCTGAAACAGCATAGAATAGCCTCGGTTTTTCCATTCCCATACAAAGCTTTCCAGAACAAGAAATATCAACTGTCCATCTCTCTTCATTTAAAAATACTAAAATCCAACAGGAAAAGGCATGCTTTCCTATAAATTAAAGAGTTCTTCCAATTGAAAACTTGGGCTAATGTATTAATCTTTGATTTTATCTTTTTCCACTATTATCTAACGTAAAAACTACAAATCTGTCAAATTCCACGTGGTCTGAGAGATTACAGTGGAGTTTGACATTTTGCTATAAATTGTTCTCCATAAGTCTCAGCAGACAGGTACATTCTCACTGTGCATTGCCACAAACACCATTACTGCATTTTGCTAATCAGAAAACAAAAAACAGGCTTTTAATCAATGCAGTTAATTCAATAGTTTTGCACATGCCATATTCGTAGCCTCTTCCTGCATACTACTGTATTCTGTGGGTTTTTATCAGAGGGCTTCTGTTTGTTCATTACCTATATGAAGGGTGTGGAACTGTGTACATATAAGGGCACACACTGCTAGATCTCCAGTGTTCAAGTTACCTAGGTCCAAATGGAGCCTAGTCATAGCCTAAGAAGAGGTGGATTGTTTACACTCCTTGTTCAGACCTTTTCCCAACAGGGCTTTGTCTTTCAAAGAAAGGTGTCACTAAACATACACCGGCCCAAGACATCCCAATAGTGCCTTTATTAAAAGCACAAACTGAAGACACCTCAGGTTTATTTTCAAGAAAATGGGACACTTGAGAAACAGAGGTAGTAAGAGTAATTACCTCTTGAGAAGCGAAACTCTAGAGTATTTAAAGCATCAAGAGCTCCAAGATGAGCCTTCTGCATGATCAGCAATGCTGAATGTTTTGGCCTGGGTAGGCATCCAGGACATCCTTTGTCCAAGTAAAAATAATAATAGTCCATCCACAAAAAACAACAACAGAAAATGCTTCTTCATTCACAATTTTGATTCAGTTTATAAAATACCTTGTCATTAAAAAGTCAATAGGATGGACAGGGTTTTCCCTCAGCTCAGCAATACAAAAAAGCACTTGAAAGAACATGATGCATGGCTTCTAGGCAAAGGCTATAGTTCTTCTAGCAGCTCCAAAGATGCCCACAGCTAAGATTTCACCTTTCACACAGCATTGGATGGGCAGACTACATAGCCAACACGTGTAGTAAAAACTTAGAACCACAGAGAGGCAAAAGTGAAGGCAGTAGGCCAGAAAGTAACCCTTACAAACACATTTTCACTCAAGACATCAGATGAAGTTATAGCAACTTCAAATAGAAGTGGGATTTACCAGATGGCACAGTGTTAGGGACTGCCACCTGAAGGGTTTACGTTTATCCTAGACTGACATAAATTTGTGCTTTCCTTTCAGAGCAAAGAATGTTTACTTGGTCACATCTGTTTTGAGAAACAACATGTCTGTAGAAGCGTTTCTGAAATTTTTTATTAGTAAGTCATGGGATGCTGTTTTAGTTATTCATTCTAATCCTTTAAAAACCACACTCCTTTCACGGAAAACAATTGTATTTCTCCTAGACCACAAGTAATGTTTTCTCCCCTAGGATCCATAACTTCTACCAGCCAGACCTCTATGACTCCTCTGTTTGATAGTATGCAAGTAGGCACCAACTACAGCCAAGAACTTGGGAAACTGTTAGTATAATTTATAGTCTTACTGGACATTATTACAGGTGGCCTGCTTAATTTCTTACAGTTTACCACTTGTGAAAGACAAATTAGTTTACCTTAATGTGATGGTGGGAGGCCTTTATCATTCCATCTGGTACCATCTCATCAGCAGCAGCACCATCAAGCAAATGAGGCCCAGGAGATACTAATAAAGCTACCCTGTTTTGCTCACTGTTGAATTTACTGGGGAAGATTTACAAACACACAACAATATAGGGTGGAGGGGGGCCAGGGGAGAAGAAACAGGATTTCAGTGAACATGATGGCAGACAGCTGTTATTCTTCTTTGGTTAAGGAAATAATCAGAAAAAGGAAAATAAAGATATCAACGAAATATCAAAAGGATGTTTTCCTATACATATAAATAGGAAAAGGATGTATTTAAATGAAAGGATGACAGAAACTCACACATACATTTTGGTACAGGACAGTGCTGATGGAGGACAACTGGAAGACCAACCTGGAGGATCAAGAAGTTCAGTTGCAATGCAGTGTTATTATCTGTACACATACGATAGCCAAAGCTCTTCCAGAAATAGAGACATGGAAAAAAAACCACAAGTCCTATGTTTCTGCCTTTTGTACCACACCAGGCTACTACTACTGGTGCTTCCAGTAGACACCAGCTTCTCTTGCCTTTGTCTGTCACCCCCTGACATTGTATATCAATGCAATCTTGTTCAAAGATGGACTGCAGCACAATGAACTAATATCACAAGGGGCATCTTCCAGGACAAGGCACATAAACCCATACATGGGGTAAAGTACTGAATAATGTTTTGCTAGTTCTTGAGTTTCCCACTTTGTAATATGACAGCAGACAAAACTCTTAGAAGGAGAGTATCATAATTAAATATAGTAACACATTAAAGAACAATGCATCATTTAGAACATTAAAATTTCTCCAGACACAATACTAGTAATCAGTATAAGAAAAGATAATGAATATGGGAAGGGCAGAGATAAAGCTAGACCAGACATTTTTGCTTAAGCTAGGAGCATACACAATTTGATCTTGGTTGAAGAAAAAGATCTCATTAGATGTTCAGCAGAAGTAATTTCTAACATAGTACGGCTTTTATCTTTTTATAGTTAAAAATACACTTTTCCAAAACACTACTAGATTTGATGAAATCACCACCTAAAAAATATTGGTTTTGTCAAGTTAAAAAAATTGTTTTGATATTTTACTTCCTCATTATAAAAACAACAGATTTTATTTAAAAAAATCTTATGTGTTTCACACCAAAAGTTTTAACACGTGTCCAAGGACGCTGATACAGATTTATTTACACTCATGATATCTCAAGTTCAGAACAAAACCATCAGAAATGGGCAGATACCAGAAGAAACCTTCCTGGAAAACATGGCTACAAAGCGTTCAGTCTAACAAGGCAGCAAAACACATAACACAGCCATTTGTGGTCAAAGAAAACTGCTTCTATGAGCAGAACATAAAATAAATTAAGTTCAAGTTGTCAAAAAAGAGAACATACTATTTTTACCCCAGGAAATAAAGTTGACATTTAATCTGAGGTACAGCACATAATCTTCATGTCTTCCATCTGTGCATTAGGGGAAAATCGGTTCTTCTCACTTTTCTTATATGCAATTTTATAATTACATAACAAATCCAAACAAAGCCAAAAGATACAAAGTTCTGTAAAGCAGTTACAATATAAATATATATTACATATATAATATGTAAGAACAAAAAAACTACAAATTTAAACCACCTATGATTTTTAGCACTGTTACAGTTGTTTCTAAGAGAACTTAGAAAACAAGATCACGGATCACATTCCTTTCTTGCTTGTACCAACTCTCTGCGCAATTAAGACAGTAAAAGAAAACAATTCTTTTCTCAGAAAGAGTGACAGCTTATAAAAGGTGAAGATAAGCAATACAGTGAAGATAATAGATGCAGTGCATTGCACTGGAAGACAAACAGCATGGATGGAAGTGGAGGGAAACTGTGAATCAGCTTTACACTTTTGGTTGTATCGGTTCCTTAAGACAGCACTAGAAAAGGCCACTGCTGGGCTGTGAAGTGAAAGTGCTGTAGGCATGTTGATTTGGCTTAGCTCAGTACCTTCAGAGACCTACCCAACAATGCAGTATGAGAACAGTTTAACACCACGTAGATAGAGCATCTTGTGGCTCAGTGACACAGCAGTGCAACTCTGAAGCAGGTAAATGTACCTGGGTCTATGTAGGTTAGAGAAAACAAGACAGGAAAGCTACCCGTGATATACACCTCTCTGCAGAGGATGGGTACAGAAAAATAATGTATGAGTATATGTCCAAAAGTTTCTCAAAACCATATTGCGTCTATGTTTCAGGACATATGTTCAGAGGAGCATTCCCAAGATCACCAAGTCTAGCACCTACTTACTACTGCAGAAAAATCACATCTTAGTTATTCCTCACATGTACCAACTTTCAGTTCTGAAGTAGTCACCCTTCTTGTCCTGTCACTTGTTAGGTGCCTGCTTCAGACACTTTAACATCTCTTTAACAGCCAGAAGCCTGGATTTATTGACAGCCAATTTTTTCGTACTTATTCTTGTGTAACTTTGCTCCTCAGACATTTTTTTCTGTCTCCACATCACCATTATAAGCTATTTAGAGGCAGCACGCATCATCACTTTCCCATAGCCCAGCATCTTTTGCCTAAAAAAGACCATTTATTTTAGACACGTATCTATTTTTTCCTTCTCTTCCCCCTTGCAATTATTTCAAGTAAGGCGTAATGAAAATGTCACTTTTCTATAGCATTGATAAGGGTAAGTATTCACATTAAAGGACTAAGAAGCACCCTAATAGCTGGCTTACTAATAGAGGTGTGAGCCACAGTTTCCACCCCAGCCACCTACAGAGATAGAGGGAACATATGTCAATTGCTCCAGCAGGTAAAGCAAAGTTTAAGTATACAGACAAAACACATATTCAAACAGGTGTAAAATTCAAAGACTGCCCTATCAGTCTAGCTCCACCAGCAAGCCTACTCCCCATGACAATGGTGAAAGTGTTCTTATTAAAAGTCTACATCAGCATTTCATATCCTATAGCTACCTATAGGCAAACACATCATAAAAGCTAGTTACTGAGACATACTTAGCTAACTTGATTTTGTCATCAGTTTATGTTATAATATTTAAAATACCCTGTGGTCTAGAGAAGGTCACATTGTCGCTTTTGTACTAATAAAGACAAAAATCATCAAAGCAGGCGAATCCATTTGTTCATACAATATGTATCTTATAAAAGGCAAACTAGAGTATTCAAACAAGTCAGTACATCATAAATATAAAATGCAGTTAGCTGCAATTAAGGCTTTCATTATGTAATGAAAAACAAAAGCAGTGAAGAAAGAAAGCCCTCATCCTCTTGAGCACCAAAGCTATACATAAAATAAATCACATGCAGGCAAGAACAGAAAACTAGTCCACTAGCTAATTACTTCTGCAAGCACTGATGAGAGAAATTATTTAGTAAGCTATCATACAATGCAGAAAGAAGAACCACTAAAAGTGGAAGTTTGTAACGTATTACTATACTGTAGCATATATTAATTTTCATTTTTAACAAAGTTAAACAGCCCTATTGCTGCTACCTTTTCCACAAAGTGGCTAAAGCACAACAGCTAACAAGAAATAACTTGAAAGTCTCCAGGTTTTTGCAATTTTTATAACTTCTATTTAACCACTAGGTGGTGATAGCTCAACACAGATCAGCTTCTAGTCTACTAAAATAAGCATAAACTGCAACTGGACAGTACAGTTTAACATTAAATTCAAATGTGCCCTCTACACACTAAAAAAAAGGAAAAATTCACCATTTATGCTGCATAAATTGCTGTAGCATAGACTTACCTGCTGTGGTTACATCCTTCCACTAACTCCATTCTTCGTTAAAACACTAATAGCTTGAAAAAATAAATCCTTTTTTTTTTCCTGGATCATTCACCAAAAAAGCCTTCCACCTTGTTTCTAGCTGAGGCACATAGTCATTGTAATGCTCTATAGTGTTGTCTTAGCAAATGCTTCTAAATACTGCAGTAGTTCCACATTTAAATTCTCTCCCTATAGTGCTACTTACAAGACAGTAAGCCTAAGGCTGCTTCTACAAGTCCTTTTATGAATTCTACAAAAGGCCACCATTTTTTGCCCCCAAAGCCTCCTCTACATTCCTTCAAATAGGCCCCCTCAAATACAGCATATTTAAAGAACACCCACAACCACTGCCTTTTTCATCAGAATAAACCTGTACATCACAGCTTTCCTCACTCAGATAATCAGCCACAAAACCTAATCCCATGTCCCACTACCCCCCAGGTAGCTGAACAAAGTTCAGCTGAAGTCAATTCTCCTTTGAGGCTTGCCCTCCAGCAGGTACATTGGGCACACCTGCACCCTGTTAGATTAGACATACAATCTAACTTTTGCCACAAAGACTAATCAACCACCGGAATTTTTCTATCCAGTTTAGAAAAACTTCTTTTATGTGTTTGCTATAATAATGATTTTGCATTTGCACAACACTGCTTTTGCTATTAATGCTACTGCCTGATCCATTGCCAGTGACGTTTGTACCTGTCTCTACAACAGCCTCTGTGTGGTGAGGCTGCATCCCCACCTTCCAGCACGTAGCCCCTAACATGGATTGCTTTCTTCAAATACTGGCACCTGGATGAGTTAGAGCCACACTTGCTCAGCTCTAGGCATTTTAGAGCTCCATCTGGGTGCAGCCCAGCTACCGAAACCACAGAAAGTTGAAAATATGGAAAAAATGCATGGCTTTTCTATTCTCATATTGCTTACAATGGTATCCATAATATGACACCTCTGAAATACAATTATGCTTTTCCAATGATTGTATACAAGTTAAATTCATTGGTTTCTCTCCACATTTAAATCTAAATAGCTGAAATCAGTTAGTTTTAATTACGTTCACAAATATACTACTATAAAACTTTAAAGTAAAATGAGTAATGCAACAAAACCATAAAAAAATATAAATCGATACCTCCAGCATAATCACACTTTACTGCACCACTGAGGACGTTCAGAGCCTTATGACTGTGAAAGGGCAGTAATAAGACTATTTGCTAGGATTTCATACAGAAATTTATTAGTTGGGGGAGCTGCACGTCAAAGATGAAGACAAAACAGATTACTGAAGATAACTAGGCTACAGGGCCACAAGATGTCAGATTAACATTATAGGGAAAACAAAGAAAAAGGACTGAGGGAGTTTGTATTACTTTTATGTTACACCAACCTGTGTTTGCACGTCTGCATTTAAGTTATATATAAACATAACATGTTTTCCATAAAACATGTCTCTCTTTAACTTGTCCCTATTTGCTGTCCCGTAGTTTATAGCTCAGTGTGCATGAACACAGCTTGGAATAAACAGACTGAGTGTAATTTATGTCAGTAAAATGGGAAAGAAGAATATATCAGGTATATTAGCTAACAGCATGGCTTAAATAGGTTTTAAACTGAAGCTGAGAAATTTCTACTTAAACCACAAGTAATCCAACATGAACAAAATCAATAGGAAAACAGAGCTACAAAGCAGTAAAATACATGGACCATTCTCCAAAAGTGATAGGGTTTCTCACTAGACTGTGAAAGATCCCATGCTGTTCTGAAGTCTGCATCAGACTGTCACCCTACAGAGAGCATGTAAGAATGATAAACTTATGAATAAAGAGAAAACAAACCCAAATCCTTGATTAAATAACTTAATCTCCTTACTGTTTCCTTGGTCTGCTCTTTCTCAAGTAAACTGTAAAGTCCTTAATGCTTCCCTGTCTGTTCCAGGGTCCAAGCTGGGTGCTTCTTCCATGACCCGAGATACAAAGCATGAATTTTACAGCACTGGGGTTTCACAACACCTACAGACTCTCACTTAGACTTTCCATCTGGCTTCAAAAGTGGAATGAACACGGGCTCTAACCTAGCAGCAGCCCAAGACCTTGGCCACAATTCTGTTCTGCAGCATGAAATTCTTATTATAGCGGACTTATTATAGTTTGTATTTAAACAAACAAACAACAACAACAAAAAAAGATATACACTCAACATGCATCTGAACCACTCAGCACCTAGTCCAGGCTCTACTATCTCTACTAACTCTTAGTGATCCTCTGTACAGAAGAGATAGTTGATCATGTCAGGATTCTCAGGCAACATTTCCACAGTTAACCATTTTCACTGGCCATGGTTCTGCTGCATTTTTATAGGGTCAGGTTTCAGTGCAGAAGGTTGTGTTGCTATCATTTTTGTTACCACCTGCCGTCCTCCCTTCCTTCATTTCCAGAAGAGAAATAGAAGCTGAGTCTCACTCCTTCAGGCTGCAAGAAATATCACCTGCTTTTCTGGGTTGGTATGATGTGGATTTTCTTCCATGGAATTAAACTCACAGAACTGTCATTTAGAGTAAATGAGGAAATAATGAGGGCATTTTTAAACATTCTGAGCACAAAGTAAAATAAATGTTTGAATAATATTCTCAAATGCCGTTATCATTAAAAAAATAATAATAAGGGAAAATAATGATATCCTAGGGCACTGTCCTCAGTGAACTACAAAGTATAAATAGCTCAGCTGAAAGCAGAACAAAAGTTGTTTTGTGCTATCATATAACTGAGCCAAAAATAAAGCTTTTTTGGCATTGCTTTAGAGAATCTCATAGTTCTTACAAATCTTAATAGCTTAATCTTTTCCTTTAACCTTTCTCTAGCTAGATAAAAGGAATTAAAATAAAGCTCCTGGTTCTCAGGGACAGAATGTTTGGTATGTATTGTTGATAAACAGAAGAATACCAAACCTTCAAACGTTTCTTGACCCTTCCCATTGTATTAACCTAAAGATAGCATTTTTGTAGGTATTACATAATTTCAGATTTGAAGTAGAAAAGTTCTTTAGTACACATTTTCCATAGACCATCTTTCCACAGTAATTCATGCAAAAAGCCAAGACTATGACATAACAGATATATTTAAATATTTAAGGAGGATGATCTCCCTCGTCCTGCTGGCCATGCTGCTTTTGATGCAGCCCAGGATACAGTTGGCTTTCTGGGCAGCAAGCACACATTCCCAGGTCATGTCGAGCTTTTTGTCCACCAACATCCCCAGGTCCTTCTCCTCAAGGCTGCTCTCAATCCATTCTGTGCCCAGCCTGTATTTGCACTTGGAATTGCCCCAGCCCTGATGCAAGACCTTGCAATTGGCCATGTTGAAAGTCAGGAGGTTCACACAGGCTCATCTCTCCCACCTGTCCAGGTCCCTCTGGATGACATCCCTTCCCTCCAGCATGTTAACAAAACCACACAGCTTGGTGTCATCAGCAAACGTGCTGAGGGTGCACTCAATCCCACTGTTCATGTAACTGACAAAGATGTTAAATAGTGCCTGTCCCAATACAGAGTCCTAAGGGACACCACTTGTCACTGGTCTTCACCTGGACATCAAGCCACTAACTTCAACCCTTTGAGTGCAACCATCAAGCTGATTCCTTATTCACCCAGTGGTCCTCTGTGATGAAGTACTCCTGTCTCACCCCCTACCCCAAGCTTAAGCAGAGCATCCGGCCTAAGCCAGTAACACTCAATGGCCGTCATGATGGATGTGTCCAGTCATGATGGTGGTGTCCTGGATTCAAGGGAGACAGAAGACAAATAGCCAAGGGCTAGTATGCTAACACACTGTAATGGTGCTTTGTGATCACACTTTATAATCTTAGCTAAGTAGCATAAAAGATTCTTGTAATGCATATAATCCTTTAGACACAAATCATTGGCCAAGTCTGGGACTAGGAGTGGGTTCAGCCACACCTAGGCTCCTTACCTCTTCAGTTCAAGGAGTTTAGAAAGCAAGGGGGTCCACTCTGAACCTTGTGACTCATTAGGAGGGTTTCCTTGATGTAATGTCACCTAACCCAGTTTCTTATGTAGTCTCTGTGTAGTATATAATGTCTTTCATTTAGTGTCTTTGAGTTGTATACAACGCCTTTTATGTAGTGTGCAATTAGGTGTACCTTCCAATTATAATCAGGTGTACCTTGCCATCATCAAATCTTTGTTGATATGTATAAGCTTTGTTATCAATAAATTATATTGCTGCTTCTCTCTTCCGAGTGAAGTGCATATCATTCCTCATTCCTTTTTCCACCCACAACATCCATCCATCAATTCAATGTCTCTTCATTTTAGAGACAAGGACATCATGCGGGACAGTATCAAATGCTTTGAACAAGTGCAGGTAGATGACATCAGTTGTTCTTTCCTTGTCCACCAATGGAAGTAAAAACACTGCTGTAAACCTGAAGTAAAAAATTTCTTTTACTTTTCCTCTTTTATATGATAAAATTAGAATTATATGGGATATTTAGACTACCTTTCCTTTTGATAGCAGAAATGGTGTTTTCTTTTGCATGAAAGAATATTGTGGGTCTTTTCACTCATTATTCATGCATACTTTTGTCTTTATCCTTTTGGAAATCATCTAGCAGAAAATTCTCACTAAAACAACGCCAAGACATATATGATGTTCATAAAAAGGAATCTGATGTCCTGGAGTAAGATTTAGTCCATGAAGTGCTCTGAAAGGGCACAGCCTGGTGGAACATCTGATTCGTTCTTACATAGTCACTTTATGAACACTGCAAGTTGGAATTTATTGCCCATAACAAAGAATGGTTAAACAAGACTGTTTCCTAAAAAGTCTATGTACTCATTCTTCATCCAGAAAATGCACGAGTTATAGGATTTATAGTTTATTGCCTCTGACTCAGTTTCAAATAGGGAAAAGGTTGATATTCATGATGGGAATATTTCAGAGGGGCTGATTCTTATCATGCTTTCAGAGTTGAAAAGACTCTCCTTTGCTCAGAAGTATCATGTGAAAGTTTTCATAAAAACCTCCATTTATCATCCTACAGCTGTTGGTAAGAGAACAACAGATGGTTTTCCATAGGAGATGACACTGGAGCCAGGGAGAGTTACTGACATCACCCAGACAGGGAGCCTGGCCCAAATGACATGGAGATGGCAGGACTTCCTGCCATGACTTGAGAGCTGATTTAGGCCAAAAGGTACTAGCAGAATGTTTCTTGTTTCATTTTTCAGTTTGCAGAATGATTTTTCCCCATGTGAATAACCTTCTTTGTCTATATACTGCATATATCACTACTTGCTGACATCACGGCACTTTGAATGAATGTGCTGTGGTGGTGCTGCTGTAAAAAAAAAGGCAGGGTAAATAAGATATTAATCATAATTTGCACCATTAATTTTTTTCCCAAAGTCTTTGACCAGCTGAAAATCATGCAGGGCTTTTCTGAAGTTGATAAATGAACTACAATTTGGTTTAAAAAAAATATGGAAAAAGTAATGAGTGTCTAAATCATTAAGGGAGGTATTAACATTATCATAGACTACCGAAAGAAGGAGAAATATTTTTAGCTGCATCTTCTTAGCATGGCTTACCACAAATAGCTGCAGTTTTGGTACTTTCACCACATACTCATTATAAATACTCCACAACAACTTCTAAGAACTTTCCTCTCTGTTAGTGGAATTGATTCATAAAGCTGGAAAATATTTTTTATCCAGAACATTTTTCACACAAAAAAATATGATTTGGTTTAGTTGAAAAAACAAAGGGGGGGGGGGGGGGGGATCTATGTTGAGGTCAGTCAAACTTTTTCGTTATAAAGAAACAAACCAGATACTCTTAACAACTTTTCTTTTTAACTCAAATTTTGTACCAAACGTTAATTTTTCTAGAAGTTCAACCTGAAAAAAAAATCTATTTATCTCTGGGGTGCATTAAGCAGTTTTCTCAATCTCAAACACTGCTTTTCGAGTCGTTTTGGAGCAACCATCACAACTAATAGCTGGCTGTTTGCAGATCTCTACTCACAGGCACTAGCAAAGTTGCTACTAATATCTCAGTAATGCTAATTACTTGAAGAAACAGAGATCAAGAAACAGAGACAGTCACTGCAGCATCTCCCTTCCAAAGCTGCAGGGAGCTAAAATGTTTTCCTGGTTTTGCAAGCTGAGTAAGAGAGCTGACGGGAAACAAAATGGCTTGCTCACACTCAGTGAGTTAGTGGCGAAGTCAGGCATGCAGCCTGATGTGTGGACATGGCTTATAGACCTGGCGTGTAGCTCAGAAGAAAGCAGTGATGAGACTGAGACTGTACACCTGCAGAAGCCCCAGCCCATGAGTGAAACTCAGCACCATTTTCCTCTTTTCCTCTTTCTCTGTTGCCTGAAGCAGCCTTCCTCCCTCCCTGCTCCAGAGGGAAGCTAGATGCATGCAGCTAGCTCTGAATAAGTTGTGAGGAGTTCACAACACCAAAAATAGCATTGTGTATAGACAGTAGCTGTGTCTCAGAAGTAGCACAGCTCTGCTTGCGTGGCATAATGCCTGCTATAGTTAGCACTGCTTAGTCGGCTAATTAGCCTAGTGAAGGTCCTGCACTAGTGCTTGCATCTTATTTCCCACTGCAGAGTTAGCTCAGCTGTGGTATCTCTGCATAGTACATCACTGTCCGGAAAAACAGCTGGATTCCTGGTACGTCTGTATAGTGATGATCAGGCAGATAAACAAGCAATATATATACATCTGTCTCTTTGATTTGACCCACACTTCTCGTGAGTTGATAGAGGGAAGTAAGAAATCTGTCCTTAGATTACACCTCAGGGTAGCAAGTTCAGTGAAAATTTTACTTTACATAAATTAGAATGTATACTTGTACATAAAAAAAAAAAAAAAAAAAAAACTATTATGGCTTCAGAAACTTAAATTGTTACTTTTCAGCATAATTTCAAAGTTTAAAACCAACTAGTGCATTGTGAATCACTCCTCACAGTTGAAAATATATAGAATATTAAAAAGAATATTTATATAATATGGTAGGAAAAAAAAAAAAAAGTGGAATCATTGAACCTTTCCAAAATATTATAATCTGATACCTTTAACTTAGGAAATTAATTAAAATATGACTCTGTTATTATGTGCTTTTGGTACTTCATTTACTAAAATAGTATGTGATAATGATCCAAAAATATTGCCTAGTAATATTTAAATAAAATAATAATAAAAAGTAGGCTTTTTTCATAGCCTTTAGCAATGGCTACTTTGTACAGAATAATTATTAATAAAGGAACTTGTGGAGTATTCTGATACAGGTGGTTTTTTTTTTAACTTGAAAATAGGACTAAAACCTGCCTAATATGACACCATTTTTATTAATTAATGAAATAATATAAAGACAGCTGGCTTCTCACCTAAAACTTGTGAACAGTGAGGAGAAAATTATGATAAATTAAATATTATAAAAATATTCACTCGGAGGACTCCAAAGAACATTGCTAGGTGTTTAGAGAAGCTGATGGATTTACTGCTTATGAACTGGGGACAGCCCATTTCCCCACAGTCTTATCCTTAATTAAGTCATTTATTTCTGGCATAAATAGGGTTTTAAGTATTAGTTGTTATTTATTAGATTTGTTACTTGATTTGTAGAAGTGCATTTTACTACACAAAGTGAAAGGCAACAAAAAGCTGAGCTCAGGCTCTGCTCTGCAACAATGATAGTCAAGAACAAAGGTATCTGCATTCCTCCAGCAAAGGTTAAGGAGGTTTCTATTACTAACATTGAGCAAAAAGAAGAAATCATTTCCTGTACACCTCTCCCAGAGCACAATGAAGTGAAAGGCAGCTAACAATCAGATCTTTTGGTCTGACCACAGATGTTGCCTTCTGTAGTTAACTTCAAATTATTTTACCAGTCACTGAAACACACTGATATATTTATTATATGGACTTGTTAAGTTAAAATTCAGGAAGTTTTCAATTTTATTTCTAGTTCAGTTCCTGTTCAGGAAGATCACAAATATTATGTGTAGAGATTATGCAATATAAAGTTTGGAATTTAGTCTGGACATTGTTCTAAAAAATCCCATATATATCTTGCACTTAGAAACAGGACTTCGGTACCCTGTTAGTTACTATAAACAAAAAGGTAACATAGCATTTGTCTTGTGCAGAGATCTCATGCAGATTCTTTCCACAACTGGATGCAAGTCTCTTGTGTGGGTCACTGGCTCAGAGAACAATGCATTGCTTCAATTTTATCTGCAGTTTCCAAATCTTCAGAATCTCCAATCTGAGCGTAACTTAAACTCTATATAATGCAATCAAAATCTGGCAGACAGGATAAGTAAAACTGCAGGACCATCTAAATATACCATCTATACTTTTGGTATAGATAGTGCAGAGAAGAAGCAAGACATGTTTTTTGGGGGGTAAAAAAAATAAATAAAACCAAAACCAAGAATTTAATTGCTGTTTAAAAATCAACATCTCACTAAACTGCAGTATCTCTCATAATTGTGAAGGATGTTCATAAAAGTTGAAATTATTTATAACATCAGCTTTAATAAAAACATATAGGACTGGAATATAAAACAGCTGGCATTTGAAAGCTCAGCAGGCGTTATGATACTGAAGGAAGGCTCTTCTGAACTCTTTACATAGATGAGATCACAACCTTTAGTTTCTGAGCAGAGGAAGAAAATAGGCTATAAAAAAAAAAAAAGTAGAAAACAGACAAGAAGAAAAACAAAACATTCAGGCTAATCTTTCATTTTCTATGAATGAAATATAGAAATTTTATCAGCTTTCCCAGTGAAAGTGAAAAGACAAATGGCAGAATAATAATGTTTTCTTTACTGGTACCCAAAATTCTTCCTTCCCCGTTTTTGCAAATGATTAAGTGTTGACTTATTTCCTAATATATTAAGCATAAACCTATTTTTAATAATACAAAAACCTTGAGAATCCAATTTTAATTCCTAAAAAGGCAAGAATTTCAAAGTCCAACAAAGAGCTTTTTCTGAAACAAGTGCCAGTATAGTTGCAGCCCTCAGTTGGATATAAACTCCTCGGTCCCTATACAAGCCAAAGTCTTTCCCTTAAAAAAAAATCAGAAACATTAACTTTATAGAAACTTCTCTCATGTGGATGGATCCACAAGAACCCAGTAGAGAAATAGGTAACTCCCAATAAACCCTATCATTGCCAAGGTCCTCACAACCAACCATGGAAAAAGAAGATAGAGCAGAAAAAACGGGATTTATTTCACAATTCAATATTTAAAGATAACTTGCTAACAGGTTATTTCCAAGAGGTATAAACACATTTCTGAAATACAAATGAAAGTAGGGCTTCATCCCTCTCCCCATACACAGAACAATAGCAGCATAAGAACTTTAGTTCTGGTAGCTTAAGATTTTGACATATTTCATTTTATAATGTGTTTGAATACGGAAAAAAAGTATTTCTCAAAATGAGGGGAAATGGAGCAGACATGTTAGCTACATGTGACTAGATCAGTATTTAAAATAGAGACATGATATCCAAAATTTTCATACGTCCTACTTACATTTCCTAAGCACGTGAGAAATCTGGAGGTCAGTTGTACTGCCTTCTGTAGGTCATACTCACTTATTTCTCCTAATCCACTTATTTTTTGTGATTTATTAGCTCATTTATTAGATTCTGTCAACTTCTAGGTAAAAAATTCAGTTTGGCTTTGCCAAGAAGGTATAATATTGTCTGTCTAATGGTCAAAAGTATACTTCAGTGCATAAGCTCAAAGATATCTATGCCAGGATGCAGGACAGAATGTAGATAGTCTTTATGCACATTTACCTCTAATAATAAAAGCACAATGGCACTAAACAGTGCAAAAAGAGTGTCTCTGTCCTTGGTATATATGAAAACCATATGACTACTGTTGCCTTACAGAAGAGGGTAGGAGAGACACACAAAGCGAATAAAATACATCGCTTTAGAAGAGGAAAAAAGAAAAGAAAAAGTGGGAAAATTCTCCTTTTCTGTTGCAATTTTTATGAACTTGTTAGAAGGGCAGTTTTTGGATATCTCTCTAGTCACAGCTATTCAGAGGAATGCTGATCAGGAAACTTCAGCTGGATTTGCATTTTACTGAGAGGTTTTCTCCCTTCAGAAGCTTTTCTTTGGGACATTAAGCTATATAGTTCTAATTCCAGACTGGTGGCTGAATGCATCAACTTGTTATCCTAAGTAGTTTTCACTAGTTTTCTTTCAACAGGCCCTAACAATCAGCAGGCTTCATCTGTGTGAAATTAATTCCAAAATGAAAATGTCCATAAATAAACAACTAACACCTTCACCCACATTTCTGTATGATCTGGAAATGGCTGTAAATATTGGAGTAATGAGTCTTTGGGTATAATATTCTGTGAAATATACTTCAACAATCTTGGTGTGTCAAACAAAAGCTTAAATAATTTTGCAGAAGGTTTTATCTAACCTGAAAAGACACAACAACCCATTTCTGATGAACAGAGCCCTTTTATATACCAAAGAAAACTGAATCTGGATGCAAATGGTTACATATTCAGCAAAATCCCCACTAGCAACTTTTGTCAGTGGCAGATAGGATTATGTCAGACATCAGAAAAAAATAAATAAATAAATAATAAAAATAAAAAGCACCACAAACTTATCTAGCAATGTTTTGCTGTCTTCATGACTGAAAGCACCACAGTAGATACACAACGTATCTACACAATATACTGTAGATGTTTATTCTGTCTTGTGCAATGTACACAAAGCAGAAAAAAAATCTGAATGGAGTGCAAGAAAAAATCTTTTGAACTCAACACTACTTTATAGGACATCATATGTAAAAAAAGAAATTAAGTCCAGTAAAACCCATACTACCCATTGAGACCCCTCTACTACTGTCAAGAAATATCCAGCCCCACTGGATCTTCAGAGAAAATAATTAGAATTATTTCCTCATCATTTATCAGCAAGATTGTTCATTACCAATACCACTATCATACTTTTTGCCATACAGACGCCAATACCAAAGCTAACCAGAATTAAGTCTTTCTGAGGGACTCATCTGCATCCAGAAATTTCATATCAATTCCTTTTAAAATTTTAATATCAAACTTACCTTGCAATTCGTTCTTTTAAACCACAAGGTTTAATGAGTTGTTGCCTACTACGGTGTATGATTTTTTCCAGAACAAAGTATGGTTATACTAATGTCACTGACTACAAGGTATTGATCTTAGCATTTATCCAGATGTGTGGAATACAGATATATCAATTGTGTATCAATTAAAATTACGCTGATTAGATAGTGCATAATGGGAAAGAAAAATCATGTTCACATACTCAGCTCTCTTTGTGCCAACACATTATCTTTATCCCATTAAAGAGCCTTATGCCATCTGTACCATCTGTGATACCAGCTGGTACATTGGTCCAAAAATATCTCTTCAATTATGGTATACTGATTAGTTTTTAGTATAGAATCAATTGTAGCTTAAATAAATTATAAAAATAAATCTGTATTTTTTTTCATTTCTGTGATTTGATTTTGGTAATGAAAATTCAAAAACTTTCTAAGACTTGGAGATTTCATAATTTACTTCAAATAAAATAAATAAGGAGTGAAGTGGGGATATTGGTCAAATAAGACATATTGGGACTTCATTCAAAAAGCATTTCTAGCAAAAATCAGTGAAGGAGCTACTACATTAAAACTTAATGTTACAAAGCCAACAGTAGAGTGTTATTTGATATAAAGATTTATCTTACTCACTACAGAGGCATTTTTATAAAGCAAATTGGGTGATTCCTACTATGATAAAACTTATGGCAAGGTTTTCACTGATTTTTTGTAACGTTACACAAGTGGAAGTACACTAGAAGATGCACATCCTTCCCTACTCACCACACTTTTCATACTTTGTATCGTAGGGTCTGATCCTTTGATCAATCACTTTGGTTTACTACTACTTGTAGTCTGACAAGTTCTGACAAGTCTGACAAGGTCTGACAAGACAAGTTCTGAGTTTTATGCTATAAATCCTTCAAACTAAGGAATTCTTTTGTATATATTACTTATGTAGGTAATATACAGGAAAATAACTGCATTGTGTTCATAAATACTAACAGCATTACTTCAGCCCCTTTCCACTTATGCATTATGGTGAAATCTTTTAATGGTTTGACCATTGGCTATATTTTGAAAAGGAGATTAATTAAGCTTAATTAAGGAGTTTAATTCATGCGTAGCACTTATTCACCAAATTCAGAACCTCACTCTCCACATCTTGTTACCCAGTAATTTACCTGCAAAATATTACTGAGAATCTGAATTCAAAATACAGTTTTCTACGATGTTCATCACGACAGTGTCTGGGTTCTCCACAAATTTTGCTACATTTACGTTCACAACATCCCCATGAGATGAGAGGGTATGATACCTACTTAATGCAGATAAAAGGCACAGTAAGATTAAGATCAAAGGTATTGACTAATTCATGCACTTGGTAGGAAATTAATGGAAGCTGATTCTCACATTGTTCACACAGCCTTTCAATATATGTTCAAAGTCAAGTTGGGAATGCTGCAAGCGCTCAGTAGTCTGCAAATCAAACTGCAAGGATTTTCTCAGAAAACAAGAAATACTCAGTGCCCATCCCTAAATTTGTCTTAACTGACTCTTCTAACATCACATAGGAGCACTCTGTCAGAAGAAATCCCATTCTCCAGACTAAATTAACGATGTGGGTCTCCTTTCTTTCCTGCATTTTTTTCACTACTTCCTTATTCACACAATAAACAGCTAAGAAATTGCACTGTCTTCTTTACAAGCATTTCTGTGAATCAGTTCATCGTCTGAGAATTTCACTATGTTCACTAAAAAGTAGATTTTTTTTAACTGATAGCTGCAGTAGCATATTGTGCCTCCATATAGTTCAAAACTAGAGGGAAATAAATAATTTCTGGGCTTAGAGACATTTAATCACAGCAGATACTATTGAGATTCAGGGAAAAAAAAAATAAAAAAAAAAGGTTCAATTCTAAGTTGCTGTAGGGATACATTGCGATTTTTCCCCACCTCCATCTAAGCTTGATCTTTCTCACCAATCATTTTCATCTCAGTCACATCAGAAGTGGTATGAACCAAATGTCAGAAAAGGGTCATTGTTAAAAGCAGCCAAACTATCATAGCTTGGGAAGGTAGCTCTTGTCAACTGAAAGCTAAGCTAAAACATTTTACCTCTTAACCAGCGAAGATAAATATAGAGATGTTTATAAGCTCAGCTGATGGATACTACATTCAAGAGTTGTTGTATTTTCATGGCCTTAAATACACATATACATGAGGTAAAACATAAAAGTCACATAGACTGATGCTAGTTAAATTCTGAGGAACTGGGTGATTTGAATAGACAGAGGTCTAACTACGACGCATTCTCACCATTAGACACCTCTTGCTATTACATTCACAACAGACTTAATCCATTCCTTTGCGTTAGCCAGAAGCAGGTAATGAAGCCAGCTTCACATTTCTGTTGCCCTAGACCTTTGGACCTTGTATGGTCAGATATAGGTTTCATCTACTGTTGGGAATGATGATCATCCCAATGTGTCCTGAGATACCCCCCAGGTATCTCGCTTTTGCAAGAGAAAAGTACCAAAAGTGCTTAGGTAGCTAAATATTTGCAGCACCATTTTCTCTGACATATGTGAAATCAAGTATGCCTTCTGCTTTGCTGCACAGTACAGGTTTATTGGCATTTGGCTGAGGTGATCTGCAAAATTCAGTTGCAATGTTGCCACAGATGACTAATACAGTACTGTGCCCACAAAACATTTAGATGGCTCGGTGAAGAATTCCAGTCTTTTTGTGAGTCTCTTGCACACAGAAAGGATGAATAAGAAAATTAAAGAACAACTGAGAACACATCTCCTTGCCAAGAAGATAATGCTACTGGAAGGAACAGCAGGGAGGTCCCAGCAGGATAGCATTATTGAAGCAACGAAGAGCATCAGGTCCTCCCACTTACCCCTTTTGGGCTGAAAGCAGGGCAAATCTATCCCATCAGAATCATTGTCTGCCAGAAGAGCTGTCAGGACCACACTGCAGACTCCAATGGAAACAAGCATTCAAGAAAGGCGACGGCAGCAATAAATTAAATGGGGGAGGGGAGAGTGGGGAAAGCAACAAGGCAACATGTAATTTTCTTGTTTTAGTCATTCCAATTAATTTGTTTCTTACTATTTTTCCCTCCCTTCTTCTGCCCTAACTTTCCACTTCTAAGATACGTTGTTTTTCCTTTTACTTTGACCTTTTGTGAAAAGTTATCCAGTGTTTCACCACAAAAAAAGGGGGAAAAAAAACAAAAGGAAAGAAAAAAGTTGGCATTGCATACTTTAAAGAAGCTGCTTCTGGCAGCTTATTAGGTCTGTAGCAGAACTGCTCCTTCTAGTCTCAGCATTTTTTTCAGGGACAGATGCTCACAAACACAATTGTGTTATACTGCACTAATATTTGGTACACTTCGGTAAACAAAATTCAGATATCATTAACCAACACAACAAATCCAGTTCTTTATGGGCCATACCATTTACACAAAGACATTCAGAACTACCATTTAATCTGGAATACTCTCAATATATTTAGCCACTTAAATTGCTGGAATAATGCCCAGATGGAAAGTGGCAAGATATTTAAAGATTGATTCCATTTTCTAAGTATGCCATGAATATAAAAGTCCTTCCACTTAATCTAATACACTTTTTCAGCCTATTAGTTTTTGATTGATAGAATGTCTTGAAATAAAAAAAGCAGCTGTTGGCAGACACAGCAGAAATCAAAGATACTGTGAATACAGAGACTAACTAGAAGTATATATTGGTTTCACAAAGGAAACAATTTAGTTTCCCAAATGGGGCGATCCTCTACATTTATTATATTCCAAACCTTCAATCCTTAGAACTTGAGTTTTAAGTAAAAGATTTTCAATAAATTAACAACTGTGTTTTTTAGTATTTTTTTAAATGGCATACTGACCCTTGTATAACAAAGAAGGGAAATCTGGGGAGACAAAATTAGACATCAGATTTACAAATGGAGAGGTAATAACTCCATAGTTTGCTTAGGTGTTCAGGACATACAATTGCTATATTATATTGCAATGAATCATTTTTTAACATCTGCATGACATTGAAGCAACAAGTCCAATTCTATGAAAAAAACAACTACAATTAGAAAAACAATTATTTTTCAGATATAACTAGCTCATTGCTCATCAAGAGCAATTAATCACATATTTTTTTTATTCTTAGGCCAAAGTCATGAAGATGCTGAGGTTTTTTCTAACAGGTTAAACTTATTGAAGAATAAGGTGATCATTGGTAAGTAGGATTAAGGATCTCAGTGGAAAAATAAAAGTTCATTATGCAAAGTCCAGAGTGACATCCCTGAGAAGGTTCCATTCAGCTCAGTGGTTCCTCATGCTTTTTATATGAAAGGAAAACACACTTTCTTTATTTTTTCACGAAAAAAAAAATCAATAAAAAATGTCCATTTGAGGCTCTTAATTAGTTTAAAACTGTTCATTGTTTCTTAGGAAGCTTATGAATACTACTAAGTGTCAACACTGCTCTGTAGAAAAAGGAAGGGAAGCAAAGGACAAAAAGCTTTGAAGTTCAACGTGCCCTTGTGTAAATCTGCCATAAGTTAATACTTGACTTTCTAGTATCATGTCCCTCCTCGTAACTGCAACTTGCTTCAAAGAAATGCTGGGATGACAAGGTAGCAATTGCAGAAGACCATAAATATCTATTCTAACATAAAGGAAACAAAGCTCCAAGAGAAAAGGAGAAGCATTCCGTGTTCTGTAACACCTAAATATCCAGGGAAGCATAAAGCAGAAGTTCCATAGAGTGATGTATTCACTTTTTTCAGAACCATGTTTCTGGGGGGGTTAACTATGGAGCACGTTCAATCCTTTGAATCTCAAATGCTGAGGAAATCTAATTCCCATGAAATATCCATTTTACAAGCACATTCACCCTTAGCAGAACTGACTTCATAATCTGCATTTTGCAAATTGCTATCTTTGTATTAAAGCATCTAAAAAACAAAATTATGGGTAATAGTTATGTTTATTGGCACAAATAACTGTTTCAAGGACTCTGAAGAGGCATGAACAAATTCTCCCCAAACTGTAAACCAGTGGTTATTGCAAAATTTGTGCAATTTGATTTTTAAATTTGGAATTGTTATCAAAATTTTCATCTATATGCACATAAGTAAAGCAGCAAGGGCTTTTGTCAAGATTGTGGCCTCTGAGTGTTATTTTTTAAAACCTTAAGAGGTATTAAAACCTTCAGAAGGTATGCATTCATGTTTTTTTTTCTAAGGCAGATTTTGGAGAATGATTTCTAAACTTCCTTGAGCCAAAAATTATATTACTTTAATTTTATATATAATTGTCAGAGCCTCATACTTTCATTAGCTATATGCATTGCTCTGTTTAGCACGTCTGTACACAAATACACAGTGAAAAGCTCCTTTCAAAACATTAATCACTGGAATAATCGCTTTGGAATGATTCTAAGTTGTGAGAATCAATGTTTTTCCAATTTCCCCCTTAATGACCTGAAAGATAACAAACATTCCTGAATAATATTCTTTCCTGTTAATTTGTGCCATTAACTATTACTGCTACCCTGAAGAGAGTATTAGAGGTCTTATTGAGATTAGATCACTCTGTGCTGCGCATTTAAAAGAAAATGACATCCACCAGGGAGAGCTCCTAATTTTATTGCCATGATTTGTCTTTCAGAGTTAACATTTGGCAAAAAGGGAACAAACTATGAGGCACCCCTTTTTGCCGAGTCTCATCATACAAACTCTTTTGTTTGAGATCATAAGGGAAGAACAAGCTCTGGTGGAAAACAAGAACAGAAATACCTTATTTTCTCTTACCTTTTTTCTTTTCTTTCCACCATGTTTTATTAAAATTTGTAGAACAATCTTTTCCTACATATAAATATGAACATCTACATCCCTATTTTAATACTGATTATTTTTTAGCTAAGAATAGTCCTAAATTAGTGTCAGGGGAAAAAATCTGAAAGAAGCTTATTACTTGCAAAATTTTAACAAATAAACAGAATACATCCACATTTTACATTCAGTTCAGCCCCTTGAAAATATAAGCACATGCAACACATGCTGTATTTATTCCGAAGGTGATTTTTTTTGCAGCATAAAATGCAATGTTTGCACAGTGTGCCAGAACATATAAGGCACCACAAAAACTTTTGCTTTATTATAGCTGAATAAGAAAACAATGCTAATTCATAGTTCACTGTGATAAAAGAAATACCTAACGCAGCACTAAGTATGCTCATTCTCTTTGAAAAAGGTTATTAAAAGACACAAAGTGAATAAGGTTTTAACTGTAACTTTGCCTGGCCTTAGTAGCTAGCTTACTTAAGACCAATGTGTACACCAATTGCATCATCATCAACACGTAAAACATTTTCATAAATATTTCAAATAGACAAAGTGGGCTAAACATCATTCATTTTGAATTCCCAGTTAAGTTTCTCTTCTTAGAGTCTTTACAAAATAGACAAAGATTTATGTACTGGCTAAAACTATGAAAGGTTCAATTTTTAAATACATTTCTATCTGTTTTCAGAGTATAAAATCTCAGGGGCATTAATCTCTTCAGTGGTTAACATGCATAGTAATATACATACTCCTTATTGAGCATTCTGGACAGATTTAGTAGGAAAAGATTTCAGTCTACTTATTTACAGATGTTGACCATTTAAAATGGAAAGGATAAGAGACATGGTCCTCTCTCCAACTCTCTCCTTTTTCCTTCTCTTAGCGGCTCTCAGACTCAGCAAAGTCATATGAACTTCAGTTCTATAGGCACATAGGACAAATTTCTCTTTGTGCTCATCTGGAGTTTTCTGAATTCTTCTCGTGATGACATGATATTGTTCAAAGCATCTGGGAGAAAGCTAGGGGGGAAAAAACTGGGAAAAACATTGAACTGACATGACATGAATTGAAAAATGATGCATCTGACAACTGAATACAAATTCAATTACTGGACAAGTTAATATCTGAACTGTGTATCAGCAATACTTTGAGAGAGGGATGTTTGTGAAGAGCAGTTACTAGAGAAAGGGAATGAACTCAGGAGGATATGCTGTCCTTGACTCTGGATATATATTACTTAGTGTTGTTGTTTTCTGTCATTTTTATCTTCATTTATCTTCGTTTATTATCTTCGTGTAGAAAAGCATGACTTAGTAAACCTGAAATAAGGCAGACTTCAGTAACTATCATTCTATGCATGAGCAAACTCTTTAGGGAAAAGAAAAGGCTTTTGCTTCAGTAATGAATTTAGGAAACAACCCTTGCCTCCTGTTTAGTAGCTTTGTGAGCTTTGATAATGGAAAAGACATCTACTTTAAACCTTGTATGTAATCCTGCTGTCTACCTTTCAGGTTGTCTTTGCACCATTACTTCACTGCTCAGCAGAAATGTAGTTGAAACAGACACACAAGAATTAGAGCTGAGGGACACATTGGAAGAATGTTTCAGTCCAAAGGACCCGTGCTCAATATTAACACAGATTCTTCCTAATTTTGAACTGGGAGGAAACTTTCTTTTCATGGTCTAAGATGTGACTGGATTCAAAAGTACTGCTCAACATATTTGTGTATAAGAAAAGGCAAACGTACAATAGGGGGCAGACTATCATCCCATTCACAGGAAGTCCTTTTTTAAGAAACCAGTACTGACAAAGTCCAGAAGGAATTTTTTAAGATATCTAAAGTCTGAGAGTATATGAAGTATTCTAGGGAGAGCAGAACATTTAATTAGTTCTCAAAAAACTTCGTTATTTTTTCATTAAATATTCTGTCAAATATGCTGACAGAGAAAGATACACTCAGTAGTTGACAGCTTGGAATTATTCCTAAATTATTCTATCTTAACTCATAAATAAGTGGTTTGAGAAAACACAAACAATATAAAAATCTATAAATAACAAACAGTTGATAATCAGTAACATTTTAGCAGTATTTAATGCAGTCAGCCATATAATTCCTCCAGATTTATCTTTGTGAAAGACAACCTGTTTTCCTCTTGGTGTCCCTCATTTGCATTTTAAAAAATCTGTAGCAGGATGTATATTCATGGCATGGAATAATCAGGGAAGACTCATAACTGCCCTAGGTTAACTGAGTAGGTTGCCAATTTAGTAAGGAGATACTTCAGGCTGCTCAGTTTTTCAAATACACTTTAAACTTGGGCCCAGAGCTCACTGAAACATCAAGCTCTAACTGATGTATACCTGGCAATAGTCTGAAACTGTTCCTCAAGCCTTAGTTACAAGATACCTACTCTCTGAAACTGCTGTGCGAGGAATTACTCAAATTACTGAGCTTTGAACATTGACTAAAATAGTGACTTTAGTATCGAATTGTTTCCCATTGACAACTGTTATTCCATTTACTTTTCTTTGAAATCCAATACACCATTTTTTATTCTCTTGCTCTTCCTTTGGAGCAATCACGGCTGCATGAAAATCATGCTATGTTAATACTTCATAGAAAAGGGTTGAGTGTAACCATCTTTCCAGTATTTATGTTACAACATTCTTCTCTTACTCATACGACAGATGTTGAAGCAGGAAGAGCAGGAAGACAACCCCAGTGCATTGACATTCTAACGTTTTACCATAGGAGTTAAGATTATTCATTCTGAAAATTGTGTTAAATCATCTGAACATAACAGTAAGTCAAGTATTTATTTGCATGCTTTGAATTCATAAATGGAAATTGTCTCTGAAAGTATAATTAATTCTATAAAGTTAAAAGAACGTGTTGACAAACTCAGTTTCAAGATCATGCAAATGACCTACAATAAGAAAAACAAATTGTTGAAAATAAATAAATTCTACTTTAAAGGAAAGATCAACTGCATGTTACTATACAGTATTTCCTGCTACAAACCCTTATAATAGCAGTGAATAACCAAATAACTCATTATTTACAGTCTTCATTATTTTTTAAAAATATGACCAAACAAATTTTGGTTGCTTTTTAAGTATTTAATCTTAAATGCCTAATGATAACTTTTATACCACTTCACAAGTGTGAGGTATCTTAAGACAACCAATGAGGAATCTGATTTGTGTAAAGGAATGACTAAGTGGGAATGAGCCACCACAGTATCAATTGCAAACCCATCTTCATCCTCCAACGGAAAGTATTAGGCATTGAGTGAGTATTTCAGTAGCCACATGCTCTGTAGCTGCCATAGCAGTGTCATGGGTACTAGGAGAAAGGCTATTTACAGAAGACCTCTTGCTGAGTTAACTAATTCCAGAGAATGGGTGGGTATGTATCTGCATGGTCAAGCCTGGGTGTTTACAGAAATGCTCCGTTTGTTTATGTGTATGAAATCTTACCTAGCTGTGGATCAGGAACTCAGTGTGATATGCCATATATAACACGCTACAGGTGTCAGAAGACAATAGTACTCAAGTCCAAGAAAACCTATTTGGCCAGTGGAGTCACCTTGGAAAAACAGTGTTGAAGAAAGTACCTCAGGAGGTCAGTTTTGGTGATCTTGATGAATATACAAAGGTTCTTGTAAAGGTATTCCCATGAGAAAGTGTTTTCTATCATTTGGTTGATAAAGTAAAATTAATGGCTTAATTTTGAGTTAACAACGTGTTAAATTCCCATTTTGTCTCTGTTGGAGTAACCCAGAGTAACTTGATTCATCCTGATTCATCTATCTTCTGATTCACTTTACCAAGACAAAATAAATCCTCAATTCTGTCATTTCCTGTCAACAGTTTGTAGACCCTTTCCAGAGGTGAAAATGATTAGCCAGTTTAAAGTTACTAAGAATCAAAAATATTAACTTCAGTGCAAGTTGCTTTTTATTCACACACTATGACTAGAGAGCTGATTCCCTAGGCCCACACAGACTGTTGATAAATAACTCATGAGTGTTAACTCATGCCATACTATGAAATGACCCAATGGGAAAAAAAAAAAAAAGTTTCTATGAACAAAAGAATGAGTTTTGAAAGGGTTACAGCAAAATCATTTTTGCTTCATTAGCTCCAGTAACAATATAAAATATAAATGAAAGTGACTAGAATTATAGGTACAAACTGATACACAATCAAGGATGTATTTAGCAAACCATAATATGTATACTGATTAAAGCAACCATTCATTGTATTATCCTAAAGCTTTAAAACCGAGTGGCCAAGAACACATAAATGATTGTGCTGAGGTTAAAAGGCATATCAAACACATGTCTACTTGGATAATAGACGGATAAGGGCAGTTTAAGATCAGAGGCAGGTTGCATTTAACCAGCTCATTTTTTCCTAAATGTTGAAACTAAGGTACTGAAGCATATCTTTTAAAATGAATGTATAAATAAAAAAGTATATCACTCAGGGTATGGTGACTTAGTTTGTCATGACTAAATAATGTCATCCATTCTTTCATTCAGTTTGACACAAATTCAATATATAGAGGGCCTGTTTTTTTAATTGTCATAAACAATGTGCAAGGAGATGAAAAATGCTGCCAAATCACAAAAGGGTTGTTTGGGACAATTTTTTTGTTTTATTTTTACATAATGGTGCAAAGTACAAATATGATGGTAAAAAGAGGAATCAGTGCTGAATAAAATCTTTAAATGTGTGTAGGTTCCAGAGGAAAATAAAGCAGATTAACCATCACTTCACTGTGGTTGTTATTTAATTTATTATTCATAAAAGAGTTAGACTTTCAATGGGTGAGATATTTCACAGCCAAGTTCCAATTTAAAAAGAAGCATTTCTTTCAATATTTATTAATAAATACAGTACACAGCATCATTATGTAAAAAAGTGACAGGATGTTACCTTTCTCCATTTTCTCTAAGACAAAGGAATTGATCATGTAATATCCATGTAAATATACTCTGAAAGTGATCAAAGGAGTTTATGCTCATCAAAACAGATCTTGGGGTTGAGCCCTGATAAACTGATAGATTTAATTACTGGGATTTTACATGTATTCATTTAGCTTGTGATTGAAGGATTTTTTTTTTTCTGCAGACCTTTTCTGCAGATCATGTATTTTGGTGTGCTACAAAATGAATGCTTATGCAGTACAATTATTTATATCACATTATGATAAAGCACCTTCAATCAAAGCTGTACCATTTCTAATCTCTTTGCACAATAGACCCAAGACAGTAGAGACTTTTTGTACCTGTAACTTGACTGATGCTAAATTCAGTAGTACCTCTATCAAAAATTCAGAATTCTTGGAAAGACAGCAATTGCTCCTACACTAAAAATTTCAATAGGAAAGGTACCTTTAGAGCTCAAACTTTTCCAGGCAAAAAATCGTTTTACCAAGCAGCAATTCCTAAGCAATTTCTTGCAGCTTGCAGGTTTCTGATGATAATGTTGCAAATCTTCTTTCTCTTCATGTGTTTTCTTCTCTGGTACTAAGACATCCATCCTAAACAAAAACTTAACCTTTACTTTTCCTGAAAGTTATACATATACAACTTAAATCCATAGACTGGAGGTAGGGGAGATGGGTGTGGGGGAGAATGGAGGAGATGGAGGGGAGATAGAGGGAAAAGCTTTAAGATCTCATTGACCATTATTCTCAGCTGATACAATCAGAATATTAATTAACTTTAATGGAATTATTGTATTCATATTGGTTTGTTATGAATTATTTATCTAGAGTATTAATATATTTTTACAGATATAGGGAGAAAAAAACTTCAGATTTTATCTGCTATTAAAAAAAAAATTTTGATATTACTTAAAATCTATAAATTACATAACATCTTTAGATGGTGAATAAATATTTACCTCTTACCTTAGTCAGTTGTCTAGGTAAAGGAAATAATGTAATCCTCTATGCATGAACCTATTATCCTTCCTATCTTAGCTTGCCTTACATCAGTGTCATAAAGGAGAGCTGCATTCCTCTAGCTGCTATTGAAAGACAGCTGCTCTACCCAGAAAAGATGAATAGTTGGGTTTCTGAGCTGCCTTAATGCCACTGTCACTCAAATGCAGAAAAGCAGCTGAGCCACTTAAAGCCAGTTGTACACTTGGGGACCATTCCTCTACACTACCTTCTGATTCACACAGAGAGACCAATAAATTCCTATATGACAGTATTTTTCTTGATAGACTGCCACTTTGAAGGAGCCGGGGGCCGTTAGCAACAACCAGCTCTGACTAGGACCTAACCAAAGCCCTACTAAGGGGCCAAAAAAAAAAAAACCACAAGAATAGGTGCCTGCCTAGGGCTCCTGCACTTTTATGCTACTCCAAGGTCATGCAAGAGTCCTAAGCAGCATTCCTGTTTGCTTCAGTGCTTGATGCCAAGGAGCTCGCTGCTGCTGAGGGAACCAACGTGCCCGCTGTTGCAGCCGGGTGACAGCTGGCTCCATGCTGCACTGGGGGAGCTACTCAGCTACACACAGCAACTATACCCAGCCAGAACCAGGATGCCAAAGCAGCCACCAATTCACTCCCCTCCTGTTCCCTCTCACTGCATTCTCCCTCACGACCTGAATCTAACAACAGGAAGCGCAATTTATGTTCTAAAGGAAAAAATTAAGAGAGAGTACAAAAAAAAAAAAAAAAACAAGTTGGCATTGTTCACTGTATACACACGAGTTTCAGAAATAAAGCTGACTTTTCAGTTGTAAACTTATTTCTTCCTAAACAAAAAACATGATATAACTCATGACCTAACTGTGTGCATTTGCAGCAAGAGTTTCTATTGGTTATCCAAAAGAATCAAGGAAGATGTTTCCATTTCCCGAAATTTATTTTTTTTTAACAGATACTAGAATTCCAAGCTTTTTTGTGTGTGTTTTTGTTTTAATCACTCAGTTTTCCTTCTACCTCAATTAATCTTCATGCTGATTATATAAATTTGCGAGTTTGGGCCATGCAATACACAATGTGAAATTTCCTGCATACATTTGAACTATGACTTAGCAATTTTGTTTAGTACAAATAGTTACACACAGAACCATGTACCTACCTGCAGGCACCTCAGATTTATCAGTACAGGCTAGGACAGAGTTTTTTAAGTACTAATTCCACCTCTATAAACAGTCTACCAGCAGTCAATTCTGTTTATAACAGTAAGAGCCTTAACAACAGATTTTTAGGCTGCTAAAGCATAGGGCAGCACTTCCATTCAGATTCTTATCTAGGGATGTATTTCAGGCCCATCATTATCTAGAACTGAGGAAGACTTGACTTTGCACTGTTTGAACAGCACTTGATGGTATCGGGTTCTTTGAGTCCTACTGCATGACACAGCACTCCAGTCATGGCTGTATTCCCATCCCCAGCCACTATCAAGGTGAGCTGAATTTCAATCTGATAAGAGCTACTGGAACTTCTATACATGCAGTAGAGAACCTTCTTCCAGTTCAAGCATATTTCGCAGCTCTCCTCTAATAACTTTGAAAGGTGTAATTCTAAGAATGAATACAAAACTGGTGCTTCAGTTCGCTAAGAAAAGAAATACATTTTCACCAAAAAAGAGTTAGTCCAGGTGACTCCTCAAACAAAATTTTGAATTGGAAGAAGAAAACATAAATGTAAGTGGGATCGTATAGTATACAGCATCATATAGGATAGCCCCAAACAGCTAAAACTAGACATTGTTATTGAAATAACTTAAAGGTTTCCTGATATAAATCTGCAAAGAAACTGCCTACTCATCTAAAGGTACATGCAAAATTCTTGATCCTGCAACTCAAACACTAGCTTTCATGACCTATTCTGTCTTCCTTAGGACACTTCTGAGCTGCCTTATCTCAGAGATTCATGAATCCAAAGGCAGAGTGAGTGGGGAAGCAGACACAGGAGCTGAGATGGGCATCTGGGAAAATTATACCATGATGTAAACAGGAGTGAATATTGTCTAGACACAGAGAAACTGTTCCAACACGATGGGAGAAGGATGCTTGATACGACCTCCTATTAGTCCCGTATTAGTTGAATAAGTTCTTCAGGAGCAGCGAGAATACAAAGGAGCTTTGCCCAAGATGGGATATATGAAAGCACAAATTTAACAGTACTCAAGAGGATATGGAGAAGTAGAACCTTCACTGAAATCTTCAGGAATTGCTTATGTGCAGCTGCAAAACGTGTCCTATTTGCCACAATGTGAAGAACCTCACTTGAGATTTTACTCCTAGAAGGAAGTATTTTTCCTAAAAACAGTTCAGATGTTCAGGGGTTCATATCAGAATGTATCTCTTTCCTTACCTCCAACCTTAATCAACTCCATAGCAATTATTTTCCATAATAGAAGTATAACATCAATCAGATATTCTTCACAGAGTTGATTGTTAGGTTAGAATTTTTTAGTCATCTTACAATAAATCTAAGCGATAGAATCATAACATTCAAAGTCCCACAGAATTTTTCCAAGCAACTGACCGTACCTCACACTTTCATAAAAGCTAATTTATAAAAGGAATTAACATCGCTATTCTGAACCAATGCACTTTATTTACATCTTTTTCCTCTGAGAATCTCATTCTCTGTCTGTGACAAAAGGAAATGGTTTGGTTGCAAATCCACATTTACAAACAATCATAAAAAATGATTGTATGTGCAATGTTGGAGAGAAACTGATCATGTTGTAGGCAACATACAGAAAAGTATTATGGGTGGAAAGTGTTTCATTTCCAGATGCACAGGATCCTTCCTTTCCCTAAGTATCTAGAATCATTGAATAATTTAGGCAAAACAATCTAAGGGAACCAGGGAGCACACTGAGGTGGAAGGCTGAATCATTCAGCAAGTTCAAATGAGCAGCCAGTTTCTGAAATCGATGCACCTGGTTCAGCTAGCACCTACTGGGAACTGGTGCCTAGAATTTACTGAGACTGAGCAACCTCAGCATCTGGGGATGAGGAGATCTCCCAGCAGAGAGTTAGCAAAATATGTAAGAAAGAAAATAAACAGAACTATGTACTAGTGAGAGTATCGAAAACAAGATAGATGTGGATAAATGATCTGCAAAAACGCTGGAATACCTCTGGTTTGAGCTCTTTTTTAGATGTTACTGCACAAGTAACTAGGAACTTGTACTCATCCTGACCCTATGCCTCAAGTCAGAAAAGGCAAATTTTTTCCTTTAGCAGCATGGAAATGGGGAGTGCAGAAAGAAAGTAGGTTATTCACTATTTCCTATTATCAAATTTCATCCGTAATAAGTTACCTCCAAAAATAAAGCTCGGTTTCTGTATAAAAGTCGTTAATTTCCTATTGATTGTTAAATAACTGCTTTTATGAGTGATCTCAGTCATGTTGGTTAAAAACTCCAGAGTCACAAGGCAATGAATCATGTAAGTGCTATGTGATACCACACAGTTGCAGACATTTTGAGGAATACTTATTTGAGCTAGGAGAGAATGTCTTTCACCTGGGTGCACATGAACATGACTGCTATAATAGCATGTATGCAAGTTGTCTCTTATCACTACTTGATGTGAACTGAAGTTTGGGAATATGGAACTGAATTTTGGGTAGACTTATTGAAAATTATATAATTCTTTGCTCGATAACAAAAAAAAAAAAAAAAAAAAAGCGCAATTGGAAAGACCAGAGGCATCATTATAGAGTGAGAAATGGCTAAGATTTTAGAGGAAAGAGTCAAAACTGACCTGGCATCTATATGTTTTTATTGGGGAACTTTACAGAACCGTTAGCTGCATTAGTTAATTACTCTAGTACAACTGCTTCAAGAATCTTTCCTGATAACTACAAACTGTGAAAACTCTGGTCTCATAAGGGTCTTGATGAAAGAAATTTTTAGCATCAATGATGAAGCTAGGTTTAACCAGTGATGTTTAGGCCACTAGAGATTACAGCTGTAAGTTAAGAAATGAACACTGAAAAATAGGGAAGGTTGCAGAATGTAGTCCTGGACGAGTATGCAGGAGACTGCTGGCATATTAAGGAATATTACAATGAGTTGCTTCAGAGAAAAAGCAGAAGGTTTGCTTTGTTTTTCTCAGCAGAAGCATTTTTTAATAATATTTTATTATATCAAATTTTGGATGATCAAATAAAGGTTTTGTTAATGGAAAGGAAAATTTATTTCTGTAATATGAAAGATGGAACAGAAAGACTGGAAATGAAAATTTATCAGCTCTTTATTTGTCCCCCTATATAGTGCTCTCTAAGGATTTGCTTTTGCATTAACTTGGTCTCTATTAACAACTTTTTATGAAGATGTTTTCAACATTTTTATTTGTCTATTTAAAGGCAAAAAATGGCATTTGGAATCAAAAGCTTCCTGTGTTCTTTAATATCAATTAAAAGTTGGGGTTCTGCTTCTGCCAAGAGGTAGGGAAAATAAACAGGCAAATCTTAATTTAGCTTAAATGCAGTAAGAGTTGAGCAGTGCCGGCCACTCTGGAAGGTCTGTGGAAGGTCTTGCATCCGAACATTTCCTATAAATATGGGGAAAACTGCTATCTTCTCCAGTTGTTCTCACCTCAGAAAGGTCATCCTCCTTGATGCATGAAATGTCTGCAGTTTATGCCTTTTCACGCATGGTGAATCTCTATATTGTAAAGGAGTAAGGAAAAAAAATAGGAATGTGCTCTGGGGCAGCACTCCCTGAGATTCTTTTTATTTAGCTCTGGACCCTTTGGTGGGGTAGTATAGGGTAATAATTGATTTCAGTTATAATCTGGTTGCCTGGATTAGAAGAACATCTGAATCCACATGCATTATGTCACAGTACTTGTGGGCAGTGCAGGTGACAGGAACACATTTTGACACCTTCAACAATTATTTGACTGCAGCAGGAACAATGAACAACATAAGCGAGAGCAAGTATTTGTGGGTGGGCATTTCAGAGAGCTGCTTCACTGTGCCAGAGGAATTTCACATCATAATGAGCCCTCTTGGGGATATAGATATATTGGGATGAGCTCTCACTGCATGATTCAGTAGCTGAACTGCTCTGAGAAAAAGGGTTTACCTCCTGTCAGATTATAGTGATGACAGAAATAACTGTAACTCTGATATGGGCAGAATGGATTTTTATGTTAATTAAATGTTAATGTTAATTAAAACCTTCCTGCTTGCTGGTAGCATTTGTCTGGGGTATATATATTCTACCCCAACTGGTTAAAATGACAGTGATTTTTAGATGTTTAGTGGTAATAAATACTTCTCAGCAAAGAGATATATAGTCTATCTGCAGGTCAAAAAAAATTGTAATTGCCAAGAAGCTTTCTTGTCAATATTTTAAGTGCTTAATTCTTACAGAATTTATTACAGGTGCAGAATAACCTTTCATTTTCTAAAATCACTGGAGAAAATTGAACTAATTAGAGGGAAAAAAATATATATATGCAACCTCTAAGAACCTCTTTCAGTTGTTTCCAGAAGGTTTCTTTTTACAGGTAACTTTACACTTGCAAATTTGAACAATCACATGCCACTGCTGTGAAAGGTATTAAGTAAACAATCCATAGAAAATATATTTTAAAAACTTATTCATTAGCATCAATAGCTTACAAGATTACCTCAGCTGGGTATTCTTTCAAAACTGAAGAGGTCAATCCTCCCACTGAGATGGACACTGGAAGAAGGATGTCAGAGGGATGGGTTGAGTAAGGCTGAGCTCAGCCATTTTATATGTGAGAATGGTATCCTCGGATACTACAAAAGGGTAGAAATATACCTGGAAGTGTGCTAAACACAGCTGGAGTTCATGAAGAATTAACATGTTTGTTGGACTGTTTAACTTTCTAAACCAAAATTTTATATATCATAGTCGGAAGATGAATATACAGAAGTCTTACATGTCTAACACACATAGATACTGTTTTGTACTTTGGTATATCACCATGCCTTTACAAGAAAAGGCCTTATTTAAGAAGTCCAACAGCTGAGAATGAATACTGATGAGATTAATTATGGTACTGCTTTGTGTGTAATTAGTTAGAAATATTGATAGATCAAGATGCTAATTCAGAAGTATCAGAATACGAAACTGGGCTTAAACAGCGTGGAATCGCTACCTATCTGTATCAAAAGTGGTGCCATGAATGTATGGCATTGGGGAAGATGAATAAAATGTAGAGCAGTAAAAGTAGAGGAAATGAACATAAGTGCATTATTTGATTATACTCTGTAAGCATATGGACTTAGCAACAACCTCTAAAGAGAAAATCCAACTAGATTTTGCTGTTGAAAACTCTTCTCTTGGTCTAAGTCATTTTTACAAGTAATATCTCACTCATCAATACGGGTATTTGTCACAGTCTGCATTTTAAACTAACCAGAAAACTGTAAGTAATGTTCTGTATAACACAAGTGTTTGCTTGTATTTTGCTTTCAAACAGTGAGAGGTATTCATTTTTAAACTGGATTTGAGTTTATTGTAGGAAGAGGAAATAATCCCTCCCTGCCATTGACTTTGACACCTCTAATGGGCCCTACACCTGTTGTGCTCAAAAGCATCAACATAAACAGCAGAATATTCCCAGTTAACTCATAGCTATCAGAGCTCTATGAAAGGTGACAATCACCACTTTGGAAAGTGCTACATTTTGAGATAAATCTTTCTATGGCTTTTGCTCAGGCTCCCAATTGGCCTAATATTTGTCAAAATACCCCTAGAAGTTCCCTAGGGTTTCCGTTCTTTGTGGATCTTTATCATTTACATGTAATTTATATCTACAAAACTATGAAACAAATTGTTCATCCTTATTCCATGGCCTGGAATTTCCAAAATGCAACAAAATTAAATTTGGCCAGGACATTTAAACTGTCTCCATCCTTGTAGATCACTCAATACATGATAGAAAAAAGGTGTTCAGTTCTCACAGATCCACTTAAGAATTATTTTTTAGAATGAAATTGAATTAAGAATGCAGTCAGTAAAACTCCTAGAGACAATGATTTATTTATTATTTATGAACATTTAATTAATGCATATTAAACTAGCTTGCAAGGCTTTCACAAAAAAATTAAATAGAAGAGAAATTAACTTTTTAGCACAATTGATAGTTCCTTTCCTATCTGCTGGATGTTATATCTTCCAGCCATCTTTTGTCAGCATTGAATAACACTGAGTGGGAGCATAGCGCTGGTAACAAAAAAGGGCAGAACCCTCCAGCTCACATGCAAAACAAACTGCTTATCAAACTGCTGTAGATGGGTCTGTACTAACAAATGAAGCTAATTGAATGACAATGAGAACGTCCCCCCCCCCTTTTTTAAATGATCAAGGTATGGTCTTCTTCATCCAGGGTATTGTCAGAAGTAAAACAGCTTAGAATAAGAAAATGCTATAACAAATCATCTACAAAATGAGTTCCTAACTCCTATAGAAATTCTTATTGCTGTCTTTTACTCACTGAAGAGCACGAACAAATCCAAAAGATATCATATGGTATAATGTCATAAGTGTCGATAAATACAGTCCTTTAAATGGTTAAAAAAAAGAGAAATTTTTCTCTTTTAATTTAAAAAAATTAAAAAAAAAAAAAGGAAAAGGGGGCACACCGGAGCAATTGAAATCAGAAGCTTTTAAAATCTGGTTTAGCCATGAGAAGAATTTTATTTGTATTATGGTCACTGAAGAAGGAGCTTGAGGATATATAGGAATGCCACCGCATGATACACTTGGGAAAGGAAGCAAAACAGGTTTCATATTTCATTTCAGTTTCAAATAATATTGACTGTGAACCATTAGACGAGAAGTTTGATGATTTCATATTTCAGCAGAACATAACTCACACATTTCCTCAAAAAGACACAGAAGTCTCATTTACAAGGGATATACACATTGCCTGGAGAGATTACACATGAATCACTATGAACACATTTGTCACTTGGATGCCTGATGAAGTATCAGCTGAAGAACCCTTAAACAATCTTCCAGATTTTGGAGAGAACCATACATATTGGATGCAAACTTACATTTTTCAGGGTGTCATATGATGTTGCACCAAATAAAATCATCATCTCGTTACATATCATGCCTGTTGCCTAATGCTCTGCAAAATAATGATAAACAGTCTCAAGGACAATAGAATAGGAGATAAAAACAATAAAGATATTCTCAGACTTTAATGTTCTGTGTTTATTTGGATATACATGCAGTGTGAACAATGTTCTGAAGTGAATTAAAAAGTAGCAGATATTTCTGAATTTTAATAAAGGCTTTCATATGGTGTCATAAAATTTTACTCTTATGAAACTGATCTCAAATAATTTATTTTTTTCCTGGATATGAACAGCCTCAAAGATTAAACAGAGGTGTAGAGAATATAAATTTAGGATATAATCAACTGCACTAGACTGCAGTCACATAAGCATCAACACTTGATTCTGTGATGTGCTGAGTGCTCACAACACTCGTGGATAACAGAAGGATGTAGTACTCAGCAATTTTCAAGATCAGGCTCAGGTGATTATTATACACTGACAAATTACCATTTGAATCTTTTTTTTTTCTGATGTACAATTTCTTCCTTAATGGTCCTAAAGTGAAACTAAAACCTATAGCAAGTGGAAATTCACATTGTGGTAAGTTGAGAAGAACTAAGGAGGCAGAAACAATGCTGGCAAACAAAAAAGGGCATTTATTATTTAAAAGGGTAACAGGAGGAACCTTTTTTGTGCAACTTTAGAATAACTGCATTTTACAAGTGTTCTTTAACCACATTACTATTTAGTAAGTTACATTATAAGTGACATGATTTTTGCTGCTTCATACAAATAAATTTACCAGTACTACTGGATCTATTAACAGCAAGTTAAAATTGTAGATTCTGACTTATTTACCATTCTTGTATAGTAGCTTTCTCTATTTCTAGGACTGTCAGGGAATGTTTAGTCTTTTCTAAATTAGACAACATGCACAGCAGTCAAAAACTAGTTACATGTGCCATGGCTATTAAAACATGAGTTCAAGGTGTTTATAAATATCCAGAGACCAAGATGATCAATACTTGCAATTTAGGTTCAAGGCGAGTCAGCATCTGATAAGCTGAATGTCCCAAAAACTTAGCACTTGGGCCACCCATACAATTCTGAAATGCTTATTTTACAAAGATTTATCATTCGTTGGGAATGTGCCTGACAGCAACGGAAACAGAAATCTTCTGTTTTGTCAAAGAACAGAGAAAGCTATGAGAGCGCAACACCTTTAATCTTCCGTTAGAACAGCTACAAGCAATGACAATGTTTTCCTTCCTTCTTCTAAATTCTTGGCCTAATTGGACAGACTAATAGGGCAGCTAGTTAGCAGAACTGATAGCTGTGGTGATTCTTGTGGACACAGTTTTCAGAGAAAATGAACCGAATTCACACAAAATGGTAACCAGACAACTATGAACTACAGGTTTACAATTAAAAAAGACAGTTTCCCTCAGTAGTTAGTACACAAAATACAAGCAACTAAAGAAAAAAACCTTTAATAGTCATATTCTATCTATTGATTTTCTATAATAGCCTTATGACCCTCATGCAGTACAGTGCGGATAAAATAATGCTATAGGACTGAAGAACTTCTCATCAATTTATCCCTATCTCAAATTCACGTCCATGTAAGAATAATCGTTACAGAAGTATTAAAACACTGTCACGTATAAGGCTTCTGTCCACTTAAAATTCCCTCTAGAGCAAGCACAGTGTAATCAGTGTGTACAGTGGAGACCATCTACAGTTTCCAAGACCTTCCATAATTCCCATAACTAGGACACCTGGGGATCTTTTCCTAAAATAATCTTAATATATTAAAACAGAACTTCTTACTACAGAAACAACTTTATCATCGTGGACCCTGATGTTTTGATATATTTACATGAGACTACTTCAGGGAAAAGTCAGATATAGTATTACTTGCAAAACAAACAAACAAACCAACCAACGGTTTAGGAAGCTAGCACTATTCAAAAATAAACTCCAACGACAGGTTTGTAATTTGTGAATGTTCAATCTTAAGGTGTATTTTTACATTTGACTATGTCCTGTCAACAGGTTAAATACCTATTCTTGTACAGTGATGCCAGGGTATTTACAGTAACATTTTTAATGGTCCAGTGATGCAGGGTACTTTACCAGTGATACAGGAAACTTGGAAACTAGGAAAACAAATTCCATCAACAGCATGCCCTATTCTAATACTTTGTGACGATGGAAAACACTGCAAGCTTATAGCAATTCCACTGCTTCCTTCCAGAAAATCAAAGTTGTCACTTCCCAGTGAACTAGTATGCTCTCAGAAACCTCCATGTTGTGCTGTTCCTACACAATGGCATTGCAGGCATTATAGAACTAGGAAAGAAACAACAAAGATGTAATTTAGTAGCTCACACACTTTTGCAACCCAGCCTGTCATAATGTTGCAGATTTTTATATCATTTGGAAGATGTACTTGAGAGACAAACAGAAGTCTCATCTTTATCCATCCTTACTAAATGAGAGACAGTTCACTTATTTCTCAGTGCTAATGAATAAGAATAATCTTTTTTCATTTTCCTCTTCGGGCATTCGCACACAAAGAATCATTTTCTTTCAAAAAAAATGAGACAGGAGTTAGACTGTTCTAATAAAGGATGGAAAATGAGATAAAATGATATGTATTTCCACATTGCTTATGGAGGCAGCATAGATGAAGACTGTTCACCTGATGCACTATAAAAAAACTTTAGATTTAGAAACCACATTTTGACAGCTGAATTAGTTATGAACCAAGGAGCCTGAAAAATGCATCAACAGATTAAGATTGTGTTACCTGTCTTAATTCTGGGTAATTCTATGTCCCTTCTCTATCACATAATATGAAGAGGTTGACATTACACCTTAGCCAGATGTTGTGTTAGCAGCTTTCATGTCAATGTCCTCAGCTATGCCTCTGTTCATTAGGTTTTATTGTTTCATAGTTAACAACCTACTAATTATGAATGGAAGAGTTCACCCATGAATGAGCACACATCTATGAATGAAGAAGGGACTGACTTTTTGTACAACTTGTAAATAGTTTTATCAGCACTTTAAAGGATGCCATAAATTCCTTATATGGACAAATGTAAAAACTGAGGGAGACAATAATCTAAGAGGACATTTTACTGTTACAGGGTAAATTCAGTAACATTTCTCAGTTCAGCAGAATGCAAAACAACACTTCTAAGAACAAAGAATAGATCTAGCTTTGTTCAAAAACTTACTCAAGAAAAAAAAAAGCCATACAGAGCATTCTGGTTTAGAGTCCACACTTACAAAGAGATGAGAAAACAGTAATGATTCCAAGGGACTACATAGTGAAGGAAATTGATAGATGGCTACATCTCTCTCTGAAGATACTCATAAATTAAAAAAAAAAAAAAGGGCTGATTATGGAAAGTTTTTGAGGCTGATGGACATGGACCAAGTATAATACAACAGATGAAAACCGAAGCTAGACAAATCTGAAAAATAAGATGAAATTTTAGAGTAGTTAAATATTAGTGTGATGATCTCTTTCTTGCTTGGTTTGCTAAGAAGCAATAAAACATATTTGAAACATAAATTATCATCCGGTCTGTGGAAAAAAGACCTCTGCCTAACAGTCAGTTTAGAAGTTTACTGTGATCACTTCTGGACTTATAAATCACTGTGATTTCCAGATAGAAGAAAAGAACACTATGCTGTTCCCGGCTTATTTAACAGGTTGCTTACAAGGTTATCATCACAGTCACTAAAAGCTGGAAACGTAACACATTTCTGTAACAGTTCTGTCAGATTTTCTGGCAAAATTTAGAAATTCTAACAAAACTTCTAACAAAATCTAAATACTAATGAACGAATTCTAATCAATTTTCCAGGATGAGGCCATTTGTCTACATTGTCCTTCAGCGAAGAAGAGGGTGTCAAAGCTCCATACAAATTTGTATTTTGTCATACGATCATCATTCAGCACTACATTAAATGTTCCAGTGATTAAAACATCTGAATAATTGAAGGGATTCCTAATAGAATAATTACAATGATGTTCTTTAGTGTATCCCTGTTTTCATAGCTTTAGGCAATATCAAGGGGTTTGAATTACTAAACCACCTCATAGATCAGATGGCTTTCTAGCATCTACAGTTGAGTTTTTCAAACTACTGGTTAGGAAGGCAGCCATAAGTTTTGCAAATAATAACGACATTTTCGACCTTCCCATGTCATGTAAATTGATGTGTGCCTGACACGGGCACACATTTTGCTGCTAAATTCAAAAGCTTTCAGCTTTGTCATTGTCCCCATCTTGTAATTGGATGTGTTAACTCTAAAGGAGACTAAAACAGAAGAGCAAAATCAGGGACCAGAGCGTATGAAGAAATGAACATTCCTTTTCAAAAATATACATATTTCTATTTCTTGTAAAAGATATGCAGTTGTAATTTATCAGTTAGATACTTTCTATAAAATAAGACTATATATCAAATGCTGACAATTAATGTATAACTATATAATATCTATAATACCTATAATATATAATATCTATAATAAAGTGGTTGCACTGTCACTAAGCTTATTCTCTAGTACCTGGCATTTTAGATGGTAAAAGTTGAGTCCAATTTATGAGAAATAAGCATTCATATTTCTTTGACTCTTTTCATGCTTTGCTTTTGATATCCTTATTTTTTCTTTTCATCTTCATTGTAACTCCTATTCACTTTTCATTCCTTTATAGCAGTTCCTAGTTCCCAGTAACTCAAGTCCACTAACTGAAACATCCTGATTCTCACACTTCAGCGTAGCCAGTTTTTGTCACATAATGCATAATGACCAAGCAAACAATTATATTATATCATCCGCAGTAATAACTGAGCAAATTTTAATAGCAGATTTCAACCAGATGAATATATTTGGTTAAGCACCATTATTATCCCATATTACAGATGGGAAAACTGTAAAAGAGAGTAAATAAATTGACAGGCTTAGAAATATTAACAGACTGGAGGGACATCAGCAAACAAAGAAAATAGTACATGCATTGGTAGTAAATAAATAAATTAATAAATATATATCACTCAGGACAATATGAAGGTACCATAAGATAGGACCTGTGCTCCTCCTATGGAGCACCACAGCAGTACTCATTATGTATGTCCATGACAGGTGTTACCAGCACGATGATCCAGCCCACTCATACTAGTAACTGTTGTTATGGCTAAATATTGCACTACAATGAAGTGATATATAAACAACTGAACATATTAAGCAGTAACACAAAAATAGTTTCAACAGACAAAAACTTCCAACTGCAAGTCTATAACGAAAAAGGGAGATATTGAGTATGTGGGGTAAAAGAGGAGAAACGTTGCTGCAATTAGGACTCTCTTTATTATACCTTTCTTTTCAAGTTGGAAAACTCAATTTGTGATGCAAAATAAACACTAATAAGACACAGAGCTAAAAATCCAGGATGTGTGACATTATCAGATTCCTGTTTTATTTTCCCCATATCATAACGTTCATAAGAAGAAACACTACCAGCCCATGTAATTAACATGACATTTGTCCTACAGCTCCCCAAACTCTCGTTGTTATTGCTGTTCATCTAAGACAACTACCATGAGTACAGCTCATGTTTTAAGAAGCTAACACTTTGCAGAAAGTTGGGAAGGTGGTTTAGTACCCAGATACTTCTCCCAGACCTAATTCTGTACCATGTTAGTGTAGCTAAGGAACTTGTGGAGTTCTAGTAAATTAAGACATTTCTTGGAAGATCTAGGTTATCATCACAAATTCTAATTTAGGTAACTGTATCTTGCTTTCTTACATTTCTTTGTTAATTCATGGAAACTACATGTAGCACTGCAAGAAGTTCCCTTCACATAAGTCTCACACATCTGCAGGGATAGCTAGTTATTTAATATCTATATAATAATGCCAGAAAGCAAAATTCTATGATGTATGAACCTTCAGTACAAGGATGAAGAATGTGGTACTCAGTTTGTCTTCACGATACACTATATTAATTTATACCATATTATACTAAGACCATACTACTCTCTAATTCAAAATGGCCAAATTAATCTAAAAAAAAAAAAAAAGGAAACACACTATGGAATAATCTCCAACCTTGTCAAAGTTGTCTGTCAAAATACTACATGTTCTGATTTTCACTTTAAGTGATATATTAAAATACGAACACGCACAGATCTTTACACAATGATAAATTATTTCTTTCCAGATATTAATTTCAGACCCAAAAATATATATATTAATCAACTCTGTGTTAAAGGATCAGGTCACTAGATTTTCAGAAGGTGTTTCCACATAAAAACCATGAAACTGAGAACACCTCTACGTTCTCTAACTCATCTGAAGGCATTTATAAATTGCACATTTTTTCATAGTGGTCGAGATTGAAGATTTTATGTGGGAAAGAACCTGAACAAGACCGGAAATTCACAAATTGCTGTGTTAGAAGGGAGTAAAAGACAGAGAAGCCATCTGATTTTCGGTGCTTAGCTTCCCTTTTAAATTGAGTGTGTAAACTCCTTCAATTCAACCTATAGCCTCTCAGAAAGGAGCCCCAGCAGAGGGTGATGCAAAATTCCTGCATGTTCTGCCCTGACCTGCCCTCTTCTGGCTGCATACTATACCCTTTCAATTTCTATCAAGTCCTAGTACCCATAGTGACTATGAGATCAAGAAATGCAAAAGAGACGTAAAAGTTAATATTACTAGCAGTGTCATGGAAGACAGTAAAAATCCATTATTTATCAACAGTTGATGTACTCTAGTTACTGATAATGCCCATTATGAGGGTATTTGTGAGTGGACAGGGTAGGCAGAATGGGGGGGACTCAAAAGAATAATACCTCGGGGTGGTATGTGCTGTCAGTGCTAAGTCTTTATGGCAACCACAATATGGTAACCAAAAAAAATTTTAATCTGTCAAAAAGGCTGTGAGAAAGTTCTACACTATTTCAAGTTCTACACTGGTCTGAAGTAGACTGCAAATGCATTTCACAGAACACACATTAAAAATGCTCCCGCCTTGGGGCTGTCATCCGTTACTATATTATGGAAATACCTAATGGCTGCAGTATATTAGGTAGTATACAAACATGTTATAAGAAACATTTCTTTTTCCTCTGCGCCACAGTACTACTAGGCAAGGCAAAGGCCACACAGAAGAATACATCCATTGTCTCCATTTGACAGATGGGGAACGGGAGCCCAGAGAGACCAAGTGATTTGCCCAAGGCAGTGTGTAGCAGAGCCAGGGATTTGACCTAGACAGCTTGAGTTCCAGACCAATGCCTTCTCTCATTAATATCTGCTTCCTTATGCATGTTTTGCCATAATCTAGCAAGTAAAGGAACACTACTTTGTCCCAAGTTTAATAGGAGCACAGTCTTAAAATGATATACAGGAGTCAGTAACTTTGAAAAACAGACAATAAATTTTAAGCTGTATTGATTTTAGTTTCTTCCCTCAGCTACTATGTTCTTCAAACCATCTTCTGTAATTTGATTCAAGCTTTGGAAGGAAGTCCTTTGAGAGCACATGAAACAGTATTTCAGTTAAACCACTAATGTGATTTTTCATCAATCAAATATTAAAGACTTGAAGAGAAAATAAACATGAACAATGAGAAATGTTTCCGAAAGCAGTTCAAAAGATGCACACCTGTGCAACTCTGCAAATGGACTAGAGATTCAGTTTTGTATCATAACACTGAGTGATTAGGTTTAATGCTTCATACATCCTTATACTGAAGTGTGAAAAATGAAAGCAACTGTAAATATGGATAAAACAGAAGTACAGTCCTAGATAAGATAGCTGCAGACAGTACAAGAGATTTCTTTTTCGTTTGCTGCAAGGCAAAAGTCCCATACATAAACAGTAATAGATGAATTTCAATGAGTTCAGGGAATCATTACTTTCCTAAATTCTAACCTATACAATGTAATGAATTACATGTCTCTGGGTTTTGTTTGGTAGACAGAGATTAAAAAAATATCAGTGAGCCAAATGTTCAGTTGACAGACATCAGTATAATTGGGAGAGCAGGGGAAAGAAAACTCCCTAAATAAACACAGACTACTTCAGTGCTTTAACATCATGTAAAAATTTACAAGAAATTGTTGACTAGAAGTTAGAAGATATTAACAATAGAAATAGCTGGGTTTTGATTTAAGAAGAATATTGTTTTTCTGAGCCTTGGGAAGTGTGCAGTACACTCCGAAGCCTTACCTCTGGGATAACTGCAAAATGATATCCTCATCTGAAAAAAGTAATGATGAAAGAAACAGGGCAAATGAGGCTACAAAAATAGAGAGGTTACACAATCACATAGGTGCCTATTGATTTTCATAAGCAAGTCCCCAAAATTTGATCCTGTTTACTGCAATTATCTGCTCTACTCAGTATACAGAAAGACAAATCATTACCACTGAAAAAGGAATCAAGACCCTTTGAAAAGAATATAATAAATGTAGGTTCTGCACATATACTACAAATTAGGAGCAAATTTATACTGGAAATAAGAAATGTGAAAGGAAAAAATTGATAATGAATCCCCAAAAATATGAGGAAAAAGAACAATCTTCTACCTTCTAATTTTATTGCAGCCAAAAGAAGCCTTGTGGCAAAAAAATAAAAATAAAATAAAAATAAAATGTCAATACCAAAGCTGTAGCTCTGTCACTCAAACACTTCTTATAAAAACTTAAAATTAATTTTGTGGCTAGTTTATGCAACAGAATACGGATACGGCAGTGGAGTGAGACTGGATGAAGAGAAATGCTGACATAAACTAGTTGCAAGTGATATTTATTAAAACTTTAGGAAAATTTGCAGAGAATAATTATCCATGAATAAAAGTACCTACTGCTTAGGCAGCTCAAAAATAGGAAAATAATTGCCATCAGAATGGTATTCACTGGTTTGTTTGGGCTTTTTTCTTCTAACACTGAATGCATTAAGAACCATACAACCTTCTAGGGAAAAGGTAAGGAACTATCATTCACTAGTATGATTGGAAATCAACATATAACAGCAAAGATAGTTATTTAGGAGATGACAATATATTTTTGCCTTGCTTACAAAGATCATTTTTTTCCCTGGCATACTTTAGTACTCAAAATTAGGCAACCAAACCTGTTTCAGTTCTAGGCTACCTAGACTTGCATAGGAGCCTACAACAGTAGTCTGGGAGGAAATAATTGATCCACCCAGCCTACCACCAACAAAAATTTTTGATTCATTCCTCGTAGTTATTGTGCTTATCGCTGACAGGTTTTAGGCAGAGCACTAGCTGGTTCTCAGCTAAAAACTTGCGGCTCCATAGAGCCACTGAGAGCCTACATTGGTATCAAGGAGACCAGACAGAATCAAACCTTTTTTGTATACATAGTTCATACCATACCATAGTTCAACCAAACCTAGTCCTGTTCTCACTGTGAAGCTCTAGTATTCTAAACCTTAGGGACATTTTTTCTAGACAAGTCTCAAGTTTCTGTCTTACCACATTGCAAAGTTTTCTTTTTACTGATAAGAAAAACTCTTTCCCTCACCATGCTTCATGAGGAAGGCAGAACGTTTCTTCCCTTCATAAAGTCCTGTAAAGTTTCATCCTAAGAGAGTCATGATGCAAGAAAGTTCTAAACGAAACATCTGAAGATAAGCATTATAGTTCATCATCTGCAGCAGCAAATAGAGTTGGTTACTGGAATTTGAAAATAGAGAAGGTAATGGCAAAGTTTTAGATTAAAGTAATTATACTGAAATAATTGCATGGGTCTGAGTTAATTATATTACAAGGTAGTTTGAACATCTGAGCCATTTAAATATATTTATACCGACTAGTACTGAAGTTGAAGTCTTTGTTAGGTACAACATGAAAAGCACATTAATATTCTGAAAGTATCTCTGTGAAAACACATTCTGTTTTGTAATCTGGCCAACCACAAACTTATTTAACGCATGAGAAAAAATAACTGTTTATTCTGTTGCATGCGTAAGGTCACAAGGAAATTTAAACTACTAGCTACTAAACAAATCAAACTACATTAAGGAAACTATCTAATCACATTTTGGACTAGGAAGAAAATATAAAGAATTATTACTTTAATTAATGGAAAAACATCTGCATTTTTTCATGTTATCAATTCCGACAATGCTTAAGGTTCATAATAATTGTATTAGAAAGACAAAACTATTAGTACAACTGCTCTTGTACCATTCATACTATTCAGAATTCAAGTGTTATGGCCCTGTTAAGACATCTCATTTTTAATGTTTATTTAGCTTACCAGTTCAAGAGACAAAAAAAAGAAAATCAGTTTGAAGCAGCTACTTAAATCTCAATGACTTTTGAGATGTCACGTATACTGCACTTCTTACAACTGTAAGTAAAGAACGTTTAATCCCTTACTGGTAAGTGTAATATCATCCTGATAGAAGATCTAAATGAATCCTTTCCATTATCTGGATCTTACTGCTATTCCTCTCTTTCGAAGTTTCATGGGAAATCCTTCCACACCTTCACCGTTCAGAAGTTAACAGCTTTAATTCAATAAAATATCTGTATGTAGAAAGCACCCTTGATTCCAAGATATTACAAATATTTCATGCCCATGGAAGACAGTCTAACAAAAGCACTTTTCTAACTGCAACCCTAGGCGAAGTAAAACAGAAGCTCATGACTCTTCAACACACATTAATACACAGAATGCTTTGAAAACAGGTTAATTTATGGATATCTTAAAGGCTTGAGGAATCATGGTCTTTAGGTACCTTATGACCTAGAAAATCTACAAAGATGGGAACCAAGCAGGAGAACACTTTCTGGCTTTGCAACTAATCAGTTCTGAGCACAGAAAATTTTTGAAATGTAATTAGCACTCAGTTAACTTTGTGCCAGTCGCCTGATGTTGGCGCAGAAAAATCTCTCCTTTTAAGTGACTGATAAATGGAGAGAGGTGGGTTTTAACACTGCACAGCATTAGAATACGTATTAAAAAAAAAAAAAAGAAAGCAAAGTTCAAAGAAAAATAATTGTATAAGCTCCTGCCATGTACATTATTAAAAGCTACTCATATACTGTGCACTGGATGGCTACTGAATTCTCTCGCTTAATTTGCGCTCAAATTACCACAGCAGTAAGCCTCAAAATAAGAATTCAGCAGATAGATGGATAGCTATTGCTTTAAAACAATCCAGTACATTGATATGGCCCAATGGAAATTGGAAAGCTAAGAACCAAGGAACAAAGCAAGATGCAAAAGTCTTCATTTGCGATCTGATGTGGCTTTTCTGGTTTATCGGAAGCCACCTGTAATAGTTCTTCCACTGTCTTTAAATCATACTGAGAACCAAATCTTTGGCTCTTAGAAAGCCCTAAAAACTAAATGTATTTCCCTTCAGTTTAAAAGATTCTTTTCTTTCATTTTATTTGTATGGTGTAACACTAGACATCTCTTCTGCCTTTCCTAGAAAAAATAAATCCCTTTAATTCTTCAACTAGACCATATTTTTTCATTTTTGTCCGTATTTGCATATAAAAGAACAGGGATAATTTATTCTATATATGTTGCAGAATGAAACAACCATTTCTGTGGTAGTGAATTCCACAGAGTCTGATTTTACTTCGGTTAAAAAAAGAAACATTTGCTTATCCCAGGTACTGATTTAGATATTGAATTCAATGAAGTTTTTCCAATGGTACTGTATATTTGCTATGTCTAGTTTTATTACCTTATTTTAGCTATCATATAAAAATAATCCCGATACAATTCTGATTTCAAGTACTTAATAAACTCAAAAAAAAATAATGTTTAAATCCTACTTGGTTACCCCTTTTTGATCAACACTTCTTAGAATGATGAAAAAGTAATATTTGTGCAGTAAATATTTACTTAGTTACTAGCTTGTTAATTCATCTGAATATTGGAATGTTTTGAAGGTTTGTTTGTTTGTTTTAATATTTTGATAGCAATATTACCAAAATTTTTGTACATCCATTCCAGTTTCTTAGTTAAGCAAACAAATATGCAACTGGAAACACATACACAAATGCACCATTACATTTGCTCATGTCAGCAGTTCTGACAAATCTAATAGCTAAAAAACGTTCAACCCTAGATTTTGTGCATATACTATATATTATCAATTTTAACCAATCCTGAATTTCATTCATAAACTCACAGAATATTTTAACAAATAAACAGGAAAAAATATTCAATAATATTAACTAAACTTTCAAGACCCAATAATCCAATAAAATCTACATTAATAGATTTCAGATAAGGTATTCAAGACCTCCTTACCCACTGAAAGAAAGTCAGTAAATGCCAATGCTCTTCCAAAAGCATTCTGTGGGTTAGTTTGTACTGAAACATAGCATCAGCATTATCAAACCTCTCTAAATAAAGGCCACGCTTCCAAAACTGCGAGATCCTTGCCAAAGCCAAATCAATTACTTAAAAATAATTTTTAAAAGGGGGTTATTTCAGGTTTCCAGTACTACCCATTTATCACTGGGCTGGAAAAAACGCTGTGGAAAAAACTTCTGAATTCACTATTTTTGCTTCCTTGAAGCATCAACCTGATGGAAGCCAGAACAGGCAGGCACTAATGATAACAATGTAATCACCTTTTTTTAAAATTGGAAGATTAGGATCATTACCAGTGCTCTCGATGATATGAAACAGAGCACTGTAAAATTTTCCTGGTCATCTGAGGAGGATCCATGCTGCGGTACAAATGCTTTGCAATAATCCCCTCCCAAACCTTGTCGTGAGCCTGGGGAATGGGAGAGGAGCGAAAGCAGCAGGCAGCTGCAGGTAACAGCATGGTTGTGTGGAAGGGCATCACGGTGCAAACCACCAGGGCCCTTCTGGAGCCCACAGCAGCTGGAATTAAAAAGCTGTGGGTATGGCTGGATACCCACTAATACTGTCAGTCTCCTGGGTTGCAACTTTTAGCTTCTCCCCACAGGCTCACAGCCCCAAATTTTGTGTGAACTTTAAAGAGTCTGCTTGATCAAAAAAGAAATAAAATGTTCAGGCTAGTTCTGCTGTGAAAAGGGAAATTTCTTAGTATATTTAGCATCATTTCAAAAAGTTGTCAGGGCTCAGGTAACACATTTACAGTTCTCTTAAGCTGTGGTGTTTCCGACTTGAACTGGATGAACTGAGCACAGTATTTTTATCTTGTGTCCAAAAAAACATCCAATGCAGAGAAAAAGCATCATATTATTTCAGTATTTGAACTAAACCTGCATACTTCATTTTAATCACAAGATGATGCAAATTAAGGTATTTTCTTACTTCTGTGAAATTTCAGTGTAGTCCTTTCTCACTGTAAAGTGCGTACGTTTAATATTCATCTCTGGAGTCTTCAGAAGAATCAGGCCATGCAATGACAGTTGTTAGGGAGACAGACTGACATTACTCATAATTGTCTACCTCCAAAAAAAGTCAAAGCAAACCCCAGTTCCTTTACACAGAAGGCTGAACTTTCTACGTCTGTAAAAATAATACTAGGCCCAACACAGGTAAGTACAACATGCTATGAATGAATGGGTTTCAAATGGACAGAGGAATTTCCTACTAGGCAAAACGAGAAATAAAGTAAAAGATTTTTCATTCACTTACCCTCAGTCCCATTTGGCTATTTTTAAGTAAACTTGTCAAAAAGTAATGATTTGACCAGTAAAAAATTGGTAATTTATTTCTTCCTTGCATTAAGCATTCATTCAGTCAGAAAACCTTTAATATTCATGGAAAGGAACAGACATTTCTCTGTCACATTTGCCAAAATCTTATATATTTATATGAGGCACTGCTGAATGTCTCCATTTTAAAACAAAACACACAAATTCTTCTGTTGCTTTTGCCAGGATGATGTATGTTTTATTTGAAAATCATCTTACAAAATAATTAAAAACCTCAGAATTAACCCTCAATTCTCTCAAGTTTATTTTATTTATTTTTTTTTAAGAGAGAAAACTTAGTGGAGACTTTAGGACCCTGTAGCGCACATTGAAAAGTACAATTTTATTTTAGAACACGCCACTACTCTCTGCAGAGCCCTTGAAACCTGATGTCAGCGAAAAAGAGTCATTATACTTGAAGATTTCCACAGGGAGAAACAAAGCATTCAAAATACTACTCTCCCTACCAATGTCTACAGTTTGGGGTTTTTTTTTTCTTTTCTTTCTGCTGTTTGAGTAAACTGTTGATGTTAAGGATAGGATGAAAAACTTCTCTGGAAGTGGAACGGAATTAATCATCATGGGAAGTGCCAAAATGCCAATGAAAGGGAGTTAACCTTACCTAAATTATCCCATTAATTGGTGCTGGATTGCATACAGCTTAAGTAAGAGTCTAACTTTGCAAGCCCTCAAGGGTGCAGAACTCTTATATGAATCGGTAAGAGCTCTATGAATAGAGAATTTGCAAGGGGAGGACATACCATCAATATTTGATTGGTTTTTTTTTGTTTGGTTTTTTTTTGGAGAATTTGAATTATACAGCAATGTGTCTGGTTTATTCCATCTAACATCATGTTGCACAGCAGTGTTTGTTACTTACATGGCACACCAAACTTTGCTAATCTATAAAAAGAAAGATATTAAGGTAATTGAGCAGAATGATGAACCAAGGCAGCCAGATATGAGCAACTTGATTTAAATACCCCATTACACATAGGCAATGTGATATCAAACCCATCTTCTTTCTCCTTTCCTGTTAAAGGGAGTTACATGTACAGCACAAATAAACCACTGGATGAACATTTTAAAGACTAAGTCATACAGATATCTAGTCATCTTCACCATGTCAGAAAGTATTTGAGATCAAAAAGTAGCAAGACAAGAAGCTAGACAGGTTCATAGCCTTTTTTTCTTCTCTACCTTTCTTTTTTTTTTTCTCTATTTTCAAATACAGTTCTGTTAAGGCCTGATGCAATGTGTCTTAATATCAAACATATTTATTTAGATGTACCAAAAGGGAAAGTGAAGACATGAAAAATATTCCTCGTATCAAAAGTTTTAAATATCAAATGTGCTTTAAACAAGCATGTATAGCACTAATTTCAGCATTCTCTAGGTATCGATATCAAAAGATAGAAGGGCTATTATGAAATAATCACATAATACAAGAAGTGGTCCTTCAGTAAAAACAGTTTAAAATAAGTGCTTCTACTATAACTAGTTACCATAATCCTTTCCTAGCTGAACTGCAAATTAATCACAGAACAGTACCTTTAAGCCTGCTGCCATCCACATTAAATTAATTGCTGGCTGATTAGCAAAGAAATTCAATATTAATAAGACTTTATTTTTTTTTTAAGTAGGCTATCAGGTTTCTGTGCAAATTATGTCCCAATCTGAAAAGCTAAACTTCACTGCAAGATAGAAGGAGCCATATAAATAGAATAAATGACTTCAAGAGCTCTCTTCTCAAAATCAATGTCAGTTCACTACTTCAACAGCTTTATAACTGCACTGAAGTGGTTTTAGTTCCAAAAGGTGATGCCCACATACAACACTTAACACTAGCTTTAATTAAGGTTTAATGTATCCCCAGATTGCCCTAAGCTAGTATTAACAAAGTCATTTGATTTAATGAATACAGAAACCAGAGTCTTAAACAGGCTCTACATTAATATGGCAAAAAGGTAACAAACTAATATAACCTGACTTTTTGGAGTATTCTCTTTCTTGCAGCCTGGAGAAAGGGTTTCCATCTTCAGTCCTGGTGACTATGTCTTAAAGCATGAGGGAGTAGAGCATGGCTGCAGGCTCTCTTTTTCATCAAAATACTTTTAATCCCTGACTATTTTCAAGCACAAATTCAGTCAAATTTTGTGACTTACCTCTTCTGCGGATGACTCTACATCTTCGAATAAAGATATTAACAGAGAAGGAGTTCCACAGGTGCACATCTCTATTTTGAGAAGTGTCAGTCATTAGGGTATTTTCTGTTTTGTTTTTCCCAGACATGAACAATTATACTCAACTTGGGTCTCCTTATCTGCATGTACACTCTTCTGTGTGGTTATGACTTTGTAAGTTTGAACGTGACACCTATTCCAGGCATTTGTATTGCTCCTCCAAAAATCACAACAGAATTTTCTCCATCCCTGGCCATACACTTGGGATTCCACCACACCGGTGGCCCCTCTATTGCAAAATACAAAACGGTCCAACAAGCTGGAGCATGTCAATTTGGGGAGAAGCTGTTTTTTTTCTGATAGTCCATTGTCCATGAGAGATTGGCCCAGTAAACACCAATTTCCTTTACTAGTGGGGAAAAGTATCAACATCCATAATGTAGTTATAGAGCTTGCACCATCAAAATAAGGAAACAGTGAAAAGATTGAAGCATTCTGAACACATCTATGAGATACTTATGATGGTCAATTTAGTTTACCTTTTTAAGCAGATTATCCAGTTAGCCGATCTAGTACAGGTAAGTGGTATGTACTAAAACAATCAGCCTACAGGTAGCTGCAGTTTTTCCTGAATCTCCTTTTAGTGGTTTTAATTCTTTCAATAAAAGGTGGTACATTTGAAGTACGGTTGTAGCCACGTTCTATTATATGGAAATACTAGTTGTCATTTTTGAAATTTAAGCATCTTGTTCTAACCTACACTTTGAAAAACAGGAAGTTTCCAAATAAGCAAACTGCTAATAAATAAACTGAAGCAACTGAACGTGTATCTCCTCTCTACTAAAATAAGCAGTATGGTCTTGACAAGTTCTAACAGAACGTTGTTTCAGCATGGAAAGATACTTTGAACAGCTGTCCCACTGAAGTCTTTAACATATGCTCTACAAGGTCTGAAGACACTGATAAAAAATCTGTCTTGCCTTCAAAACTGGTAGAGAGCTAATACGCCCACCAGGACCACCTCAAAGTGTCAACCTGTTTTTAAAAATTCATGAATTTGTAAAAATCTAATGGGCAATTTTCTTATGTATGCTTTTGACACAAGATATAACCTCATAATCAAAATTTGAAATAATTTAAACGCTTTGGAAAGGTTTCAGACACTTTTTCATTATTATTATTCTTTTCTAACTTTTAGACATGCAACAAATGCTTGCAAACAAGGTTACATTGATGCTTCATTTTAAGAATGAAGAAGTCCTTGAAATTACCTTTTTATTTACAAGAAAAGAGATTTCTGACAAGTACAAATATTTCAGCTCGTGTTCTTCCCTGAAACATTTTTGAGTGTGTTTTATTAATACTATAGTTTTTAGTAAGAAAATTTATGAGTTAAAGATTCACTTTTCTATCATAAAAAATATGGAGCAAAACCACAATAGTGATATCAGTATCCAACCTAGCAAAAAATAAGGCTCTAAGAGAGACAGAATTTCAGGCAGGTAAAACTTTCCTGTGATTCAAATAAAGATGAAGAGAAAAATGTAATACTACAATTCTAAAGAAAAAGCTCCAGCTTGTATTATGATACAATCACCAAATATTTTTCTTTAAAAATAGGCTAATATTGACATGAGTTCAGCTGTGCAGCTCCTTGTATTCGACTAGTAACTGAAAAATTCTTCACTTGACTGGAGGCATCTCTATGCAAGTTAATATATGAGCTTTATAGCATCTGTTCTGACTGCATTTCTTAAATGGGCCATTATGTAATATCTAGATGGTAGTGCCATGGGCTACAACACATTAAGAAACTTTCAACACCATTTTATCAAAGTGAAAAATGTGAACAAACTCCAGACCCCTAACCAGGATTATATTTTCACTGGAAAAATGTGACAGCTTTGTACACATCCCAGACTTAGCTTATGAAAACCTCTGTAAAAGCCAGTATGAACAGATTTATCTGTTTTATCCAGCTGACCTATTAATTTCATTTATAAACACCATGGATGTACATCAAAGTCAACATACATGGACAGTGAAATAGAAAATAAGTTTTCTTGCATGCTGTATATGCATATGCACACAAATGCAGCATTTCAACAATGTGGCTCAAATCTCCAGCTATTGATGCTCACCTAGGCAGCCGTTGATAGCTATTCACAAAAATAGGAGACCAACAAGGTTGAAGAGGCAAATGAAGAGCTCTAGAGAAACTGCAAAAAGAATGGATCCCATTCCACAAGGGTTCTATGTACAGAAATAAGAGTTCTAACAGATAAGAAAATGAAATTAACATAAGATTTTACTCCCAAAATTATTTTCAGATAGACCACGGCAATAAAGTTCTAACTTTTTAGAGAGATGCATATTTTCAAATGTGTAATGCTTCAGTACTTACATCTTTGGGTAGATATTAAACAAAACCATTAAAACCTAATCACTTTTTTTTTTTTGATGTTTAAGCATTTCACTTATCGAGAGCTGAATTAGTTAGCACCAAACACCTAAAACCACTCCTTTCCAATCCATAAACCATTAGTTACACGGTACATCTTAACTATAGAACAACTCTTCAAATTTCATAGATAACTACAGCCTTCCCTGCCATTTGTTTAAAAATATTAATTCCAGTTTTCTATTCTCAGTGATTATCATCCTTGGCATAACTTTTAAATACAAAACTATGCACAGAAGTCTATATAAAGATGAAAATGCCATATATGGCCATTCTGGGGGCCACAAAATCACAAGTATCCCTAAAAACTTAATTGCAATTAATGTACCTATAGTGTGTAATGGCACTTAAAAAAAAAAAAAGTAATTGGTTTCAGTCAGAATCACGGAATGGCTGAGGCTGAAAGGGACCTCTGGAGATCACTTGGTCCAACCCCCTGCTTGAGCAGGGCCACATAGAGACGTTTGCCCAGGACCACGTCCAGGCAGCTTTTGAAGATCTCCAAGGAGGAAGAATCCACTACCTCTATGGGCAACCTGTGCCAGTGTTCAGTCACCCACACAGTAAAGAAGTGTGTATTGATGCTCAGAGGGAACCTCATGTCTTTCAGATTGTGCTCGTTACCTCTTGTCCTGGCACTGGGCACCACAGAAAAGAGCCTGGCTCCATCCTCTCTACATCATCCCCTCAGGTATTTACAGACGCTGATGAGAAACCCTGAGTCTCTTCCCTGTGCTGGAGTCCCAGCTCTCTCAGCCTCTCCTTATAGGAGAGAGGTGCTCCAATCCCTTCATGATCTGCCTGGCTCTTTGCTCAACTCTCTCCGTTATGTCCATGCCTCTCCTTGGGGAGCCCAGAACTGGGCACAGTATTCCAGGTGTGGCCTCATCAGTTTCAATCACTCTCAGCCTTAGAGAATTTACCATTAATAATTTCCATTCTTAGCTTCCATCATACAATAGCATTCCTCTCACACAGCTCTGCAAAAACCAAACCTGTGTGGTGTTTCTCAAGCTAAATGAATATGGGAGACAAGGAACAAAGTCTTTATCTACTCAAGATTTTAAAGCACTTTTCATAGTAGGCTGAGATGGTACTTACATGAGCTAAGAATAAATCTGGTAGCTGCGTCATCTCTGAGATAATTGGATTTGGAAGCAATTTAGCAATGTTTAAAAGAAGTATAATCACTCTGAACAATACACTTGATTCTTTAAGATAGAAAGGCATTGCAAGGTGTAGTTTCTAAGCTTGAAAAATATGGTGAAGACCAAATGAAATTCTTTTGGCTTTGTGGTCATTTCTATAGCAAGTGAGAATAATATTAGACCCTACAGTCATGGTGTGCAAGGAAAACCCTACTCAACTGCTATGATCAAACTACAAATGTACTTACAGACATACTTAAAAGAATCTGTAAGCTGCACAGCTTTGGCACTGTATTTCAGAATTTCAAATTCTGGTGCTGTAACAAACTAATGTGAACCAGAGAAGGTACAGATGCCCTGTCCCTGCAAGTGTTCAAGGTGAGGCTGGACAGGGCTTTGGGCAACATGATTTAGTGGTCTAGTGGAAGGCATCTCTGCCTACAACAGGGGCGTTGGGACTAGATCTTTAAGGTCCCTTCCAACTCAAACCATCCTATGATTCTATAATGTAATATAAAATGTTACCCAATCTCCATACTGATTTATACTCTTTGCAGTGCTATTAACAGTTTCTCCTCAATAATACTAATGCTTGGTGATGGTGATTAAATCTTAGGAACATCTCTGACAGAGAATTTGACTTTAATATTTTACAAGATGCAATTTTGTTAAAATCAATATCTACTCTGAATATTTTACTGTATTTTAGCAAACGTTAATATATATACATATATAGGCCCAAACTTTAACAAACATCCTTAAAATATTAGCATGGTCCCCAGGAGTGTCTCCATAAATTCCCTGAGCTCAAAAGAATCAGATTTGAATTCTGCAAAGCAGATGAAGCTGTAATTCAACAAACACCCAATTTCTGGGCCTCTAGAGAAGTGGAAGACTCCCACAGTGCTGTCTGATGTGGACATATTTAGCATTTCCATTCAGGTTGGGGGTGTGCTTTCAGAATAAGTCACCTAATACTCCTTAGATACCACATCTTGGTTCACGTCACAGAATGGATTTAGAATGCACAAATTGGATTCTTTTAGATGAAACTAAGAAGGAAGATGTGCTCCAGAAGATCACTTAATGTACTCCAACCATTAGCAGGTATTCAGTCCATTGAACTAGCCAAGAGCCAGTCTGAAATAAAACCTTGTAAAGTTTTTATTCATCATTACTGAATACCATTTCATTCTGCAAATCCTATTTCCCAAATCTAGGCAGAGTCTGAATGCCTAGACTGAGAAAGTCATGATCTTCCTAAGCCATCTCAATTTAATTTCTTTGTCTCTTATCAATTATTTTTCTTCAAAACTTCAGAAATTGTCCAGCAACCTTATTTTAAGATGGCGAGAATTTTAATTAAAAGCATTGTGAACCTATCACCCAATGAACAATGCAGTTCTCTTTACAGCACTATCAAAAGGTAAATAATAGCTTAATGTCTTAATAGCTTAATAAAAGGCTAATGACTAGTCTGATAAAAAGTTATACAAGAACAGGCACAGCAAATACAATACATTGCCTGCTTTATTTCCAGCTAAGGTCAAGCGTCTGACAAAGTTCTTCTGAAGTAAAAAGGCAATGCAAGGTTGATGTATTTATGGAACATTTAAATTAAATTCAAAGGGAGAATAAATACCATGAAGGCAAAGCCACACGATGTATAAAATGCATTAGTTGTGATGAACGTTAACCCTGTGAAGCTGCCAAAGTATACACAAAAGAAATGATGTTATATATATACAAGTATAAAAATCAACAGTGTAACGTTTTCCTAGCAAGGAAAAGGCGAGGAATATTGAATGGTGTAAAGTCAGAGCGCCAGCTCGGTGCCTCTAGAGGACTGCCTGATAAAAGGCTCTGTCTGGGCTAGTTAACACAGCTTTATCACACCTCACAACTGAATTCAAACACACAGTTTAATTTATTAACATGCACAGATGAGCTATCACAGAACTCTCCTGGAACTACAAGCCTAAAGAACCATACCCCTAAACTATCAAACTATAAAAATGAATTTTGAAAGGATAGATAAAAATATGCTGTGGTCATTTGCATGCAAGTACCATTCTAATGGCGATTTTAATCAGGCACCGGGCAACAAGTGAAATACTTTTGGAGTATATACACCAAAAATTACAACTAGAAAGGCTTAAGCTGGCATAAAAGTTAAAATACATGACAACTTTCTTGATTAAAGTCTTAGATACATCAGCCTTGAAAAACGAGAGAGGAATGAGCATACACTATTTTATCATTATAATAACATTCAGTAAGACACTCTTATAAAGCAGAGGCACATCTTTTCAAGTGTGAGATGGTACACCACTGATAAAAATAATCTGAATAACAAGTTTTTGAAGCTTCAAAAGCTTTACTATTGCCTGTGACATTGACTTTTCGTGTTAAAAATTTGTTTAAAGTAACTGTCTTCAGTTTTTATTCATGGAAGAGAAAGCAAAGATGCTAATGCTACATATAAAATGTTGAAGAGCTAAAAAAAATCCTAACAAAACATGCAGTTCATAAAAAGGTCACTGTCAAAATTTCCCCCTCACCTGTATAATTGCTTTCTGAAGGGAAGGTCCAAATCTAACACCTGGAAAGCTGTGCAAGTTCAAGTTGTCCTTCCCCCAATACCCATTCAGATCACAAAAGATACCAGATCTGGAGGCCCATGAGGATCCCTACAGACTTTCATCAAGCTTCCCACAGAAATAAGGAAGAGCTGATAGTTGCTATTTCTTGTAACACAATGGCTCCTATCCCATTCCAAATTCTTGAGAGATGCTTTGTACAAAAGCAAAAGATTTGCTGCACCGCAAGGATGCTTACTTTACAGTGACTGCTCCTCACACCCAACAGGAGCTGGGAGATGATGATTTCACCTTTGTCAAAGACATAACTCTTACTGAGCACTCATAGGATTAGACGAATTGCCATCAACAGGAGCAAGATGAAACCTCTCCTACGTACAATGCAACAGCTTCCAGAGCTAAGTTGAAAACTGCACCCTACTTTTATTTTTCCAGTTTCAAACACTGTGGTTAGTGAACAGGTTTTGAAGTTAGAAGATAAAAAACAACATCCAAAGATTCATTTGTAAATTAGAAAACATGAGGTAGAGTTCCACAGAAATAATCTATTCTATAGAAACCTAAACAGTTTTTCTTCATTCTGTAACATCTATGTATCTGGGAGGTCTGACACTGCTGAACACATGAAGCGTGGAGTGTTTTGCAAAAGAGGCAGCCATTCTTACTTGAAGATATAAACAAGACAACAGTCTGCAATATTTATGAAATAATGGTTTTGTTCTATTCTGTACTGTAAAATCTAGGGCAGGTATTTCATCGATTATGTGTACCAGGCTTTACAAGTAAGAAGATTTACTTCAGAACTAAGAAAAACTTTGTACCAGCAAAGATAAATTCTGGAATAGATTATCTAACAATGTTATGAAGCACACAGTACTGGTGGATTTTAAGTACGCATTAGAAAAAAGCTGTCTGCACTAACGTATAAACATTTGTTTCTGCCTTTGGCCATCAGGATAGATGGTGAGACTTTTCAGCTTCTCTTTGAAACTATTTTTCTGTAACTATGTCTCTAGTGCTTTTATCTGAAAATTACAAATAAATCTGTTGTAATAAAAAATTTGAGCTGCATTTTGCATCAGCCTTCTGCCTAGAGTAGACCGCTGCTGATTACATACAGTTGTACATTCAGAGAATATAGACCTAGAAACTTGACTATGTCTATTTCATTATGAGACAGAAAATCGACAGCTTTCTTGGTGGTGGTGTTTGTTTTTTTCCCCTTAAAATACAAATCTCTCAAACAATGATATTACCCAAATATACCAGCATTCCTTGAAAAAGTTTTGTTTCCCATATGGTAAATAAGTAGCTGACTCTTAAAAAGACAAGTTACAATTTCAGTGGCCTCAACAGAGAAACAGATTCTACTTATATAGCTCATTTGTTTCACATATACTTTTGCATTACATTAGCATTATAAGGTGCATTGTCAGTGTAGCTGGGTATCCTATAAAGCTACCATCTATCTTTTTCTGGTTTAATAACTTACCGACCACACAGGAAGAAATAAAAGCTTTATTTCTTTCCTTCTCTGTAACACATTTCAGAATCTGAAGGACTAAAGTCTAGTTCAAACATTTTATTTATATAAAGTGTTGATGAATAAAAGGTTTTATTTATCAACAAAGTTCAAAGGCTTATGACAAAGCATATTTCTTGAGTACAATAGGATGATTCTCAGTTGTAATCACTACACTGCACTGCAACTGTCATAAAATCAGCCCTTCTAATCACAATGCAACAGGCACCGAGGGATTGAGAAGATCCATATTAATTGCCTCAGTGCAAGGCGCAGTTAATCCATATGCCCTCTCTTGGAACACAAAGTGTTGTTTTAGTGTTGTTCAAACAAGAAGCTGGCATCAGTTTATGTAATTAACTGTATGTTTACTATTGAATACACATTTCTTCTAAGACTACATCTGCGAAATGGACAATCTACCACCTATACAAGCAGAATTATAAGTTGCCACTCACCAAATAACAGTTTGATAATGCCATCAACTTTTTGCTGTTGTTTTCAGTGAGGAATTAGCCTCTTAACTGACAGCTGTTTCCACATGTATTCTTTGTGATGCAGCATGCTGGAGAACACACCATTAGCGTTATGGGTTCTTGAAAGGCTTTTTTGTGTTTTCCCTTCTTCTGAATTCTTTAATTAAAAATGTCTTAACAGGTTGTCAGTCTAGTAGTAATTTAAAGTGTTGTTGATAAAACACTCCTTAATAAGATGTTAGAAATATACTGACACCTTTCAGATAGCTTTACTTTCCATTCTGAACAGGTCAAAATGTTTTCGCTTTTGTATTTCTAAATATATGGAGTAGCTTTTGAAACCCGGTAAAGTAAAACATACAGTTAAATTATGATTTTTAATTCATTTTTTTAAACATCATGAGGTTTTATCTGAGTAACACCCATATCTTCAGGAATGAAAAAAAGTCACTGATTTTTAAGAAGTCTGTGATGACTCAAAGACTTTATAAAGATTGCTTCTTGTTTCTAAGTCTAAAATATAGAACTGTTTTATTCTATTTTAGTAACAGAAAATTAGCTGAATGCAAAAAAAAATGAAGTGCAATGGAGGCAAATATTGTTACAGGTCTACATAATGCCTAAATGTTCTACAACCTTGCAAGCTAATTAAGCAAGGTATTTTAACATGCATCTGTATGATTTTAAGTCTCACTAGCTTATGTGTTTAAAGAAGAGTTAAAGTATTAGGGGGAAAGCTTGATAGCAGGTGTGCCATGTAAAGAGCCACGTCACCATATACCCTCAATTGCACGTGTTCCTTCCTCCCCTTAACCTCATCATATTTTTCCTCCTGACTACTGGAATTCAGTTTTATAAAACTTGAATAGAAACCTAGAAGTTCACCGAAGACATCGCATATTCTCCTCTCCTTTGACTGACAATCAAACAAACTTGAAAGAACTGTGTAACGCCTAAACATCATCAGACTGTGGTATAAGATTACACAAGGAAGGAGAGAAAGGGCCCTTTTGGCTGAGGGGTTCATGTGCCCTTTCTAAGTGGCACCCAAACAGAGGCAGAACAGGGAGATATTGCTTGAACTGCTTGGAGGTTCTGTCTTCTCCTGCAAAGGGGATATTCACCACCAAGTAATGGACAGCAGAAAGGGCAAAACCCATGCTTGTTTACAAAATCCTTACCGATATCTGACCTCCTCTTTCCCCAATGCCCGGATAGGGAAAGAAGTGTGCAGTCCTACAGAAATGGACTGAAAGCAATAGATTTGAAGAAAAACAATGAAGTGGGTTCTTAGGTCCTAGCCACAGTTCACTCCTTTACCCAACTCTGGACAATAGCCTGGGAAGACAATTGCACAACATGACATTCCAAAAAGCAACAGAGGACAAAAACAAAACATACATACATACAAACAAACAAAAAAAAACCTCCCACATTCATTACCATCAACACAGAGATCAAAGATCATAGTATATAAATACTGTATGTTACTAATCCAGTAGCATGAAGACCTCTGTATCTTAATCATACCTGTAAGTTCTGAGAGAAAGTAGTTTCTTTATTATTTTTTTTTCCTCTTTTCCTTCCTTAGGCATCTTAGATGCTGGTAGACAGCATAGCCTGGATGTGCACCTAAGAGCCAGTGTATGCATGTATTCAATTACAGCATCTTTTCAAAAATAACAATGAGCTTCATTATATACTTGTTTCACTTACCAGCAGGTGGATGCTGCCAGCACACAATACTCCAGAGAAACAGTCTAGATTTATCCTCAATAGACAGCATTACTACATGTGATACTTTTTATAACACTGCATCTTAGAACAAAATCTGGCAACCTCAGATGCCCACAAATCAACATGAGAAAAGGAAATATAGAAAGAATATAAAGAATTAGATATGTAGGGTACCATTCCCTTACTGAACAGTGGAATATACATCAATAGTCAGAATGATAAAGGACATCTGGGGATCATCTGACAGGCATACTGTTAAAACTCAGGACCTATGGAGATCTGAGAAAACACCTATCGTATTGTTACCAGCATTCAATAAAGCAAAACATGATTCTATCGCTGGATCTACTTGATATGCATCTTCTATATTGTTTCAAAGGAGTATTCTTTAAGGATTTTCCCCCTATGTATTTTAGATAAACCTGGTTCGCTTATCTCCAGTGAAAGAGAATAAAACAGCAGATCCCACAATCAGCTTGCTCAGATACCACCAAAGCCACACACATAAGAAGGCATTTCTGGATCTTTTTTCTCTCCTTTCTTTTACCTGCTCAGGACTGGAGCCCCACAGCCCAGCCTGTCATTATCCCTGTGCTCACCTGTGCAGCACACACACAGCACATCCCTCCATGGTGCTCAGGCTCTACGTGCAGGGGCTCACCCCGCCCCATCCCGATGCTTCCAGCCCAGAAGGCTTGGTATAACGCACCATGGCGTGCTCTGAAACAAACCATCTTGAAAAAAAGTCAGCCCTTTCTAGGATGTTCTTTGAGACCATGAGCAGTAGTGCTCACGCCAAAGTACTACGAAAGAACTAGTTCAGTTATTTGGAAACTGTGATCATACCTTGTTAAATTACAGTACTTAACCTGTTTACAGGCTCATCTACATACTATAATATTCAAAAGATTCTTTTTCAGTTGCAGCAACACTTGTATCTGACAGATATACACAGCACAACTTTCAGAAGGTCATAATTTTAATTGCATGAGGCAATTATATCACATTCAAAAAAAAAAAAACAAAAAACCAACCCTGTATTTTCCCTCCATTCTAACTTACTGCACGCATTTAGGACATTCTCCATTTAGTGCAGTTCTTGTTGTTGTATTATGTTTAGCTCTTGTTTGGCAAAATGGTGCCTTTCAATATGTTTTTATTATAACATATGTTGTAATATTGTCAAAAATTCTAAGAAAGTCAAATAACTATATTTAATTTTAAAACTCAGAATTACTTAAATTTTATAAAATTTTCCTCAGGTTGTTCAATAGTGATTAAACCAAACTGAATTCCTCTGTGCTTGTGAGTTAGGATACACTATAATTTCTTTGTTAAAAAGCATTACCTTGAATTAAAACTCAAAGCAAAAACTATACAGGCAATACAAGTAAAGAACAGGACATAATGTTATACTGCAACTATTTAAATTACTTTTTTAAATAATTAAAGACTATGTTTTGGTGCACAAACAACAAAATTAAAAATATATATATTTCTATATACAGATGGATATTTGTCAATATTGCAGCATCCATGTCTGCAGTGACTCAGTGATTTCATCTGAATCATATTGCTTCTGCTCTATTTAATAAAACCATTCAAGGATTTGGAAATCAATTGGTACAGATTACCAGAACCATTTCTGTGAGAGCGTACAGAAAGTCAAATTTCTTGCAGGAAACAAGTTAGGGATCTGACCCAAGGTGTCCTCAACTAGCACAGCATGAGCATCACTAGCTTCAATGTTTCCTACTGTAGTCCTTTTATACAGCAGGGAAAAATAGCCGGAATGCAACATATTGCGATGCCCAGACAGCAAATGCACCTTTGGCAGCACGAGCCAGGTAGTACAAATTAGGGAAGCCCCCCAGATATTGTATCATTAAGAGACTAGAGAGCTAATGAAGGGGTGCTTAGACATGCTGTTCAGTTTACTGTTAGGCATGTAGACAAGTGATTCAATAAGAGGTTTTGGTCGTTTGACTTTATTTCAGGATATACTAGAGCTATAAAGCTTTTAATTACCATTAAGTATTTCCAGCACAGCTGTTTCCTTCCTTTATGTGCAGTCATGTAATCTTGATCTGTGTTTCAGTTCCAGGTTTAGTGTTCTCCTGATTTGCACAAATATTAGGGCCCAAATCCTTATTCACTGCAATTATTCCCACAGGTATCAAAGGATATATAGGTATAGTAAGGAGACACAAATGAGTTACTGTGCTGACATGCTCTTCTGGTTGTTCTCACTTTGGGCAAGAATAAATGACTTTAAAAGAAAAACAACGACAACAGCACACCACACTGTGACAAATCAGAGCCATCATAATGTTTTATGGCTATTGTTTAAAATTCTAATAAATCCTAAATGTTTCTTCTGGATTATAAGCAAAAGCAAACTAATTCAAAAATAAGAAAAAGATTTGTTGCACTAAGACCTCATGACTAAAGTATCATTCATAAAAAAATCTCTGCTGGAAAGACAACTGAAAATTGAAAGAACAAGACAATGTATCAGTAAAATGGCCCTTTTTTCCTATCATTAAAATAGCAAACACTTTCCTACTGACAGGATGAAATAAAGCAACCACCTTGCAGTCTATGTCTTAGGACGTTTAGAGCCTTTAATTTTGTCTAACCATTTCTATGCTGTCACCACTTAGTCATTTTGTGGCATACTGATGTAGCATGCTGTAGAGTGCTAGATACTTCATGGTGCTCAGGGAAGCTTCTGGGTTTACATTTTCTTTGGTGAAAATATCTGGCCTACAAATAGAAATATTTTTTCCTGTAATAAAATCCAAACATCGAAGCGTGAAGCATTGTTCTTAACGGGTCAAGACATTTATAGTTAAAAATTCCCTATTATCGTGCCCTGCACCTGTAGTTCATTTCTCCAGCGGACACACAAGCATCTACGACTTTCATTCCACTGTCCGTGTCACTGCAGCATAAATTTCTTTAGAGGTACAGTTTATAGTTGTGATTCCCTGTCGTATGTTTTTAAGTTGTTTTATAGGTGAAAAAGACTACAAAAGAAAAGTAACGCTATATTTATTTCAGACCTCTGACAGAAAGCTAGCTCCTTTTAATACCATATTAAGTCTCTGCTAGTCTGCCAGAAATAAAACACAGTATGTGTTCAGATATACAGCTTTTATTCTGTGTTTGGGTTTATTCTTAGAGGTGAATGGATTCGATATATTTTTCAACCCAACCACATATTTTAAACTGCTGCCAATTTATAGTTTTCTATGGACCTTTCAGATTCATAGCAGCAAGGCTGGAGCCTAACCTCCTCTGCTGCTGCATGCATGAAGGCGGTAATGCCGAACTCATCTCCTCTGGAGAGAGTGAGAATGGGGAGTCCTCATCTATATGAGCCCATGACACAAGTCTCCTGCAATACAATTACAAAATAATAATTAAGAACATCACAAAATAATTTGACTCCCTGCTTTCCACAGTTCTACAGACAAATATATATATATATATGTTTTCACTTCTCTTCCACATCGTACCTGGTGTAACCAGTGAGAAACCTGGGTCAAATGCTGCCTACCCAGCCAAGCAATAGCAAGCAAAGATCAGGGAAAACAGGATTCTGAAGAGACAACAACTATCAAAATTTTAACACCTATGTCAGCCTTTTGTCCCTTCACTTTTGACACAACCACACATTATAGATCAAGCCAAACATTATAGAGATATAACGTCCAAACAAGCCCATTAACCTCACCATTACTATCTCCAGCTATGCTGCCATGACACACTCACAAGAAAGAAGGTCTTTATATCTGTGACCCTTACTCCCCAGAATAGGCCCAAAACTATTAATTAAAGGATTCTGTTATTTATTAGCACACACCACTTGATTCAGACTGTATTGACTACAACTACTGGGGAAAAAAAAAAAAAGAAAGATTTGGCTCCTGGCCCAGTGCACAACCTCGTGCCAATATTTTCTCTCATCTCAAATAGGAGCAATGGCCTCTGCTAATAGCAGACAATAAATGACCAGCATTCATTTGGCAAGCAAGGTTTCCCATACAGTCTATTTCAGTGCTCTGTACACTTGCAAGAGAGGACAAGCAGAATTTGGGGGAGAAGGATAGTAGGGCATGCTGGCAAGAATGCAGATATCTATGAAACAGCGAAGCAATCAGGCGTTGTGGTATTTTTAGATACTTTCTTTTTCAAGTGCCAAAGATTCTGAATAAATCACAATGGCAAACAGGATGGCTGAGATGGGATAGATTACAGCTGAACAGTGCGCAGATCAAATATTCAGCTCCAACCCAAAGCATGAGTCCTAAGTGCATATCTGATACACTGTAAAAGCTTTCCATGACACAAGCCATCTACTTCTCTTACAGCTACATTAACTGCTAGACCCTGCATCTGCCTCTATATATTTCATAAAGTCTAAAAACACCTGGAATCAGTTCTCTAAACTCTATACACCTGAAACTTGTCCAGACATTTGGTTATTTGCATCAACTCTCCTGTCGTGGTTAGTAACTTTGAAACACAGAATAATGAAAAGTATATTTTCTGCAAAGTCTATAAAATTGATACTGGTGGGAGGCCAAAGCATTTTCGGCATTCATATCAAATATGGCTCTCAATACAAGAATTTTGCATATAATCACTGCTTCATGTGCTCACTGAATGCAGGAACTGGTGATAGAGGCAAAGACCAAATTTTATACAGAGGCTTACACTGCATTTAGGTCTCTCAAAACTTCAGTTATTTCCTCCGTCGTGCAGGAACAGAATATGTTTTTATACTTCATATACATGTTTTTATACTTTATTTGTAAAGATACCTCCTGTATTAGATCAGGAGTCCATTTAATTTATTCCTTCCCTTGCATATTTGCCAATTTCACAGAACCACATGGAATTTGGAAGCAGCGTTTCTGACTGTGGCTCCTACAAAGAGAACATATCTGTGTTACAGAGGGCTCAGGCACAGACAAGATCCACTGGATACAAGTGCACAAGATAAAACAGCCAGAAGATCTATCGTATCTATGATAACACGAAGAGTGTTAAGGGCCAACAGATCATTAGTGGCCAAAGTGATACTGACTCCTGACTGACAGCATGCCATATGGATGGAGCTCCTAGACAACCCAAAGCTCTGATGTATTTATTGGTGGAAGTTGCCTGGAAAGTCACCACCTGCTTTTCATCGTGTCAGGTGAATCCCAACTTGGCTGTGAAGGACTTGGTCCAGTATATACCTCATTATTCCCGTATCACTCAGTAGGGTACGCTTTTCTTTAATATCGGTTGTACCTTAAGTAGTATAAAAAACTGCTTTTTATTCCCTCCCTCCCACCTTTTTTCTTGTCATTGTCTTCCAGTGCATTTTTTCCTTACTTTCGTCATTTTTCTTGCCATCGCTTTTCCTAAATTGTTATATTTAACTTTTCCCTTGTGTAGTTTCTTGTCCTTCTGTCACTGCTTCCTTTGTCTTCTAAGAATGCCTCAAGCAACAAGAGCAAACCATTCATTAAAATCAAAAGTGAACGCTATCGCACAAGGATCTCTCAGAGGTATGGCAGAGAATACCAAACTAAGAAAACTTCAAGTTGGATAAACACCTTTCAATAGTACTAGTTGTTCTGTCTTCTGCACATACTGTAGAAATGACAGCCTCTTTTCTGACATGCAGAATTTGACATTGCCCTGTCTAGCCACAGAGAAAGCTTCAAGACTTGTCATAAATTTACTTCACAGCTTTTGTCAGGATTTCTATTGTTTGAACAAGGAAGGGCATACTGGTCAGCACAATTCCCATTTTGAATTTATGATACTGTAAAGTAAAGCAAGCAGTGCATACAAAGTGCCTCATTCATATTAGTTTACCCCCCACCTTAAATTTGTCCTAGACATTCAACCCACAGAACACCTTTTGGTTAAACTTACTCATGCAGGTAGCCGCGTGAACTTGTTCTAATAATCTCCCTCTGCTCTTCTGGTTTTGCCAAGACCATTGCCTTTACCCAGTAGCAGACGAGTTTTGGCTATCACTAGTACAAACACAACTTCCCCACAGACAAGACATTGATAAAGACTGTTTCATGTGGCAGAGGGATGAAACAGTTCATCTTTACAATGGCTGAGTATTTCAGAGAGGAAGCATTTTGCTACTCAACAACTCCCAGTGGTGCTGCAGCCGACGCTAGCTTGAATGTAAAAGATGTCCTCCAAGTTGCAATACAGTAAATGTAAGGGGAAGAGTGGCCAAAGGGCATCATTACTCATTTAAAGATACAAAGTGGTTCCTTTGTTGCTAATAATTTTCATAACTTAAGCTGCTTGTGTATTGCTTGGGCTTTATTTCAAAAAAAATGAAATGGAAGAACAATTGCACTGCTTTCTGTTGGTTTCATTTACTGAGCTTCACGTACTACCTTTAAACCCCTACAATAATTCTACTGCAGACATCACCATTTAAAAAATAAGTAACATTTTAAATATTGTTTGTATTTGAAGAGAAATAGTGATAATAAATCTACTGAATGCTTCCTTATTAAATAACCAACAAATGCATTCCAAAATGCTGATGGCCCTGGGAGACAACTAGAGAAGAGAAAGGTGGAAAGAGAAGTTCAGATCAAAAAGGAACAAAATTTTGAGACTATGAACATGTGTGCACTCCGTCATATAAGGAGGAAGCCCAGAGCAGTGAAGCTAGACACTGACTTTAACAAAAATCAAGCTAGTGATGGGATATAAGTTGAGTGGTGATCTCAGGTATGTCACTCTAAGAAAAGGGGCTATCTCCTTTTAGCTCTGTCATTTTTATTATGCCAGAAGTGGAAAAAATAAAGATAACTTATTTCTGAGAGATGCTCTTCCTACATCAACTCATGTTTCAGTTAGATTTTGTTTTCTTACTTTAAAACAGTGCAAAAGTGTATCTTAGCTCTGACCATTACAAGCTTAATATGAGTTAAATCCTTCCTTCATTTCTAAAAATGACAAGACATATCAAGAGAACCAGAATGAAACACATGCATAATATACAGCTCAACAGAAAGTATTTTCTGTAAAAACATCACCTTGATATATCACATTATTTGTATGGCATGGATTCAGATAATATTTCCCTAGTTTACACACAGACGCTTTCCCGTTACTGCTAACCATACCTGTAAGATGAAACATTAAGTTGCAAACTTTCTTTATTCTTCAACACCTACAGTAACAGCCCATAAACCAAACTATGCCTCAATAGCAGCTGTACAAATCCACTGCATCTGAATTACGACCCAAGCTGTGTTTTCCCTGAACAGTCCTGCTGGGTGGTTGTACAGGTGTAGCTAAGAGTCTGCCTGGTGTTTGCCAGTGATGGTGTATGTGTTAAGGGAAAAGAGACTGACTTTCTGATATTTAACAGAAAAGACCTGTAAGGCTGACAGTGGTATGTGGAGGGACACATCTGAATTATAACTTTGGGGCTGAGATCTGAAAAGCAGCGAGAAGTATCACAACATGACTTTGGTGGCTGAGCCCCTTGCTGGATAACCACAATGTATATTTTTCTGAAGCTTTAAAGAAATGCAAAGCCAGTCTAACAATTGAGCTGATAACCTAAAACGAACTGCATACACAATTGCAAAAGTTTCTTATCCCTAAGGGAAGTGATCTAGTATCCTGTTTGAAGGGCTCCAAGCCCTATCAAATGAGAAAAGCTGGGAGACTAAGGAGAGAGAAAACCGAGTGCAATCCAACAGAGGGCACGTGGCTGTGAGCCTCCTCTGGCAAGCAGAAAGACTACTTTGAAACATCAGAAAACAGTGAAGAGTGGGACTTCACTGCACCTTTCAAACAACTTCATGACAAGACTGTTACTCTACACTGCATTGCACAGTTTATGAGAAATCTAGCAACACAGAAGCAAATATGAAACAGCTTTCCATCTTTTCTTTTTAGAGAGCAACTTTCCTCTATTTTTGACTGCCTATTTTGCAAAGTTTTTCAGCTAACTCTCCAGCCTTCCTCTGCACCACCTTACCTTCAACAGAGCACCTTCCTCAGCAACAGCATGTTACACACATCGCACCCACACAGCTTCATTTCTAAATAAACCTGTTTCCTACACATGCTGGGAGAAAACTCCAGCACCCTGGCAGCGACGGACCACAAAGCACGCTGTTCTCCTCCCTAAGGCACAAGTTATTTTGTAACCTCCCTCAGGTGCGTGCATACTGCAAATTGCAGTACAGAGAAGAGAGAGGCAGCAGGTATCCTTTGGCTTAGAACGAGCTGGTCTCCATCAGGTAGTTACGCAAGGAAGGTGCAAAGGAGACCAAAGCAGGGAGGCGTGAGTGGGACTGACCAAAATTACCTCCTGGGAGTTAGCACCAGAGAGGACGAGAGGTTCGTACCCAGCACCAGATCATTTCAGCGAAGGCAAAAGTACCAGTTGGGTCACAGCAGGCACCTTACGGCGGGCTTTGCGAAGCGCTGACGGTTTCCCAGCCCCACATCCCAGGCACTAAGCGTTTGCTTACCGTCCCCATAAGGCACACGCACATTTTTGCAAGACACCACAGATGCATTTCCCCCATGCAAGCAGGCAGCTCCTCCCCCCCCCCCCCAGCCCCACGCCAAGTTGCAAGACTTGCAGCTGAAAAGGTGTGTGGGGGGGGAGAAACCCCAAAATAACTACGAGGGAAAAAAATAAAGGGGGGAGAAAAATAAAACAAAATCCCCGCGCCCCCACGCTGCTCCCGTCCTACCGCCTGTGGAGCTGGCCTCCTCCAGCTGCGCCGAGATGCTCTCCACCCTCCTCACGTTCATGCTGGGAGCCGCGGCGGGGCCGCGGGAGCCGGAGCGGGGCGGAGCGGGGCCAGGGGGCGGCGGAGCGGAGCCGGAGCGGGATCGGGATCAGGATCGGGAGCGGGGCCCCGCCTCGGCGGCGGCGCCTCCCCCGCCACCCGTGGCGGCGCGGCACGGGGCGGGCCGCGGCGCGGGGCTGTGGGACGACGCCGTGGGGGACCTGTCCCGGTGCGGTCCCCGCCGGGCAGGGGAGCCCGAGAGCGGCTCCCTGCCCTGCCGGGGCTCCGCGGGGTGGGAGGCGGCGCCCGCAGCCCGAGCAGGGCGGGCCTGGCAGCGGGGAAAGCCCCGAGGGAGAACCCGCGAGGGCCGGGCCGGGCCGTGCCCGCCGCCCTACGGCTTCACACAGGTGGTTCTTGGAGCCCCTGTCCCGCCCCGCCTCGGTGCCCGGGCGCTGGCGGCACCGAGCCCTCAAATAATGGAGCTCCTCTGACTTGTGCTCCACGAGCACCTACCTCTGAGGGGTTAGCAGGGGCTGGGGGGCTCACAGCGCTGCTGCTGCCCACGGGTGCTTGTCGGAAGAGCTCCTGGGGGGCCACCAGCTCAGATCTGAAAGAGCAAGCCTGTATCGTGTCAAACCCTTTCCTTGTTTACTAAATGCTGTATTTGGCCAAATTACGATCGGTTGTGCCATAGGATGTGAAACGTAGGAGGCAGCGTATGGAGCATAGAAATAACACCTGACGGAAATGGCTTGTTTGGCACTTTGAACAGCTCTGGGAGAAATTCAGGCAATTCCACTGAAACTGAGGAGGTCCTGCCCAGTGATACCTGGAAAGATGTGGCCATTATGCTTAAAGAAAAACAGAAATGGCATTTAATAGACCTTCATAGCACCTCTAATTTATAACGGCCTTCCATGACAGAAGAAATCATTAGAAAATGCTTCAACTATGGCAGCTCTTCCAGTTCATTTCTATATGGTTAACATTTTAATCTTCTTTACTATTTCTTTTATTCTTACATGAATAATGTCTTGTTTTGGAAATCCCAGCTATTCTTTTGTTCGGTGTGTACATTCCCCAACCATCATAGTGATTTTTTCAAGGCAAATAAAGTTTACAGACTTGCTACCTAAAACCTTAAATATTATTTTGGTGTCTGATTTCATATCATTTCTTGAACCCGGTACTAATCAGATTCTTATCAGCTGAAGGATAAAGGTGTATTTGCTACACCATACTGCCAAGAAATGATTTATGAAAAGACTCCTACCTTCTTCTATTCCATGGGACAAACTTACGCCTGTTTTCACTCCAAAATGGTGAAATGACTGGGCAGACAGAGAGCTGTATATAACATTAGCCAAGAACAACTCAATGTTGAGTAGCTTCTGCCAAGTGATCTTTTCTGATAAAAACACATGCATTGCTGCAGGTTTAGGAAAGACTGTGAAGAGTCAGGATTCAGAGTACTGTATTTGCTAAACACCATCAAAAGATTTTCATTCTATAAGGAGAATCCTTGGGTAGCCAAAATATGGCTCCCCTTCATGAGAGAAATTCAAAGGAGTGAGAAGAGAGACCAGGATTTGGTTTCATTATCAAGAGTTGAGCTGGCTTACTATTGAGAAGGTAACCTACCGATAACTCTAATGCATCACAACTTTGCAAGAGCCCTTGGTGTCACACATACATAGTTTTCAGAGTGAAGCAATTCTGATTTATGGCTGTCACCTCCTTTTGCTCACTATGCCGTACCCCAACATTGTATCAAAACTCTGTGAGTTATGAAAACAATCTAAATATACAGTAGCAGCTGGTCATAACAGAGTGAGCTAGGGAAAGAATGGTAGTAATACATCAAAAACACCTTTGCAGTTGCCAGGTAAGATAGATATTTGTCTTGTGTCTTAGAAAGAATTACGGGTATGTAGCACAGCACGCAATGTGAGCACTACAGTGACTACCAAGTTTGTACAGAGAAGGCAGTGTGTGTAACCTTTATGATCAATTGTGTCTGAGGCAAAGAAAAAAGAAAGTGACCCAAATAAACTCAACAGTCTCTATCAATCTACATGCTTCTCCCAAGCTCATCTCCTTTATTTTTCTACTTGCTCTCTGTTTCCACCCACCTGCTCTTCATCTCCTGTTCTTCTTCATAAACCTTGCTTAAAATAATTTGATCAAATTCCTTTGCCTATTTTTTTCCTTTTTGTTCTCTCAGGACATAAAGATTTTTGTTGGAAAAAGCCATAGATTTTCCCAAGCTTCCATTTGAACTTTTCCAGTTCTTGGCTGTTTAATTTTCTTTCACCTTCTAAATACCAGTTTTCTTGTTTCACCACTACCGCCATTGAAATCCAAACATCAGTATATTTACCACTTACTTACAAATTAGGGGTACAGTACTAAAAATGAAAGCCTAGTTAAAAATAACAGGGCAAAACCTCAGTTAATATAAATGAATATAATTTTCTGACTTCATAAGCTATAACAGTAATAGAACCATGCAGATTTTCAACCACTGAGCATCTGGTTTAATTTTAACTAAATCTGGATTATGACAAAGGTTGGCAATAATTCCTGAATATAAAGATCAAATATGTGTAATTTTGATGCTATATGTAAAAGAAAATATACCTCAATGTGTTTGTTTTTGTTTTTTCCGAATTTGCTTTAAAGGGAAAATTCTTTGTCATTTACCAAACCTGATTCAGTTTTCTCCAATTAGCATGTCAAGACCACGTATCTGCTCTATATAACATTCAGTAAAAATTGACATCAACTGTGATTTCATCCTTTCTATATAATTACATTTCAACGTATAATTACATTTCTATGAATATAGAGTTTCATTCTAGTTCTAGTTTCTGTTTTTCAAAATGTGTAATTTCTTCCTTCCTGATTTATTTCAAATACTTATTTCAGAGCTAAATGCTAGTAACACTTTGCTCATATATTTAAGGGTACACGTATATATTAAGATTTCTTCCAGTCACCTATGATAAAATTTTAATTTCTTCTTTTTGAAATCGTTGATGCAGTTTCCACTTGATTTCTTCAATTAGAAGCTGAATCAGCATATTTTTGTTAGCCTCAAATGTAAACTAATTGGAAAGACTTAACAAGACTATGATTCCTATGTCCAAATCAAGCTCAGATTTCCACAGCTGTTTAAAATATATAATACGTAGAATTAATTATTAAATCATGAAGCTAGACTAGGGATCAAGGAGTCATTTTCATCCAACAGAGAAAATTAATCAAATCATCTTAGATGAATCAAGATTATTCATCATGATTTCCGGTGGTAATACGTTCCTCTTAGACAGGACCTGATTTTTTCCTACTTATTTGTGTAGATGAGAAAAGGCTTAGGCTCAGAAAGCATATAGGAATATCCAAAGATTCAGTCCTTTCAGCCTCTTCTACTTCCCCACTGGTCTTGGGACATCTGCAAAGGGCTAACACAGTTAGTTCAGCAACCCAAATTGTATTTGCACAAAGGATCTGAATAATTTATAATCAAGCAGTTGAATAGAACCAATATAACCCCAAATGATTCAGTGCATCCACGTGCTGATGGCCTCCTGAGAAGCCATTTATTTCTGTAGTGCTTCCTCTGCTGGAGAATGGCCCTCCAGGTGGGGCCCTTTCTTGACTCCCAGAAGTTGTAAATTTGTCATTCAGCTTATAGTGCACGTCACTTATGATGTTTTTCAAAAAGATTAAAAATACAAAAATAAATAAATAAATAAATAAAACTAAATTAGTTTGCCACTTACTTCTAGGATAAATTCTCTTCCTCCTCCAAAAAGTAATAAAATTCCATTTTGCTAGTTTTTATTCAGGCATGAGAAAGAAAGACTGCTCTTTATGCTACAACAGATTTCTAAGAGTATTTTTGCTACGAGAAGTGTATTGTATTTATCTTTAACTTATACTGCGTAAGGATGCATTCTAGGAAAAAAAAAAACAAAAACCTTTATGTGTCCTCTAAATCAGAAAATGCTAACTATAATTTGGCCATACTCAAATATTACAAGTGTCTATGATATAAATACTCTATTTAAGTGAGATGTTGCCTACACCTTTGAGAGTCATCTGGCACCCTGACTTAGGGTGTGTGTTGCTGGCATGGTTTTGGTAGTGGGGGGTTTCCAGGGCTGGTCTCAGGGAAAGTTCAGGGGCAGCCAGTGTCAGCTATACCGCTCAAGGGACAGAGGCTCATGGAGGACACACACTAGAGCAAGTACCCCCCTGAAGTACTGCAGCCCAAGGAGAAAGTCCATGCCAGAGTAGAGGAAATCCATAACAATGAAGAAACTATAGAAAAAACGTGAGAAACAAGGAGCAGCAGAGAGAAACTACTATGCACAGACCCCAGCCTCCTGCCCTGCCCATCATCCATTCAGTGGAATGTAACCTGCAGTAAAATCAAGGGGAAAGAAGTGTCTGGGGTGAATTTGACTCTAGAAAAGGGAGATGAAATGTGTTTTTCCTCTACTATTTAAACATTTGTCTTTTTTTTGTTTGTTTCTGAATACCCAAATCAAGTAATTAAATATTTTTGTTGATTGTCTATAAATTAAGGTATCTCCCCAAGTCTGTTTTGCCCATAACAGTAACTGCTGAATGATTTTCCTGTCTTTACTTCAACCCACAAGTTTTCACCCTCTTGTTCTTGCCATTTTCTCCCCTGCGGAAGTAGGGAAGAGGGGTGAGCAAACAGGTGTGTGGGGGCTTGGCTGCCAGCTGGGGCCAACCCAGCAAAGGGGGGATATAGGAGAGTCCGAAGTGCAAAATGAGATTGTAGGAGTAGGAAAGGTATCACTACTACTAAGTTACTTGTCCCTGAAACAGGGAAGCATCTATATTTAAGATTTCCTGTTAGCATCCACTGTTTCAGGAAGCACTGGTGCTTTCAGAAAGAGTAATCTTGCATATTTCGATTTTTGTGCTTATTAAACCTCAACCATGACACTTCAGAAGAAGTGCAATGTGTATCCCTACCCTTTCACAGGAAACATCGAGAAACAATGAAGTCCTGTCCTGGAACTTGACAAAAATTGGCCGTTATTATTATTCTACCTTGTTACTGAAAAGGTGAGAGGAAAGGGTGAGAACCTACTTTCCTTGAAACTCAATTTATTTTTTTGTATTTGCATTTTGTAGTAAGTTCTCTAGGGGTCAGAAGCAATTCAATTTACCAGAAATGAATAAACAAGTCAGAATTAATATGTGGTAACCAAAAAGAAAATAGAAAACAATTAACAGCCCTCCAATTTAAACTTTGTCTCCGGGTGTAAATCTGCCAAGATGTGCTTTGACTTCTTTGCTGGGGCTTTTAAAACAAAACTCAGGGAAGTTGGGGCCCACCCTTCAGTCATTGTCAATGGAAAATAAGCACTCTGGAATGCTAAACTGTGGCATTTTTTTCTGCTGTTGTATCTGTTTGTTGGCTTCACTGCAGTATGCTGCAGGTGACTGGAGCTGCTCAGTGGTGGCATTTAGGTACTTTACCTTTGATTTGTGAGAGTCTTCTGTTTTTATATCTATGTTTTAACTGTGATTCATAGTTTGTAATGGCCACACTGCAGATATTTTAGAAGAGAGTCATTACAAACTAATGCAAGGTTATATTTTTAAGAACCAATGTAATATTCTACACGACTTTGATGTGCTGCTCATAGACTTCCTTGGCATAATCTGTATCACTTAATCTAAATTGCTATTGAATTGTTTGTTGTCATTATTAGACTGCCACTGAAGTTATTTCATTAGTAAACCTGAGTCAATATAATGTTTCATATTTACATAAAGTTCATGTAAAATAACAGCACTGTGGTTTTTAAGCACCTCATTCTTAGCCTGGCAGATTACAAAACATTTTATAAATAAAAGCATACTGGGAGCAGCTTCACCTGCTGCTGAAATGTAGCCAACTTCAGAGGACAGGCAGCTGAAAAACAGCATTAGACAGGTGTAGGTTGAAGAAAAATATTGGCTAATTATACTGTAGCAAACCTATGTTCGTGGGGGTGGCAGTTGGGGGGGGTAGATTCTATACTTTTTTATAAAAAATAGACCATGGGTTTTAAGATCTCATGTGAAATACCTGCTAATAGTAATCTGCACTATGCTCAGAAGAGACAGAAAAAAGAAATGCCTAAACAAAAAACAGCAATAAAAACCCCAGAGCTGACCTGGCGTAGGACAGCGCCCAGACTGAGCCAGTTTATGGCAGCATGATTTCTCAACACTTTTTCTGGCAGTTTTACATTCAGCAGTATGTTGGCTTCACATTGCTCTTTGTACTTCATTCTCAGCAGGTAATTCTGCACTCTATTCCAGTAAACCCTTCTCCCACTCTATTCCTCCCTCTCCCTTCCCTCCATTTCCTTTCCCTTTCCTATTTACCTCACACATCATTTCTTACCAAAAAAACGAGTAACAGCTGAAAGGATAATGGCTTTTATGTTCAGCTAGTGGAGATCAGAGAGCAGTAGTGTTCTGTACAGCCAGCTACAGAATGTAACTGAATGCAGTGCTTCATATTTTCCATTTTTAAATCCAGATCCACAGAGTTGCCAGACTACAGGGTTTTAAGAACAAAAGTATATGGAGTCCTAGCTAATTCAAAAGCCATTTTAAGGAATATCAAACAATCATTAGCAATACAAACTTAGCAAATTTCAGACAGTTTTAAAGCATTTTGATTCTTAGAATAGTTCCTCCTGGGAAGTCCAAGAGGGGATATAGTTGTTGTATAGATACATCAGGCAGGTAAAAAACAGTGAGTGAAGAAAAAAAAAAAACACCACAAAACTATTTCAGCTAAAGGTCATTGTTGACACCAGAACAAATAGTACAATTTAGTATCTATACATTTAAGTTGTGTATGAAACAAAAGTTGCTAAGCATTAAAGCATTCACAAACTGGAACAACCTTCCGAATGAATAGGAGGAAAAGCAAAATAAATGTTTCAAGGCAGAGCTTGATAAGTCTGTGAATTATATGATATCTATGAAACAGAGAGCTGTATGATCATAAATCATACATGTTTTCCTTTCCTTAGCAAGAAAAGCTCTTGAACATAATGCCAAATTCATAATACAGCATGGGAGAAGGGCTACAATACTTATTGCAGAGATTGCATAACAATCTATAATACCAAGAGCCTCTATAATAAACATTAATTCCTTTATGTAATATTCTGAAAACTTGTAGGACACGATAACATAACAGGCTTTCATATTTAAATGGCTATGACAAGGAAGACAGCAATCAATTGTTCTCTGTGGTCAGCGGCAGAGAGTCATAGGAGAAAGGGACTTAGTTTGCAGCAAAAAAAGTAGTTAAAATTTAGGGGAAATTTTCTAAGTTCTAAGATTAAGCCAAATATTAGATCAATTTTCTGAAGAGGTTGGTGGAATTTCCATCATTAAAGAGCTTGTTTTAGCTGCCATGGAGATGACCTGCTGAAGAAAATCTAGAGCTTTTGATTGTGTCACAGCCCAGCATTATGACAGACCTTGACGCATTTCTGTCTATATACACCTCTATGGTCCTACAGTTAAAAGAATAGTACTGATTGAAGCGAGAAAGGAATTTAGCCAGCAGTGGCCCTATCTTGTCAGCTCACCATCCCCACTTCTCCTACAGAAAAAAAGAAAACAATCCAGGTGCTCCTAGATTGTTTGGATTTTATTCTATAAAAATAGAGGTGTATTTCCTGATTTTTTTTAAAGATGTTTTGTTTCTTAATTTGCATACCTAAGTATTCTGTTGTCATGGAAATCTCTTCTCTGAAGTCCTTGAAGACCAGTTCTCTTGCTTCAATTCTGTTTCAAATTTTCTGCATCATCAACTAATTTTTATTCTTACTTCAGGTTTCCCATATATCAACTTGTTACATCTAAATGACAGTCTTACCATCTCTCAGGCCAAAACCTCACACTACTTGGCCATAAGAAAAGACGTTTCACTTTAGACAAGTGTATTAAGTCTAATACGATGCCATTTGTTGACTAAAATGAATTAATATTTTTAATTCTTTCAGTGAAAGAGCAACCACGTTGATAAGGATTTGGCAGCTCAGCAAACAAGCAAGAAGTCATAGTACTTATGAAATGATAGAAAGGATATAGCTGTAATGAAATTCAGGTAGAATTGCTTGAGTAATCACAGTACAAATATCTTGCCTATGCCCATCTTCTTACATTGCTTGAAGGTAGTCTCACAGTCTGTCCTGAAAGCTGAAATACCTGATTAAGGCAAAAAAATGAATCACATCAGCTTTCCTTCCACATAAATGCCAACCTATCAGTGTCTTACTTTTCACCAGTTGCAGCCCAGGTAGGTTCAGATTTTTCAGTGATCACAGATATAAATACTGAAGGGATTTAGTGAGATCAGGCTTTCATGATTAAAAATGGCATTACACCTTTGGCTATTATGAGAAGTTTGAAAACAAATACTGTCTTTCATAGAAGAAACATATGCATAATATGCATATGGAAAAAAAAAAATGTTTGAAGAAGCAGTCCTCCAAAATAACAAGCTTTGGTCACTAACAACCTGGAGGGATTTTAGAATTTAGTCCACCCATAGCTCATCTTATGGTCAATGAAAGTTCTACATCAGAATGAAATAATTTTAGTCTCTAAGCATATGACAAAAGGTGCACTTGCAACTTAATGATCAAGAAGCTGCCAAGGTCAACCTTCCAGCCAATGACCTAAGGGCAGATATACATCCTAAATGAAAAACGCCGGAATGTATCTGCCTTACTCTCCAGTTTTTTCACCAGCTAGCTGACCCAATGCCATCTTGATATTCAGCCAAATTGCATTTGTGCCGCAGTTCCCCCAGAAAGACAGCAATGTAATCTTCCTTCATCAGGAGTTGGAAATGCAGATATAAAGCTGTATTATCTGCATGCTGAAGCAGAACTCACTTTTTTTTTTTCAACAGCCTCCCATATGTGCATATAGCTTGATTAATTAATGACTAAAGTAGAGCATAAAGCAGCATCACTGATCACACTTTTATTTATTATTAAATCTATAAGGCAGGCTTCTGTCTCTTAGCTGCTGTCATCAGCATCCTCCCAGTTTGATCCACTAGACTAGGTTAAAGCCAGAATTTTCTCTCTTAATTACTTTGTTCCTTTACAGTAGTATTCTAAGTGCTGCAGATCAAGTCAGTTCAATGGTAGTAATTATTTTTTTCTATAATAATAAAAAAAATAATCACTGCAAAATGTGATTTAAGATTGTGGGTCTCTGTGTTCCCTAATTTAAGTTATTATTGTGGTGACAGTACACTGGAGTGAATAAGTATAAATATGTAAACTTATGAAGCTGTCTCTTAGTCTTCCAGTTTTAAACACTTCAGTTCTCCATTACATATATATGTATATAGTATGTATTTTACAGGTTACTATCAGTTTGCTTACCCTTTTGCATCATTCTTATTCAAATGACTTTTTAGCTTTGAAAGATTATATACACATTTTATTTTTACATCTCCCAGAAGAGTACTATGACTTTAAGAACTGAAAGATAAATTCTCAAATATGTCATTCCTGCCCCAATGTGCTTATTTATAAACTAATGCTGAATGTCAACTGACCAGTACTATCTATTAAGAACTTAATAATAAGTATTGCTATTCTTACCATCAAAAAACATGAGGTTAATTCTTCCTTCCCATCAACAAAGCATGACATTGTTTGAAATACTGTCAGCCTGAAACTCATTTTTATTTCCACTTGCACATTCTCAGCATACCAGCTAGAAAATTTTCAAAATAAGTTAAAGATAAAATTGACCTGAATCTCAAAGCTGTGTCCCTAAGAAGAAAGAGTACCATGACCTGTATGATACACTTTATGAGAAATGTCAATATGAAATGTGGTACTGCTTGTTGCTTTTGAGATTTGAGAGATGTGGTTTGTTAGCAGCTATGAATGTTTATATTTCCACAGGAGTTGGAAAAGAGAAGGGATTACCAGGTCACAGACTAGATTAATATGCAAGGGCATCCTAGTTTACTCTCACACAATGCTGAGCTCACTGAATTGCATGTACGAGGCACAGATAAAGGCAGTGCTGAAGAAAATGGATTTATGCTGAGAATTTGCTTAGAAGATCCAATAAAGTCAGACTTCCCTATGTGCTGCTCATTTTTGGGGTCACTAGACAGAAGATTCATTGACACCTTTCTCAAACAGTTAGATGATTTAGATCTGCTTTTGCCACTCCAGATTCACCATTCTTTTCTCACAAGAATCCAACTTATTTGTAAATTGCCAGTTTCAACTCTTAGGACTCCTTTGCTCTAGGAAACACCAGGTCCTGAGCTTTCTGAGATTCATGCCATCTCACATGAGGCCTGAGTAGTCATACAAAGTCACTATTTCCTCATTTTTCTACATGAGAGTATTGGGATTGAGGGAGAGTTTGCACAACAAAGTTTATTTTTGTGGATTTTATTTACCCATCTGCTTATCTCTTCTATTATCCTCTCCTTTCTTCAATACAATTTTTATACAATTATTACAGAGGCAGAGTTGTACAGTAAATGATTCTTCGAGTCATTTGAGTGACCAAGTACTATCAGCCTAGACTAGCTCCAGCAAGATATCAACTTAAGGGCAAATATCAACTTAAGAAATGCAAAGGATCCATGATAATAATTTCCAGATATGACATGGGCTCTGGTAGGAGCAAGGAGCAGGAAGTCAGAAAACCATAGGAAAGCTTAGGAAACCAGGGCTTGGAAGGAACTGGTGAATTTCCAATTCCTGAAAACACGTTTAAAAGACAAAATAGGTTATGTGAACAATTAACCAATAAAAGAAGAATTAATTCTTAAACATTTTGAATGGGTAGCACAAATGCAGATAGCCATAGTGAATGCCAATTTCCCAACATTTCTATGCCATACATTTCCAACTTTAAAGCGAAGCTAACATGGAAAGTGAATCCCTACTTTCAGCTTCAGTCTAGCTCTGAGATACGTCTGCAACAGTGGCAAACTACAAGGACTGTGTGCTTCTGTTGCACTTCTCTCCCACTAAGGTTAAACTTTGGAGACCATTTCAGGGATTTCACATTCTTTGGCTTCAGGGGATCCCAGCAAATAAACATGAAAGTAATGGTCAAGAGGGAGTATGCATAACCTTTTCCCAGCTTACACCATGTGGCCCTCAGCAGGACTTGATCAATGCAGCTAAAGCTACTGCAGGGTATAGTGAAAAAATTAACCAGCTTACTGTCATAAAAGATAACATTGCTAACTTCCATGTTATTCCTTTTTCATATGAGCCTGAAGGCATGCGATTAGTCACCACATTGCCTTGTCACATCAGGTGCCTTAGTTCTGTCACAAAACTAACAACCAGTCTCTAGCAAAAGCAATTATTTCTCCATAAGGTACACTTCGGGGCTTCTTCTGAATACCACCTGACAAAGCCTGTTTTATGAGTGACAGCTATGTAAAGAAAAGATTGCCACTCACTCATTAGGGATGACCTGACCTAAACCACCTCCTGCGTATGATTTTTTTCTTGATGGAGAGAGGTTGTGACTGCATTGTTGAATCAGTAATGGAATTATAGGTTTGTATACTTTAAAATCTGTTAGATCATTTCATCTTCTCAATCCTATTTTAATAGGAGAAAGAGAAGGACGATTTACAGAATAAATTACTTTTTAAATGGCATATGTGCACATTTAATACTATTAGGACACTAAGTGTCAGACAAAATGGAATCAGAAATGGAGATGGAAAGTTGCTACCATGGCCAGGGTAAGTAAGGTCAGGAAATGGGGAAGAAATTGATTCCACAAAGTCAAAGGTCTATGCAGCGAATGTTGCCAGGAACTGTGCCAAAGTCAAGAACTAGGAAAGTGAAGATTAGATAGGGAGATCAGGACAAGCACCAGGCAACAGAATTGAGCAAGTGGGACATAAATTTAGCTAGGAAACAAGTTTAACAATCAAAAGTAATTTGTGCCTTGAAAATCTGTCAAATTTTGGTAAACCAGCAATCAGACTCATAAACCCAGCTGCAGTTGCTAATGCTATCAAGCCATCATTCTCCTGTGGCAAAGGTTGTGACCAACTGGCAAAGCTTTAAAAAAAAAAAAAAAAATTAAAAAAACTGCTTGGCCATGTGGATAGTAATGTATTGACAAAGATGATAAACCAGAAAAAGAGGAGAGTGCAACCTTGTGTTGACTATCTAGCACCACACCTTTCCAAATTAAAATACTTCGAAGAATAACTGTTAGACTCTCTTATGGTGTCTACATGCCACTGATACCTCAGCTAGCGATACGGCTATTGCAAGCCTTTCTGCATGGCACCATATTCTATCATACAGAGCTCAGACCATTGTTTCTTGTGTTCCAGTTGCTAAACCATTAGAAAGCAAGTATTGTAATGCTCAGATGAAAATCAGAATATATGGACATGAGGAAATTATATGGATATGAGGAAAAGACTACATTAGACATCTAACGTGTAATACAGCCATTTTATTTGTTAATTCCTCTGCTGGTTTTTATAATTCAAAGCACCCACATTATACTAGAAATAATTGGGAGCCTATATGGACTTTGTACATGCTATCCAGTGGAAGCACTGTTTTATAAATCAGTATTATCATGAGTTCCTGAAGTTCTATCATATAACCTTTCTTGTTTATTACAGTATTCTGTATCGGACTGAAAGCAGCCCTGAGGAGAAGGACCTGGGAGTGTTGGTTGAAGAGGTGCTCCACATAAGCCGGCAATGTGTGCTTGCAGCCCAGAAAGCCAACCGTACCCTGGGCTGCATCAAAAGCAGCGTGGTCAGCAGGTTGAGGGCGTTGATTCCCCCCCTCTGCTCTGATCTCATGAGACCCCACCTGGAGCCCTGCATTCAGCTCTGGGGCCCCCAGTACAAGAAGGACATGGACCTTTTAGAACAAGTCCAGAGGAGGGCCATGAAGATGATCAGAGGGCTGGAGCCCCTCTCCTGTGAGGACAGGCTGAGAGAGCTGGGGTTGTTCAGCCTGGAGAAGAGAAGAGAAGGTTCTCTTCTCCGGAAAGAGATATTAAGGAGGTCTTCCAGTACCAAAAGGAAAGCTGGAGAAGGACTCTGTCAGGGAGTGTAGTGATAGAACAATGGATAATGGCTTTAAACTAAAAGAGCATAGATCTGAATTAGATACATGGAAGAAATTCTTTCCTATAAGGGTGGTGAGACACTGTAACAGGCTACCCAGAGAAGCTGTGGATGCTCTGTCGCTGTCCCTGGCCTTGAAGGCCAGGCTGGATGGGGCTTTGAGCAACCAGGTCTAGTAGGAGGTGTCCCTGCCCATAGTAGGGGGTTGGAACTGGATGATCTTTAAGATCCCTTCCAACCAAAACCATTCTGACTCTAAAGTTCTTATAATTAACTACATGCAGTCTTCACCTGGAAGTAACACCTTTGGTATTTCTGGGGTATGATAACTGACTGTATTACTGGTATGATAGCTGACTGATAGCTATGAAACTCTGCTAGTAACAGAAAAGAATGATGAAACATGCTGGAAATTTGTTTTTGTTTGGTTGTTTTTTTTGTTTGTTTGTTTTTTTAAATTACATTCAGGAACACCTATTAGAAGACTTTTGTGTCATGATAACAAGAACATTAATAACACAGAGCACCATCTGCCACAGTACCATAATTAAAGTTTCAAAATTCTGAAAATCACAGGGAAAATAGTCTAGACTACACAATTCCAAAAGTGAAATGGTTGAAAAGAAGTGTATTTGCTAATGTCATTCCCTGAACATCAAACAGCATGACAGTATTTTTTGCTGAGTAGCAAATCACACACACATTTTCCTGCTCAGGAAACTTCCTGGCCCTGGTGCTTCCTACCAGTTGATGACACTTACCTACCCATTAGTCTTCTTCCATGCCCAGATTTAGTCAAACACGGCTAAAGACAGCAGATGACAGATGTATTTCACTATTCACTAAGAAATTTAGTGGTAACATATTTCTTGAACAGAATTGATAATACTTTAGTAACTATACAAAAATAACCTTCTGGAGCAACCTGTCCAACATCAGGTAGCTGGATTCATGACCTTGAGAAATAGTTAAAACAAATCAGAAGGAACTCTAGCTCAAAGCAATTCCATCTCCAAAAGACTGCCAACATTTCAAAAACCCATCAAAATTAGCATTGACAGACAACAGATCTTAAGGTATAGCACGAAATATGTTATTTGTTGTTTAACAAGACTGTCAGACATAAAAGCACGGGTGTCAGAATACTGCTTCAGGGGGAAGTAGCAATGTAGCCTCCTAAAGGGAAGACCTAATAGTGTCCATCAACTACTAATCTAGAGGTCTACACTGCACTTCCTAGTCAGTTCAGAGAAGACAATATAAATTATTTGAAAAAGTATTTGATAATAAAAGCAGATTTACCATTTGTTTCTTTAAGATACACCTCTGTGCCATAGAAATACATAGCATAAGCTAACTCCATGAACATTAATTCACCATCCAGCAAGAAAAAAACTCATTACATCTGATCACCTTCTGTGAGTTAAAAATAAATAAATAAATAAATAAATAAATCAGGTAGAAGCAAAATCAGCTGTAAACTCAATATGAAATGAAGAATTTCCTTTGAAACAGCTTCTTGCTATGGGAATAAATTCACTAACAGTTAATACAGCTAATAAAAATAAAGTCATTATTCTTCTTATAGCATAAAAGACATTCAGTGAAAGTTATCTTTGTACTTACTGATTTAACAGGCCCAAAGAGTAACTATATCTTTTGTGTTTGTTTGTTGTTGGGTTTTTTTGTTTGTTTTTTAAATATACGCATGCAGATTTTTTGATCTCAACTTGCATAGAACTGTCTTTGGAAAGGGAGCTAAGAAATACACACTATTTTCAGTGCTCAAATGCTGTTTTAGGCATATAAGAAAAAGCAGCAGAAATATTAATCTCAACTCAGCTTCAGTGACAGACAATGTGTTGCCATAACTGCCTACAACATGCTGATTCAAAGTGAGAACGTTGTTATAATTGTGCACTATCATGCATTTTTGAAGAAATTGAATTCCATAATAGGTGTAAAAGTTTAACAATCTACAGAGTCACATATAAAGCAAAACATAACAGAGGATGCAGTAAAATCTCCCTTTATGTCAGATGAACCAGTAATAGGTATTGGAATGACAAATAATTTTCAGGTCTAAATGCCTTAGGAAATTACATCTCTGGAACAGAAATATCCAAATCCCTAAAATTACTGCCTTTTCTCCCTCTGAATATTACTTTTCACCTGGATTACTCACTATCAAAGGATTTTTTAAAATATCAGAAGCAAATAGATACCTTACTTATTATTCCCATACCTTACTTATTAAGTCTAACTTACTCAGAGGATCATCTTAAAGGACTATAGCTTGAACCTGGACTCATTTACCAATCCCTTAGAGAATGCTGACATATCTTACCTCCTCTGTTTCCTTATCTGTAAAATGAAGCTAATTTGAGTGAAAGCAGAAAAAGACCTCTACACTGTTACTGGAAACAACCCAGTTGGATATTTTTGAATACGTAAAGAGTAAATAAGACAAAAAAGTTGTTAGGTTTCTAAAGTACAGCACAGAGGGTGCTGTAACAAAATGCCAGAAGACAAAGCCAGCTATACCACTTCAAAAAAAAATGTCTTTTAGCACTGTTTTGTTATTCAGATCATGCAATAAAGAGCCAATTGTTTGTTTCTTAGGAAAGCAGAAGTCCTCCTGATTTGAGTAGATGAATGGGCTTCCATAAAGTCTGTAAGTTTTGACTCAGTATTGGGAAAAAATTAAACCAAAATGAAGCCATCATTTTTACTCTTCATACTCTTGCTCAGGCCAAATGAAAAAAAAAAAATGAATGAAAGCAACTTGTCATACTGAAACCACATCTTCAATGGAAAACACGATTCAGCTCCTTTATTGCCATACAGAAAGGTTTCAGGATCTTTTTTTATGAACTCAAATGTGTTTCAAGCTAACGAGAAGATTACATTAAAAAATCATAACAACTATGTATTGATTTATTCTGTGTTTGAAGAAAGATACTAAATTTTTGCTATACCTCTGCTATATCTCTGTATCTTTGCTCTATTTTGCATAGAGGGGAAGAAAAATAATTTCCCAGAGAGAAATTAAAAACAATAATGTTTTGCTTCTGCCTGCAAGAAACTTTGTAACAAGGATGAGGAGTGGAAATTCTGAATAATTGTGGTAGGATTCACTGTATTTATGCATGTCAATACATGCATATGTCTCAAGTGAGATCATAGTTAAACAGCATAGACTGATGACTGTCATGGCATGGAATATTGTTCAAGGAAAAACAAAATAAAAGCAAAGACTTCTTCACACACAAGGTGTCAAAAGCCAAGATACTTCTCCGTGAATGAGCTAGGATTCTCTACTTCAGGTATGACTTGTATCTGAAAATTGCATAGATTTTGGCAGATAAAGAGCAGATACACCAGTTTCATTTGTAGCTTTGCTCATAGAATAGGTTTAATGCGTCTTTTTAGAAGAATAGTAAGATTGCTTTTCTCCTTTTCTAATCCAGTCTTTGAATCTGAAAATATCTAAATTCAGTTCAGCCTCAACTGCAGTCTCAAGGAACAACCTGTGCAGCAACTGCTGTTTCCAAATAAGTGCACTGATGTTGAGATTCACAGGAATCAGAAAACAAAGAAAAAAAAAAGTGTGCCAGGTGTGGGAAACTATTTTGACACAATGAATAGCTAGTGACAGTTTCCTAAAAAAAGTCTCCCTGGTGTTACGTCTGGCTGTTTCTGAAAACACTATGAAGCACCTAAATACCTTTTCAAAAATCTGTATCTCAGGATTCTATCAAAATTGTTCAGCATATATACCTAAACCAGATTCCTCTTAGCTTCTGAAAATGTCAGTTAGGTTTTTATGTAAATACTACAGAGGCTTCGAAAGCAGACGTATAATTCCATTGGAATCTCTCAAATACTCCCAAGAACTACTCAAAGACTTAGTTTCAGAGCTATCTACACTTAAGAAAACAATAATAAACTGACCTTTCTGTTGTAAAATTACTTTCACCCATTTCTAACATGTTGCTTCAGTAAAAATACAGCAGTCCACTTACTGCACAGGTGGGAAACAATCCATGCTAGTATATTCTGTATGTGAGAAATGGTTACTTAATATGAAATCAGAATTATTTTTGAAAATAACAATTTTCGTTTGGAAGTTCTACAGTAACTACAATATGTTTACATGGCTCAAGAAGCCTGTTATTTTGTTAAGAAAGATTGTTTATTAACTAGAAGGACAAAATATAGAAAGAAATTATGTGGTTTCTTATTTTCAGCAAGAAAACTTAATGCTTCATTTTACTGCAAACTTTCCTATGCATGGACTGATGTACTTGTTATGAAAGTGCTTCCTTTTTTCAATGTCAACTATTTTTAGGTTACATACTTCCGTCATTCACATTTGAAAAACAGGTTTTATGTCTAGAACCTCCTAAGAACAGAAAAAAAGATGTTCCAAGTGTTCAGTCCCTTCGATCCTTATTCCCATTCTGTCTCACTTGTCTCGGTGCTGTCTGCAGAATATATAGCTTAAATCTAATAGCCAAAGTAGCAGAATTAACAAAAACTGCATGGGGGTGTAATGCTGATACCTGTTTGACAGCTCAAAGTTATAATCTTCTTGTCAGTCTTCTAGCAGCCAATATTCTGTGTTCTTGCTGAAAGCCAGGCAAAAGAAGAGAAACATTTCTGTGCTATGTATTTAAGAAAGAAAAACAAACCTGATATGAAGTACATGTACTTCACCTTTGGCTGAGTCACAAAAGGGTTAGGTTGCTCTGCCATTCAGCTGAAAAGCCCAGCATGAATACACTGCCTTAGCTGGCAGGCTGGAAGAGAAGGGGAGACATGTTTGGATGACTGCATCAGCAGCTGCATGGATGAAGCCCACAGGTGTGCTTCACAAGGAGAAAAACTGAAAAAAAGCTGAGGTTTTAAATGGGATGTTGTCAGGAGGGGCATTCTAAAGCAGCAGAGCTCTTCTCCAACAGTGAAAGGGGAACTGTTGGGGGAGAGGGATCAGCAGCTGTCTAAATAGTTAAAGTATGGCAATAAACAAACAAAAGCCACTAACACAGGGAAAAATCAAGGCATAATATTATGTTTAAAGTTCTATTCCACCTTGCTTATAAGTTTGGTAATGGTCACCCCAGAAGAATTGTATTATAACCTTACTGTAAGCAGTTTAAAAGTATTTGGCTTTATTATATTTATATAGCAAAGGCCTTACAGTCAAAACACAGTCCTTTACCATAAATATCAGAAATATTATTGGGTTTTCTAACAATGAGAATTGTGCCAGCAGAACACAATCAAGGATCCCACAATTGAAGGCGGCAAATATTTTTTCATCCCCAGTGTTTTAAGTTTCAGTTTATATTTTAATGGTGTCAGTGCCTGTCTCTATCAAACATAACAGGCTCAAAATAGAAAAAAAAAAAAAAGAAGACTAGATTAGGGTGTATTTCACCCATATATTTTAATACCACTTCTATTCCACCATAAAGATTTATTTCCTAAAAAGTTATGAACTTTTAGTTCATAACATACTTTCAGTTCCATATTGCTCTAGTTGTCATTGTTGTAATTTACAACTAAGTTATAATTCATAGATTTTCAGTGGATCAGAGTTGAGAGAAAGACTTCTTGGCCAATACTAGCAGTTTCTTTCATATCATGATGTCATCTAAGAGCCAACACGACTTTCTAGAGCACAAATGCACAAGATGAAGGCATATAGTATAAAATCACTTAAGCAAAATTCTCTTTCAGTGCTATTTTAGGCCAGATGTCAAAGTCAAGTTGCTCTGGTGATTTTTCCTGATGAGGAATTATGAGACAATGCTTCATCTCTAATATTTGTTATTAATAGAACTAAAGTACAAACAGTCTTTCTAGAAAGTGTTACTAAAACCTTCTAGCTCTTTATCATAACTACGTAGCAATGCCATATGCTTAAAATATCTTTTCTTTCTTCCTCACATAGCCTAGAGTCTGGATATTTTTTCTTCATGCATGTGCTTTACATACAGTATGATCTTTGCTGTATTAAAGATGAAAGTTGTTTTCCCTTGAAGCTAAAATAATAATGTTATGGGAAAATACTATTATTTCAGACATCACCGACAGTAAGAATTCTTAAGATAGCTCACCATCACTAACATCTTTTTTGGGGAAAAAAAACATAACTTGAAATGAAGTAAAATAGTGAACTATCAGTAAGACAATCTGCAGATACTTAGAAACATTTTAGAAATATTAGCAGTGCAACCAAGTGGAAAGAATTTGATCTCTTGATGCTGAAAAATGCAACCATGAAGTTAACGATAATGCAAAAAATCTAATATGATAAAATGGTTAAATAAGGAAATAAACCCAAATAAATGCTTAAGTTGTTGTGCTATTAGGTAATTCTGCATAGTGGTTTTAATACACACAGAAGAAAACTGATCATAAAATAAAGTTAGTTAATGAGCTAACAATCAGCAGCTGAGTGCAGAAGTACAGTTTTGCTACTGTCTTTTGTTAATCAACATACAAATTGACCGGATCAAACAGTTAATGAAGACCTATAGAAATTATAGCAAAGACCATTTGGTTCATCCTAGTTTTTAAGACAGCCTACAATGTCTGCCACTTCATACTGATTCCAAAACATTCCGAAACACATAGTAGAACCTGAAAATCATAGTGGAAATATTCCCTATGTATTCCCTCTGGTATATGACTAAAGCTTCCTTCTCTCCCCATAATTTAATTAAAAGGATGACTGCCCTTCAACTCCTTTTTTTTTTTTTTTTTAATTTTGGTCTATAAATGAATGGAATCATCTGCCAACAATAATATATATTTGTTGAACAGGCATTTAAGACTTTTTTGGTATCAGAATAGAGAAAAAACAATTCATTCTGATCAGGATGGAATTATGAAAAATAATTTCCTGTGCTGCTGATTAGAAATAAAATCCTTGTCTCAATGTATTCACCATGACTAGCAAAGTTAATTTTTGATGTTTCTTCAAGTGATCCCTACATTCATTCAAATTATTTTGAATTAAATTTTGCTTATGGAGAACCAGTTAGCTAAGTGCTGAGCAGTAAGCTTATAAGTTTCAGCCCTTTCTAAGTTCAAGTTAGGGGATGAGATAAGAGCATGACCTACATACTGAGAATCAAAGACAACAAAAAGCAAAACTACAGCATGGAAAGAACCCAGAAACCAATGTAAGAAATAACTGAATTAGAGTAGCTGACAAAGTATCACTGTCAGGAAATGTAAGTACAGGGCAGCCAAGATAGTTCATTTAATAAGAAAAAAAATCATTTGACTAAATGAAAGAAATGAGACAAATTCATCAGTTCAATAGAAACTAAATAATGCTGAATAAAAATAATTTTCATTAATTTACAAATGTTAAGTGGAAAAGAATAAAACCTTAAGAGCCTCAGGGTGGTACCAAAAGAAATCTTCAGGAAAAAAAAAATCCCTGGGCTTAGCAGCATGAAAGCACAGCTTGCAGCAGCTGCTACCAAAGTATTTCAATCACCCTGCAAAGATGAGCATCTCCTAAGCCAGCAGGACTTAATTTTTATCCATGCAAGAGACAGAAAGTGATTCTGTAGTCTTGGCAAATGCAGTACTCTTCTCACGCAAAAGGGGGCAAATTGTTATTATCTGCCAACTTTCTAGCCCATCTTCACACAGCTCCATTACAATACATAATATTGACTGAAAATATGTAATGTTTGTTTCAACTTGTAATTATTTGAGTTTGTATATACCGAGGGAATAGACTGAATCACTCATTCCTTTTCTGAATTTGGATACCATTAATGAAATCAATGCAAAGTTACCCAAGTGTCAAAGTTACTATTTTCTTCATACATAGCTTAGGAATGTTGTCACAGACTTAACAGAAAATATATATATCCCTCTTACTCAGCTCCAGCTACCTTCCCAATCACATTTTTTAGGTGCTTTAAATAACTCTTTATCAATTACAGCACAAAGTCTACTTCAGAACTGTAGCTTCAGTAATTGGGTCAGTGACATTTTGTATGCTTTGAAACACTTCACTGACAAATTATTAGCAGCATCTGTAATAATAGATAACATTTGAACTGCTTCATATTATTTGTAATGTTATAGTTTCTTCTATATTTAATACCAAACTCAAAGCACTTGAATACTCGTTATTTTGTAAGTTTACTAATGGTGTACAAATGGAAACAATATTGTGGAGAAAAAGAAAATACACTAGTAGAGGTTCTCTTCTAATTACATCTTATCTGCTGAGATAAGAAATTGTACTAAATTACTAAAGAAAAGTCAACTAATAGATTCAGAATTTGTTAGGTCTATGTAATACTGTTCCTGAAAGCTATACCCTCCAGGCATGGAATGTTATCAAGCAAATGGGCAATGACCCCAGCCATCCTTAACTTAGGAGAAAAAAAGCACACAAAATGAGGGTGCAAATTAATTTCCTTATTCTTTTTCATACAAATAGCTCACAAGTTCTACCTTTTGAAGTCTATTTCTTAAAGGGTGACAAAAATGTACATCTAATAGCTTTTATTCAGCAATATTAAATCAGCGCAAGTTTAATCTTTTATTAATAAAGAAGATGTAGGTAAGCCTTTATGAAATACATCTTTTTAGGAAAAAAAATGTAGTTATGTCACACTTTTTAACTCACTTGCCTGGGAAGACATCTTGCATGAAATGGCCACTGCCGTGAAACTGCATTGTAGCTGGCAGTGGTGGTACCTACCTACCATTTAAGTTAAAACTGCAGACTGTAAGTGGAAGTCTTTGCTATAAAAATCAATACAAACAGGTTACTCCACACAGAAGGCCCTTCCTGTCAAAATAAACTTGTTTGTGCTAAAGCAACAGAATTGCTCATATGTGAAAATTCAAGATATTTTCAGCTTTCAAAGTTCATAAATACTTTCACTGACAGATATTAACATTTACTCAAATGAAAAATGTTTTTCCTTAATAGTTAAAAACAAAATAAAAGTCTAAGCTTTGAAAGGGTTATTAGAGAGAATTACTGCACTAGTGTCATTAAGCATAAGCTCTTTCTGCTCCCTAATAGCTTTGTTAATACAGAAGAAATGGATTAAAGTGAAATTGCCCATACTAACCATTTTCTTTTTCTAGAGAATTTGAATTCTTACCATAGAAAGCAATAAATTATACTTTTTGACACCTTTCTTGAGCAAAAGCTATATTCAGTGTGTTGAAATAGTACCTGGAAAAATCTAATTAGAGTTAGGATCACACTAATTTTGGTGCCTATTTTTCATTCTCTTCTTATATAAGCTGTGCAGTTTGGATTTTTCTTAAACTTTTTTTAGATACTTTATATTTAGAAAATACATCATATTTACTTTATATTAGATATTTAGATTATTTATTAGATTGTTGGGATTTTTTAAAATGTTTTTAAACACTTAAGTATAATTAAGTATACAGATTATTTATTAGATTTTATTTATACTTTGAACCCTATGCCCCTTGCCTTCTTCCCGTAGTGTCTTTGATGTGATGGGTGTGGAGATTTTTGCATTGCATGAATTGCCTTATAGGTTGACCAGATCTTATGATTTCTTGTGAATTTTCCTAAGCTCTTGGTGAGCTGAATTGATAATGATCAGAACATTCACAGGAAACTCACAGGTTTGAGTACCTCATGGGTTCCTGAGCACGTGCTCTACCTGCTATGCAACTAATTGAAAAGGTCACCTTCCCCTCCAACATTTTAAGATAAAGAGTTAACACTGCTCAGGTCTTACAAGAATAGCTGCAGATACATACCCTCATGAAAAGATAGTGCCCTTGTTTGGCTGGGATATCTTTACAAGCAATATAGAAATCCAAGGCTTGAATTTTACTGTAGGCATATTTCTATGTAGTTACTGGAGCCCACCTTGAAGAGTCCTAAGCTATTTATTAGCTACAGCTTTTCCATGGGTACAGCAATCATTTATAATGATGTATTTGTAAGATTTGTAGATGCATGACTTCAGAGCGGGTCAACGCATTGAATCAACAGCAAAACAGACAGCCACAGCTATGTGTTGATGCATACCTCTCCCTGAACTAGTTGGAGGTGTTCTTTTGTGAGTCTACAGTTTTCAAATAAAGAGAACAATGACTTAAATGCATCTTAGCATGTATATCATTAGTCTAGCACAGGCATATTTTCTTGTCACTTTTACCTTTGTGTTCCTTCTCTTCAGCTCATTACAGCCTGTTTCCAGCTTGCTGTCACTTGAGCTCTGATCTTGATGCTGTTTCTGCAAAGATGGCATTTCTATATTAAGTTCTGTTGATTTCAACAGAATTCTCATTGAGAGCAAAATGTTCACTTGTAGAATTAGGACTGTAGATTGCAGAGTCGTCTTCTTTCTTATCTAGCAACAACTAAATTCAATAAAAGAATAATGCCTTGTTCTCAACTGTGGTTTCTTGATGCTATTGCAATGAATATAAACAACACCATTAATTACAGTTCAGCATTGGAAAAACACAAAACAAAGCTCAGTTGACATAATAGCTGAAACACTAGATTAAAATGCATTTGTCCCTGCTCTGGTGTTTTTTGACATTATTCATTCTTGCATTAAGTTTTAGATGAATTACCTTGATCCCTAAACACTTCCCAGAGACAAATATCAGGGTTTGGATGATTGTTTAAAACACTACACTACACCCAGCTCTGTTTTGTATTATATGCCATGCATCTTATCACTATCAAGAAGAAATAGATTTCTAGAAATCAGCAGAAATACCTGTCAACCTTTGACGACAGTCAAAGCTGTTCCTATACCAGTGCAGAATATGATCCAAAAAGCCTCACTAAATTTTACTACCATTAGATTTAACTATAAAAAATGAATATATTTGTTGAATTCAACACTGCTGCAGCTGCAATACTTCAATTTATTTTCTCAATTAATTTTATTTCTCATTTCTAAAGCAATACTTGGTGCTGAAAGGCAGCATGTAAATAAAATTGATGAAACACTGTACAAATTCTTAATTTCCTGTTTCACTTTCTTCTCCCCGGTTGTTATTGTTTACAGACTCACCCCACCTAAAACAAGGTAATGTGAAAAGGCAGTTAAGTCTGAAATTTCTAGTTTTAGCTGAAATAAAAGGAACTAGATTGCACAGAGAAACTGACATAACTTTGGCTACCAGATTTGAAGCTAATATAGCTTTACTGCTAGTGCATTTTATGATAAACATTGTAGAATAAATATTTATGAATAAACATCACATCTCAGACATCAATATTTTATGAATTCATTTCTTTTACAGCTTTCTTTCAATAAAACTTGAGAAAACAAATAAATAGTTATTTTGTTTCAAGTGCTGCACGATCAGATGAGCCTAGACTTCTATAGCGCCTCTCACATAAACTGTTAAATATGCACATTGTTCAACAGAGGGAATGCAAAGTTATTCTGCTATGACAGAAGGATTTACTGCTGTTCCATATCCTATCCAGAATTCCCAAAGCCCATGGATAGAAAAGTCTCCTGTTTGAATTTAGAAAACCTACGGCTTTTGCTGTGCTCTGTTTCCTCCTCCTCTCTTTTAATTGCTAAGGGAGATTAGCAAAACTAGCCCAGAACCCATGGTGCAGCCTTTCAGAATGCTCTCTCTTCTTAGTCATGTTAGCCAAATTGATTTTACCAATAACGACTACTTTTACATGTTCTGATCCTATATAGCCTCTAAATTTATGATTCAATTTGCCTTTATTTGGCTCCTGTTCTTAAAAGGATCATAAATTTGCTATTAATCTTTGATTGTGTTCCATCTGCTCTCAAGGTGACTTCTATTCCTTCAGTACTTACCACGGAGCTACCTGCCAAGCAATCGCTCTGCTGTCAGGCTACATGTTTTTCCCGGAACTGTTGTATCAGGGTATTTCATTCTTGTTTCATAAGCTGATTATCAACAGCACCGGATCATAACATTCAATTCATATATAATCCTGATTCTAAAAACACCTTTAACTTCTCACTTTCCTTCAGGATGATTTGGCCCAGTATCAAACACTACTATCATCAAAGAAACCAAAAATATTCTCCAGTGTAGTAGTTGAACCTTGGCTTCTAGTTAGGGTAAGGTGTATGGTACAGCACATTTGAATTCAAGAGCAATGCTTCTGGCACAGGAAACCTCTGAATCACCTCAATCACAAATTTCTGGAGGTGAAAGAGTATTCTGGAAATCATCACTATAAACTTGTTCTGTTTTTATTTTTTCTACAATATTGTATTGGCCAGCATCATTAACAGAAGGAAACTACACTGGATGAATGGTGGGTTTCACCTGGTACAGACATTTTGCTGGTTGTTGTGTTAGCTGCTCCACAGTAGTTCATCTTCCTAAGTGTTGTAAACTAGCCTAACCTTAATTTATTTTTTCCACATATGAAAGATAATCAATATTGCTTGAAAACTGGAGAGAAGTGGTGTGAATAAAATGCAAGTGGCCCAATGTGTAGTCCTGCCTTTACAGGCACAGCAAGATACAGCTGCAACTCAGACTCTAGCCTGGTACATAAAGTAGGTAACCAACAGCGTTCCCAAGCCCAGGAAAAGAAAAGGAATGTAAAGAGGTAACAGCATTCTATTTAGTTCTTTGAAGCTGAACAAGCTTAAGAATTGAAACAGCTTTGCAAGACCTTCCTCCTGCAGCTGCTATCTATACAAATCCAAACCCTAACAATAGCATTCCACCCAGGCAAACAACACAGTACCAAAAATTGAGGAAAAAAACATTGAAACTGAGCAATAACGGTTTCTGATTTGCTTATAGAGAATGAAATGAAATTCAGCAGATAGTAAAAAGACCCTTCTTACCGAAGAATCTTGTCTTCCATATCAGCTTCCATAGATTCCCATATAAGCAAGATATTAAGTGTCGTCTAAAAATTGAAGACAAAGTTCTTATACCAGTTGACAGTAGTGCTTTTTTTGGTCTTGATTTTATTTTTAAAGTATGCAGTCAATTCAATCAATAGCCTATCTACACATGCTATTTCAGGTAAGCAAGGACTCTGCAGATTGAAAGTGCTTCAACCCAAAAACAGGTTTTCTTGTCATTACTGACTATATCTGAACAGATTTTTTTAGCCTGATGTTCTCAGACTTTATAAGGAAAACACTTTGATATCAGCCACAATTTTCTAGGCAGGCAAGGTTCACAGGCCTTCTGGAGAACAGAAATTGTTCATATGAATCTGTTTTAGTCCACCGTTTACCTCTTTGAGCTTGCCAACTTTATAATAGAGTTGCTCCAGAAGCCACATTTGCTGCAAACAAAACACTTAACCTCCCCCTGTATTTATCAGAAAAAAAAAATAATAATAAAAAAATAAATTCTCTAAACACCTGGAAAACTGAGAATAATGCTTTCTTGTTATCCTCTAACTACTAGCTGTTCATATACCTGGCCTAGCTAAACTCCTATCAAAGTCACAGCTTCTAGTCTCCAGGAGTTTAAGGCTAACTATAATCCTAAATAATAGTTTCCAGATGGGTAGGAAACCCAGGACTCCTAGAAAATTAATGGGAAGTGAGTCAGAGCTGCAGGTAGCATCTCCCAAATTATATCTTCTAGCCCATCTGAATTAATTAAATTCACTTTAACAGCGACATTAGCTTTGCAGAAGTTATTTTCTGTAACTGTACTCCAGCCGTAACTTTATTCTTCAAAGGAATAAACTGCCTTTGACTCTCTGCAGCATTGGGAGAAGTTGGGAAAGCAGGCTTAGGTAAACTATTGCTTGCCTCTGTTGTTATGGCTGCTTAACAACTGAAGCAGTTCTGTAGTCTGTTGTACCTTTAATTTTACTATACATTTAGCCTTTCAGATAAGCATGCTAACCAGGAATGGCTGAAAAACATAGGAAAAGTTAATTCCCAGAGACTGATAGGAACTATAGTTGTTCCCTATGTGTTCCTGATTAGATTAAGTATTAAATGGGGTCAGAAGGGATTGAAATAGGTCTGGATCACAATCCTGCCTGTCACTTTTATACAGGATATTGCCTGGGCTCAGTGATGTTGCAGGTTGCTACCAGTCCCTCACAATAATTCCCAGTCACAAGGCCCATGTACATCAGCAAACTGCAGTCTCCTGCTCACCAGTATTTCAGGTGCCTGTGCTCAAGTTGGGTTAGGAAACCAGTCGCCACACCACTGCTGTGTGCTCTGGCTGATGCCCTCTTTCTCAAGCAGGCATTTTGGGCCCTAAAGCCTTCCTGAGGCTGCTAGGCCAAAGCAGCCACACATTAAGGAGCTTCTTCACTCACTTTCCCTTCAGTACTTTTTATACTTCCCTTTTTAGAATTATATTAGATAAACAACTTCAGTGATATCTTGAAGAGAAGCCAGGCAAGGGGAGCACAGCATGGACCTGCCTGTTTTCCACTGCATTCCTCACCCCCTCCTGCACTGCATCATCCTGGATCCACCCTGCCCATGTTTGTGCCTGAGGTTAGATCTAGGCTTTAACTATGATCAAGGGAAACCTTCCTTTTGATCGCAGCTGATGGGATTTCAGTGGGAAGAGGGCATATCAAGTGAAGCAACTCGGACGTTTATGTCGTGTGGGGAGTAGCAAGGGCCAACAGCTGAGCACAGGAATGGCTCCCGACTGGGAGGACCTGAGCAAGGCAGGCATGGAGGCCTGGTTCAACCAGGAGTTCACATCATCAGGCAAGCCCGTGGCAACAACGGGGCCAAGGCCAGGCCAGATCCTCAGTCAGGTATAGCTCTGGGCATCAGGCACATCCCTGGGGATGGGGAGAGGCTGAGGCCAGGCTGGGGCATCGGCCCACCAGTGGGCCCAGGCTGGGGGGAGACGGAGCCCAGCCTCACTGTAGTGTTGTTGGGGCAGGGGCTGATGGCCCTGGGGGGCTGAAATGGGGTCCTGGGGCATGGGCGGAGTGGAGGAAGCCCTCGGGGGCTGGCTGGGACAGGCAGGGCTGGTAGGGCCCTCAGAGTCCTGACACACAGTTACATGAGCACCATGTTGAGATCATGAGATTCATTACACTCGTCCTGGTATTTGCCATCAGGCAGCAGGGAGCTCATAAACATCACTCAGATCCTCATGTCAGAATTTCAGAATTCCTAACTGTGATCATAACAATCTTATCTTTATTCAGCATCCTTTATTGAATGAATACCTGGAAGTCATTGGCAAATTTATAACAATGGACTGATAGTAAATCTCCCCTTTCTTCCTCCAATATCTTCTATGACTTATCTAAACTTATATAAATATAACCTATATCACCTATCTAAATTCAGCCATCTCTAAGACAAATTGTCTCAGCTGCTCAAGTGAACCCCATGTTATTCAGCAGATAGATTGCCAAAGATAGGCCAACTCCATAAAGCAAACATAGCTAATCCAAGCTATCACTTGACTGTGCCCTCAAAAGTAGTTTTACTGAAGTATCAGATAGTCTTTGATGGCTGTGAGCATTCAGATCAATTTTAATTCCCTTCCAAAGTGTAGTACCTCCCACAGAACAGAGTTCTGCACCTCTACTCAGGCAAGACAGATTGAAGAGAGAAAATGAAAGCATTTGGCTATAGGTAAATCCAATACCAACTAGGTGTCCCACCATAGTTTCTCAACCACACCTCAACCCAGTCTCTGTTTGTTTAACTGAGTATTGAACTCTTACCTTGAGGTTACCTTTATGTACGCAAAAACACTAACTATGCATAAATCCTCCTGAAATAGTGTGTGCAGTCTAAATGTTGTATTAAAATACAGAAATTAAGACAGATGAGGATCACTTGCTGATTAAAATGCATGATTCTTTCTGGCTAGAAGTAAGGTAGTTGTAAACACATTTGCCTATTTTCTTTTTATAGTTAAGGGCTATGCCATATCCACAGATATAATACAAGTGGTTTCCTTAGCAACCATCAGATTCTGAAGGAAAAAATAAATTTAATATTTCTAAGTAACAATAACACAGAAAACCAATTAATTCCAGAATACTAATTCCATTCTATCCTAAAAACATTAGCAACTATTCCAAACTGAATTGCAATGCAAATTATTATCCTTCAGAGAATAAATCTCTCCAAATTAGTTCATTAATTTTTCCAAATAAGTTTGGAAAATTAAATGAAAACCATTTGCATATAGGTGATAGTAAACAACTTCCCACTTTCTATCTACCTGTTGCACCATTTTAAATTTCAGTTAATATTTTAAACATTATTAACACCTATTAATTGCAACCAAATCATTTGTGTATTACTAAAACAGCATTTACCAGTGATTTGCTCTTAAAGCACATAAGCAAAAAACAAACTAGTTTATAATCTCAGTTTGCCTTTCCTGGATCCATTGAATTCTGTAACTTCATTATAAAATTCAGAATAACACTGTTGACTCCCATATATGCGAAGATAAACTTTCATAGGAGAACTGAATGTGTCCTTTGTAATGAGATTTTCCTCGGCATGCAACCAAACAGGCTAAGAGGATAATGTCTCTAAACTTCCTAAATCTACCTAACCCTTTTCTGACTTGGAAGCCAAGAACAACAGATAATGTTAACTCTTTGATTACTGAAGAGTTCAGTAATCTTGTAGTTTAAACATATATTCTATTTCTTATTAGGAAAAGCAAACTATAGAGACTTGGCTTACTGTTTCTTAGAAGAGCAGAATGCAGACACTGATATTCATTCTTTCCAGCTTTTTGACATACATAATTTAGAAATACTACTAAAAAATAAAAAAATAAAAAAAAATCTGCTACCAGTCTTCTAGTCTTCTGAGGAGAATCATGAACATTCAGAAAGATTTTGCTGAATTTTCTGTCTATAACCCTCATTTACCCAATTTCTGTTGTAATACTCTATAACCGATCCAACAGATTTTCCTCCACCCCTTTCAAGTTTTTATACAACACATTCTGCAATTTTCAGAAAAGAGATACCAGCTTGGCATTACTTCTTGTGCAGAAACTTGGATCTCTTAAAATTTCTCAGCTATTTTTTAGTTGCAGCCAGGTTTTTATTTTCAGAACATAAACCAAGGTGGGGAACCTATATACTCAATGGACATATTTTCTGAGTAGATTTAGAAATTAATATCAGAAAATGCCAAGGAATTGTATCTCTCATTAACCAAAATAAGAAAAGAAATTATTCTTTTCATACACTCCAAAAATATGACAAGAAGTTAGTATTGCATTTAATTAGTGACAACAACAACAAAAATCTATGTCTCCTAGAAACAAGTACAAGACGATTTTAAGTATATCTCTTGATCCACAGGGGCTGTCATGTAGGGCTTGAACTAAGATCATTTCATCATTGGTAATATTTGTGTCAGTCCCTCTAGAATTTCACTAGGTGTTCTTGGATTTGAAACCTCAGATGCAAAAGCACTGAGATTTTAGTTTCTTGAGATAAAAGTCTTCAAGCTTATGGGACAATGATTTGTCAAAAATCTGAAACATTTTCCTTTTGTTGCCCCCTTCTCCCCCAGCTGCTCCTTAATCCTAAACACCAAACCATAATCTAAACCTGGACGTTTCCTGAAAGAGTTTGTTCATTAATGTATGAAAATAACGTACTTTGCTCTGTGTTATATGTCAGCTAGAGCTTGATTCTCTCTGTTAAAATGTTAAAACATGGCAGCATGTTTCAGATTTTTTTTTTCTGTGAATGAAAGAAAAGCTTATGTATTTCTTATTTAAATTGAAAAACACTGACACCTCTCTGCCTCACCTATGTGTGGAGTTGAGGGAGTGGCCATTAAACCTGTGGCACAGCCACCCAACTCATTTTTTTATGAATTTAATACTACCCATAAGGCCATACTTCCTCCAGTAGCATAAAGCAGTTAAGGAAATTCATTCTAATCTAAGATGAATCATAACAGCTAGTGTCCTGTTCCTATTTTGCCCAAGAAAAAGCGCTCCTAACTTTGCATTGGATTGGATATGGCCCATAAATTTAGCTTCCATCAGAATGTTCATTTGTGTAGGAAGCAAGAAGAATTAATATGTCTACACAAGAATAATTTTGTTTTGACCTTCTATGAATATTTTAAGACCAGTATGCACTGCTAGTATGAGATCATACTTCACATGGAAAAACCAATGACTTAGAAAGATAATGTTATTTGTACAGGCTCAGTTGTTTGAAAATTTCCATTCATTTACTGTGTAGCAGATATATTAGCCATGGAAATATTAGAAACACTAAAAATTAGAAAAGTCATAATTTTTGCATGTGTAGAATTGAACAGTATTTTCTGAAAAGCTTACATAACAGGAGATGGATTTTTAATAAATGCTATTATCATTTTTTTCAAACGCTACAGAAAACTTCATTCTGACAACCACAGAGCACAAAGTGGGAAAAGTGTAATTTATATTATTACAAAAAAACTCCTAATTTCTAATCTTACAACAAAAAATATACTGGGGAAAAAAAAAAAAAGACAGAACTAGGTCACTCTTCACAATGGTGCAGTAAAGTGTGACAGTGTGGTGTACGGTAACCAGTTTAGAATCATGAAAAAAAGGTTAGTGGCTATTTTTACTGCACCTGGTTACAGGTTTTGTTTAATCCATGTACAGTTCACAAAAATTGGTTATATTTCTGGTGTTAATAAAGGAAGGGCATAACATTTTGAAATATTTTCTGTAAAATAATAGATTGAGCTGTTCACACTCATAAGCAAGATGTTTCAGTAGATCTGTACATTTTCCCCAAGGTACCAGAACTCTATGAAAGAATTAATGCAAGAGCTGTAATTAATCTTCCTTTGTTCAAAACCAAATGAAAAAGTACTTAATCAGTAGATGCCAGAATATAGACATTCAGAGAGCTTTGATATGATACAAATACTTAAAAATTACATAGAAGCAGGCAAAAACCTTTAATTGTAAAATCAAATTAAGTCAAATGAGTTATAGGAGGACTGAAAAGAAATTGGTCCAATTATTAATTACCACCCACACACATTTGCAAAGATATATCAAGTCAAATCTCTGTTCATCCTTTCAGCTGAATAAAAGGTATTTTTGGAATCTTTTCTTTTTTGTGCCATGTCATTGCTGACTGGTTTGTCAGAAAACAGAAAAATTTGTCCTACAAAAATCATTTTAGTTGACACATTTTCTGCGAAAAATATCAACGCTTCGCCTATTTTTTATTAAAGAAAAGTGCAAGTTTTCAGTTTTTAGTAAAATCTTGCAATATTCCCAGGAAAGATACATTTTCTGAATAAAATGTATCATTTTAAAATCATTTCCTGTGTTGTTGTACAGTGTTGATTTCACAGTTTTCAAATCTACCAGAAAACCCAAATGCTCTGCTAATTTCTTTTGACACTTTCTATACTGAATTTAATAGTCAAACATTACAACTTTGTGAAACTTGTTGCATTCCAGTATGTGCACCCATAGGATGAGTTTGGTCTTCTGTTTATCATGTGAACCAGCAGCCGGGAGGATCTCCTAGAACTGATTAACACCTGAGAATGAGAAACACACGTCTGTGTTTTGAAAGTTGCCCAATTACCAGCAAGAGTGTAGTGAAGTGAAAAAAGGTACATGGGAACAAACAGGATATGAACAGAAGAGTTGGGAAGAGACATTTGGCAACAACAGCACTGATGTGTCCACTCATACCTATGAAAGCCAAATCCTCTCTTACATGTCTCAGAAAAGGAAAAGAGGTTCATCCTTCCTTGCAATTAAAAATTTACAGTTGGAAGTTGCAGTTGGAAGTGAAAGAACCAGAAAAGTCATCAATGTATATTACCCATAACCCTGAAGAAGAAAATTTAACATTTTATATCAACCATAGTCTTCATATGTTTGTGATTTTTAACAGGCACGCTAAAGTAGTTCCCCGAGCAGCACAACTGAAGGAACTAGTTTTGCCATGGATCATGTCTCATGCCTGAGCACAACATCCACCTGAAGCTTTTTTCCATAGATGAGGTATGTGTAACAGCTTTATTCTGTAGAGACTCTCTAGTGGCTGATGAGATTTGGTAGCATGTGTAGTTTTTCCCTCACTCCATTGTAAGTCTCGTTTACAGACCAGACAACTCTCTTTCAAGAATTCTGCAGGAACATTTAAAAAGCTTTAGTCCTCTGCCACGTGTGGCTGAAATGGGTCAGCAGATTTTAAAGTTATTCAAGAAGTGATAGACAGAGAACTGATGTGTAAGCCTTACTTGTCTGACATCAGTAAAGTTATTTACTAGTCATTCTCTAATATGGTGGCTGTTTCTCAGTAACTCATAAACATGCAGAATTCTCCATTCAGAAATCACCCTTCTCGATCATTATATTAGCTTCCTGATCTGCCAGACACGTAGGGGAAAAAAAGAAACTTTGAGTAAAAACCCTAAAAAATACTTCAGTACCAACAACCCTGAACATCACTGGAGGTTCAAAGCAATAAATATATTCAAATTTATCAGGTTCAGTTATAGCATAAGGAGAATATTTGTAAGCAACCATTTAGTTTCAAAGCTTTGCTCGTTTGATCTTCGACTTGTAATGAACAGAAAACAAGGGGAGAGGAGTGTTAAAAAATATCAGATTTTAAAACTGTTTGTATAAAATCCCAAACAAACTTACTAATTTTTCTGCAACATAAGAAAACGTAAGAATGAGCTGAAGTAGCAAGTGACAACAAAATAACAAGAATTAGGGGTTCTAATGAAGAGAAAAGAAAGGATCAGTGAAATACTATTGTTTATGGTTTGTTCAAATCCCATTCATTCATTGGGCAAAAAGCAGCATTTTGTTTAGTTATCTCAGTTACTGTTCATGGCTTATAAGCAAAAGCAAAAAGACATAGCAGTAGAAAATGGAAACTTCATAGCTCACAGAAGGTACAGCCTCACAGTCAAAAGTTGTTCCTCAAGGTCATTAAATCTTAATTTGCTGAATTACTAAAATGACAAATATAGCTCAGGAGGAGCTTAGACCATGTCTATGAAAGAGAACTGTCATTAGGTGTGTTTTTCAATACCTGCAACTGCAGCTACAGTAATTGAGTCTCAGGTGTTTACTATGCTGAGCAGAAGACTGACAAAATGTATCTCTCTTTTACATAATGTTTAATAGCTGAAAGACATAACATTCTTGAGAAATGGCTTTTGAAGCAGAAGTTCTCTTGCCCTAGCACAAGCATAGCCCAAGAGATGCTAGCATATGGAAATAGAGCATCTTTTTTTCCCACATTTTGTTCATGCATAATTTGGCCCCATTAGGCTGCCATGTTAAAATTACCTCCTGCAGCGCAGGGCAGAAGTTAATTTGCCTTAAGATGACTCATTCAAAGTAAAAATGAAAAGGAATTGGAAATAGCAATGCCAAACAAAAAAACAGAAATCTCTTTTTTTTTTTTTTTTTTGATTTGCTTACTGCTATAATACATAAGGGCAAACCAATAATGCTATTTACTGTACAAGCTGTTAATTCAATGCCGTTTTCCTACAATACTTGTTAACACTTTGGGAAAGATACATTTTATCATTCTGGTTCATTTTAACACATAAGTACTTGAAAAATAAGAATTCACCAGCAGATAGAACAAGGAAATAGTATTGGTGAAATTATACAGAAAGTAAAAAGGAACTATGCCAAAGTTTGCTAGAAGTCTAGGTAAAGTTACAAAATAAATATTTCTCTATAGCAAGCACTTTTGGCAGTAGAATTTGGGAACCAGAGAAACTTATTAAGAAAGTGTAAGTGACTCATGTAAGAGTAACAGGGCAGTGCTTATTATACAAGTCATGTCTGCAATGCAAGCATTGAAAGGGATATTTTATTCAGAAAAGTAGAAAATAAATGGAAAGAAGGTGATAGTAAATGAAAATAATATAAAACCAGATACTTATGGAAGAGACCATTTCAGGATGCTTCTAAAGTTCTTAAATATAATAAGTGTTAAGGGATGTTATAAGTGGCCACCATTTCCCAGGGCCCAGGGTTTCTTCTGTGATTTTATATACATATTATAAGCAACCTCAGTGTAATTATATCCATATACAAAAGCAGCACTGAATATTACTGGTCCATACTCTATTTCCAAATGGATTCAGTTTAATAACTTGTATTTATAAATATTTATCAAACATATAACATGACTGGCTTGACAGGAACAAAACAGATGGAGTGTATCAAGTAGCAAATGTAGTGAGGCACTGAAATCATTAAACTCCACAGCACTTTGCCATTGAATTCAGGCTGAAGTGAGGACAAGTATCAGACTTCAAAGCATGGCAACAGTTGAAGAACTGCATATGTTTTTATAACAGTTCTCAAGTATTTTAAAAACTTTCAAAGTGCAGAAAAACAGAGCAGTATTGCACAGTTTTCAAGGGCCTGGGGTTCTTCTGGCTGTTGACCAGATGCCATGATGCAGATAGAGCTACTCTAAGGGCCTTCTTCTCAACTTAATACATAATTTCTCCTATCTGTAAGCTCCCCCTGCTCCCCAGTCAAGTCTAGTTTCTTGCCAAGATTTTCTGATAGAAATCGCTCCTGACTTTTCATATAGGTAGTGTACTGGATCTGGCTGGGATGGAGTTAATCTTCTTCTTAGCAGCTGTGTGATGCTGTGTTTTTGGATTTGCAACTAAAACAGTGTTGATAACATGCCAGTGTTCTGGCTATTGCTGAGCAATGCTTACACAGCCTGGAGGTTTTCTCATTTTCACCCTCTGCCCTTGCCCCCAGTGACTAGGCTGCCAGTGGGCAAGAAGTTGTGAGAGGACAACTGATCAATATTGACCAAATTGACTTCATCCACAAGTCTTCCAGCCTTCCTTCTACTTTCTCCCCATGCCACAGGAGAGGGGAGTGAGCAAGAGGCTGTGTGGGTGCTTGGCTGTTGGCCGGGCTCAACCCATCACAGTGGGACACAGCTTATATAATGGTTCAAGCTAGAACAAAAGTAGTTGATGTCTGTGTCAGGGAATCCTCTGCAAGGTTCAATTACTCTGCTAAATCATATTATAAATGCCTTACTGTATAATAGTAAACTGTTTGCTTTAAAATATTTTTGGGCCGAATGATGGGATTGTTCTCTTCAGCTCCGTGATCCAGTTTCATAGTTAGATATTTTCTACTAAAAGCTGCTTTATAATTATAATGTAGGAAACAGGGGGTACCATTTCAAAGACTGCAAATGAGGGATGCAAACTATGACTCATGCTACAGGTCTGTGCAGGAAATAAGATGAACACTCTTGGCTATCCTTATTCAAACAGGCCTTTCAAACACCTCTGGAGGGCCACACACCACACATAATTTATCCTTTTCTTCATTTTATTATTAGGTAATATGGAAGTGTCCACAGGTCATAATAACTGAAACTGTGGGTCACCTCAACTTCACTCACATCATATCTATGTATCCCTGCACTCCATGGTATTCCCAGGTACCCCGGGTTTTCAGAGCCATCTGAGTAACAGGTAGGATGTCCCATTTTGTTGCCATGGATGCTTAAGCATAAAGGATATTGAATAGTCTGGTGAATACTTTCTCTCTGAGGTAAGTGCAAGGGACAGACGTGGTTATCTAAATTTGCATATTCCCTACCAGTTTCTTCCAGAGCGTGTTACTGTTATTGCTCAGACTCATCCAAGCTACATATACTTGTATTTAATTGTGTATGCATGCATTGTAGTTCTATAGTACCAAATTTTTTTTGAAATAAGGCTGAGCAGGTTACCCATCTGAAGGCCACAGAAATGTAACTATGAACTATTTGATTCATCGCAGAGGTATCAAAATAAAACTCTGTGATGACTGTGCAATACAGGAGGCTTCTGTCTGACCTTGGAATGTGTGGGTTTGTGGCTACATTGTGGAAAATCAGAAAAAGTATGTGTACATTTACTTTGTAACATACGGTAAATATCTGCTTAGGAGAAATTTACTGAAATACCCTGTAAGCATACACCCTATTCACAACGACCTTTATAGACTTTTGATTTTAAGGTTCACACTGTCCACACTTTCTGCACTAACCTTACCAAGCATATTTTTAATTCTATTAAAATCCTTAGCTTCAAGTTCTGCATAAAATATCAATATTATTGATTCATCCTTTTTTTTTTTTTTTCTCCTCAGGGCATAGTTTAATTGCACGTCAATTTGTATAATGAAAAAAGGAGTGAATCTGCCAGAAATGAATGCTAAGAAAAAATGCTAAAAATCAATTAAAATGCCTTATCAGCTACAAAGATAGTCATATCATTTTACTAATGAAGGGAGATATACCACAACACAGAAAATCAGAACTGATCTGATACCTATTTCCACTAGCAGGTTTTGTACTTCAGTTGGCTATGGTGGTTTTATGCTGACGTATTAGGGTTTAATTTGCTGAGTATCAACATTAAATTTGTGGAAGATTAAGTAGACAATTACATCCAATGGAATGAAAATTAAATTATCAAATTAAATCATCAAAAATATCTTTGATTTCTTATCCCTTTATATTTTGCTAGGAATTTATTTTTGTTTCATCAACATAACTTACTGATACAGGATGACTTCTACTCACAGCCAGGACAATCAAATATAAAAACAAGTGTATGCATTTTAGATAATCTGGAAGTCCATTATAACAGTAGTAGATACTTTTTTCTCAGAATGAAATCTTGCTGTTGTTTAGTTATGGAAAGAATTGCCATTGAATTCAGTGATGACAAGAGTTTTCCCTCTCTTCTTTCTTCCTTCCTTCCTTTCTTTTTCCTTGTCTTCTTGACTGCCTGCCTTCTCTTTCTCTCTCTCTTCCAAAATGTAATAGCTGCCTAGAGTTTAAAATCAGAAGAAACTTTTACAAGTATTTTTAGAGACCTCTGTATAACACAGTCCATAGGACTTGCATGTCTTATCCAATGTATCTGAAGGGAAGAGAAGTTTTCTGTCAAGTGTTTGTGGTTTGTTTTTCCTCATGGTTAAAAAAAAAGTTTGTCCTGGGGGTAGTGTTCAGAAATATAGTCAGCATAAAATATAGGCAGTACTAAATTGGATTTATGGCCTGAAAAATTTGGCTGTGAAGACATGCAAGTTAGAGCTAAAGGATAGCCTAGAATAAAAGAAAGAAATGGTAGAATTGCTTTTTATAGTGAGAGTATCTTCATGCTTCTTATGCCATGGACTTTTAAGTGATCCTTCTTCTCTTGAGCATTTATAATTAGATCATGAAATTATCATTAGTATTCAGGATATTTGAACTAATAATCAGGATTGAAAAATCTATTTTGATCTCTGCATCTCTACAGTATAACAGTCAGAAACATTGTGTGATTGTATCTTCTGTCATATTTGTGCACAAACTTGGAATTTTGATGAAAACCTGAATACATCTGGCATATCATTGACAGAGCACTTCAAATGAGTTCACCAAAATGTTGGATTTTTTTCTTGTGACAGATGATGGCAATCCTTATAAGACTATTTTTTTTAAATGGCTAATTGAACTAGATCACATTCTTTGATTTTCCTTTAGGTTTCATATTTTACAAACAGAACATCCTAAAATAAGGAACAATGTACTTACAAAATGCTATACAGTATAAATAGCTCTTTATAATGTTCTTGACATAAAGCCAAGATCTGAAGCTCTTTGTTTCTCCAGCTTTTTGTCTAGTTTTGCTGTCAAAGCTTCCAGTGATGGCAGGATAGACCTCATTTGTGAATTATGAACCTGTATTTGCCAATGTTGCAGTTTGTTACAGTTACTGAAAAGCAGAATCATTGGGTTTTAAGTGACAAGTAAAGAAGGCCTTATGAAACACCTTTCTAAAACATCCAGAAAATATATGCAGGGAAGTATGAAACTATAATAGCCTTTTTTTTTTATGTTACATATGTTTATAAACAGACTACAAATTAATATAGGGATGACTAAGCACAGAGCTGAGTTAGTAGTAAATTTACATGATGAGAAACAGCAGCAAACAAGTAAGATTGATGAGGTATTTTATCAGAAGCTGTGGATTCAGCAAATACCAAATGTCTGAATTTACCAAAACTCCATCAGTTTTCTGGCAGAGATTTTGCTGATGTATCTGGTAGCACCTCAGAAGACAATCTGACAGACCAAGGAAGAGCTTGGAGTTTCCAGGCTTCATGATACCAAGACAGCTCACAGTATGGACAGTACCAGAGCCAAGAGTGTCTCTTTCTTAGTGTTTTAGCATTTTTGATAAAGTAGAATAAGTTTTCCTTGTTGTGTATTTAGACAGAAGTAAAGTTCAGGGATCCAAGTGACAAAATCCTTGTGTGTGTACTAAGTGTCTGAGTCCAAGTTGGTGTGAATATTGACTATTACCTAAACAAAGGTCAATGACAGAAAATGATTGAAAAAAAGGTGAAGGAGGTAAATATAGCTTAATTAAAATGTATACAATATTAGAGTCACAATGAAGCAAAACTGTTGAATGTAAACACCATTTCAGGATTATATTCAGCATATTCTATTTTAGAAATAGGTTTGATTGGTTTCATATCAAAACCACTATCTAGGCCTAAACGAATGCTGAAATTAAATTTATCCTGTATTGGTTTGGTCTTAATTTCCATTATATTGCTTGAGGAGCATAATGCTAGTTTTAATGATTGATAAACGAGTTATTTGAGTGATTCAAGTAGACTTTATGGTATTTGGTGATTTACAAGTATTTTGTCTTTTCTACTTTTTCTACTTTTCTACTTTTTCTACTATTTCATAATTTTTTGTTAAAAACAATGCAACTAAATATATTTATATTATAATAAAACTAAAATACTATATCATGAAAGATTAGGTTTTCAAATAAGGTTTTTAACTTATGCCAAAACCAACAAAGAATACAGAGGGCCATCCTTAACTACCCCATACATACCCACATGGCTAAGATACAGAGCCTTGGAAAGTGATAGTAAATGGGACTTATGTTCAGCATGCAGAACTAAAAGTTCAACAAATTCAACTTAGTTAGCTGGCAGTTACTTACAGCTAGCCAAAATCTTTCTAAAAGCCTGTCTTTGGCATGGTATAGTCAAAGTTGCAGGGAATTATATCTATCCAGTCAAGATGCTGCAACCTGCAAGGGTGTTAGCACACTTTTTTTTTGGTAAAGCAAAGAGTGAGTAAGTTTTAAAATGTAGGTTAGTACAGTAAACTAATACAGGAACCACATATTCAGGAAGTAGGAAGCTCACGTTTCCATCCTCTGCTTGAAGAGTTTTAAAACCTCTGTCCTGGAAGAACACCCAGACTCTCAAACCGCACGAATTTTCTGTGCTTTCTATTGAAACTGTGCCAAAGGCAGGAAAACAAAAGATTCATTAAGCATAGATGAGAATCTTGTGACATTAGGCTGCAGCATTTTTCACCTTGAAGAACAGATCCTCCAGTTCTGGTTTCTGAATGCAAAACTCTTTGTGTAATTTAAAGGAAGAAGCTGTAACCACTAAACTGTTACACAGAGGGCATTTTGAGGATTAGATGGCAGGGCAGTGGAATTTTTTAGGACTTCAGGATTGAATTAAGTAAAGCTAAGTCCAAAGTCTCCCCGCTCATTTCTTCTGACAGGTGTAGCCACCAGCAGATACATTTTAGGATCTGTCAAAATACAAATCAGTAAAATGACTAGCAATTCAGAGATGGTCCCTTGTATTTCCTGAAGACAAAACAATCTTTTAATATATAAAAAGAGACCTACTGAGCTAGTTCCTTTGCATGTATATATTAATTTAAATCTGAATTGATGTTTGTCTTGGTATTTTTCTAATGCAAACTGTAATGATATCACCATTTACAAGTATCCTTAATGGGTATGCATAGTTAAATCACAATATACTTAATAGATATTTGAATGTGGACATAAGAAGAATAAAAATACTGTCTGTTTTATGCTTTATTATAATATGACATGTTTTTGGCATCACTTCCTTTTAATTTTAATTTTAAGTGACCAATGCATGGGAAGTATTTTTCTGGAAGTGGTGAAGGCTTCTCACTGAATTAAATTAAGACAGTTCCAATGTCCTTTTCAGCATCCAGATTTCACCACAAAGTCAATTGATTTGCAATAAATTAACTTACAGACCTGTACTTCTTGCATCTGTACAGAGTTTCTCTTGTTTTTGTCTTTCAGAACCAGACAGTAAAATGTCTTTAATTAATTTAAAATTAATTTTTATTTGTGAATGATACAAAGGAGGTCCTATGTTCACATCCAATTTACAATTCCTACATTTAATATTTTTTTATTATTATTATTACCATTTATTGTGGTCATTTCTGTTTTAATACTTTCTTTTCTCTCCAGACTAACGTTCAGCATAATTGACTTGCAAACTTCTTAATTAACCATTATAAATAAATAATTAAATATCACCTTAAAGCATGTTAGTGTTTTAAAAGCAAAAAAAATACAACCAAAACCCACAAAATAACTGACACTCTTCCCCACAAAACAAACCAGACAAATCCTAACAGCTAAAAGCTCAGGTTTAGCAGCAGCTGTTTTTTGGGTGCCTGGCAGAGTTCAAGTTATGAGTTAGATATCTAGAGAAAGAAGAGATTAGAGCAAATGTGCCCTGTTCCAGCAGCAGTGGTATTTAAAATGCCACTCTACCTTGAACACTTGATTGATTGATTTCAATCCTTAAATGGTTTTTTTTTTTTGAGTTTTCCTGCTCAGAACAGTGGCTAATCCTGTTCTCCCTCTAATCCCTCCTAAAGTGCCTACAGCTCTTTTATATTTTATAAGGAATTTGCATGTGCTTAGCTCCGTGAATTTTATAAAGCGCTCTCCAAAACACAGGGGAAGTTTGGGATGCAGCAAGCACAAATCACAATGGACATTCAGGTGAACAAGAAGTCACCTCAGCTAGCTGCTAGGAAAGCTGAAAATAAAGACATCCATTAGAGTATTCACTGAAAACAGTATCCCCTAATTCCAGATGTCTATGCTAAGAGATTTATTTTCTGTCCTCCTCCTTGTCCAATATTAGTTTTGCATAACTATTCAGTTTAATTGTTGCAGCATTCTTCTGAAACTTGCATTTCTTCTTCCACAAACAGAAAAGAAATGTAAGCCCTTATATTCCTACTCTTTCCATTCTCCCTACTCATTTGGTAGAAGGGTAAGAGTCAGGGCTGAAGGACCGGGGAAAAGACACATTCTTCTCCTTGCTGTCTTTTGTCTGGAGTTAGGTATAGATAACCAATGATCCTCTGGAAAGCAAAAATGTGGGGAATTAAAGGAAATCCTGACAGAGTTAGGTGCAAGCAATATATTTGATTTGGAGCAAAATTTCCATGGTGAAGCAAAATCTTCTTGTCAGTTATTTAGGTGCTCTGAGAATTAATTTAGTGGAAGTGTTAAGAGTCAACAGACTTTAGATATTAATATATTGTCATTTCACACGCTAATATTTGGCTGTATCTTCAGACCATTTCCCAGTGAACAGTTGAAATAATATATTGGTAATAGCTGTGATAGATTTAAAAGATCAAAAATATGTATGCACAGGAACCCAGTGATGTCATGATTGAAAACTGAGAGCATATGCAAAATGGCATCTGGGGTTTAAAAGATCTAGGTTTTGAGACTTAAACATACCCCTTACCACAGGGAATACCTAGAGCATGTGCAACCTAGTGCAGGTTTGATGTCCCAGAAAACTCATAGAACATTTAATTCATAATTAACTTTAATTCCTTAAAATTTACATTCTCTTTATGCAGTCCCAGTTCCAGAAAGAAACAGAGTTTGCAACAGAGGAAAATTACCTTTTACTTTAAGACATTATAGAAGTCTAACAACATAATAATATTTTCATTCATTTGTAGGACTGACAGTTATAAAGCTGTATGCGTAGTATTTAATAGACACATACTCTAAAATGGAAAAAAAATAGCTAATATTTTATTCTAATCAAAATAAGTAGATAAGATTACAGTAGCTTTCATGATGTGCATTATTCTTAATAAGGAAAAAAAAGTCTACATAAGTTGTTTATCTCTTAATGTGGTAGGCATAAAATATCCTGCAAGAGGCTAGATCATGGTCTAGCTGGTATAAGTCAACCATATAACACTGAATTAATTAATTCATCCATATGATGATAGGTATCTGCTGAGGTTCTATTTCCCTGACTGCCATTTTCTCATATCCAAAGTTTCTGGGTTTACAAAAAGTCACTTGCAGTAAGAGGGACCTAAGTATAGCACAAATAGACACCTCCCTTGGGTCCATGGGTTTTAAGGTGTACAAGCTATTTCTAGTTTGAGCTCTCAAAGAAATTTTTCCTTTCTGTCTCATGTCACTGATAAATCAGCAGTGATATATGGCTCAGCTGGTATCTGTTGACCATTGCCAATCTATTACAAACAGGTAAAATATGATTTTGGTAAATTGAATGTAAAATTTAGTTTGGTAAAGTTAATATCTCAAACAGAAAAAGCCATTTCTGTCATAAAATGAAAGTCATAATTCCCATTATATAAAACATTGTCCAGGTCAGCAAGATTCCTGGCAGGAGGTCCAACAAACAGTTCACTCACGCTGCTATATGGCAGGTTCCCATCATACACATTGTTTGGTATGTGTGACAAAAGCAGATATTTCCTCAAGCTCAAGGCAGATGAGGCACCCCATCAAAACACAAACCTCCCTGCCTTTCTCCGCTGATGGAGCCTTTTCTCCTTTGTCTGTGTTTCAAGTTATGGTTTATTGTAACCAAACTAACACAGGTCAGTGGTCACCAGTCCTCTTAACTCTCATTCTGTGTGTCAGTGGGGGGCTTGAACATTTTCTTTCCCCCCAGACACAGCTACACAGCACATTCACCATGGAGCAAAGTGGCTTGTTTCCCACTATGAGCTGCACGTAGTGCAGGGAGCCTGAGAGTAGGAAAGATGGGTGATGCTAAGCTGTAGGTGACACTGCACCTCCCCTTGGGTCTACATGCTCTGGTGGGTCTACGGGAGAAACACACTTCCCAGTCACTGCAGTCTGCTATTACCTGCTGGCAAGGACACTCATCACACAACCTGAGCAACTCAGGCAACATTGCATGATCTAGCTCACTACCCAGATACATTAAAATGCCTATTGGCAGTCACCTGTGCCAGAGATGTGATGGCCTGGGGAGCAGTTTATGGACAAGTATGCTCTGGGAGGAACACACTAGCTTCCTATCCACATGTATTTTGGCTTCCCCTCTAGCAACTAAAACCTAGGTAAACCTATTATTCCTCACATCATTTCCAAGGACTGAGACAGAAGAATATATGCAATCTTAACTCTTGTCAGATTTTGTCAGACTTGGTGCTGCTTCAAAACACGCCAACAACCTCTTTAACAAGATAATTAAGCTAGGCTGGGAAAAAAAATGCTTAATGTGGTAGCTACCGCAGAAACTGTTCTATCACCCAGCTACTCAAATTTCCCTTTTTAAAAACCCTGACATATCTGTAAATCAATGAGCTATTTTTATTTGTTTACTTGCTGGTGAGCTGGTGAAACTTTGAATATATTTATAAATGCTCATATTTGCTGTATTAAGACCAGCAAGTTCAATACAAAGCACACCTGAGCCCACTGACATTTGTCAGATGTTTGAGTCATCTCATTATCTATCTCTTCAGACTACTTCACCTCAGTTTCAGTGTCTTAATGAAAAACGGTCATTTCTGTTGCTGATTTGATTTAACATCTTACTGAATTTCATACTTGCTTATGTCTGAGATAAATTCCCAGTTCTGTTGCATCTCCTCTCTATGCTTTAGAATTATTGTCAAAAAGCATTATGCTACTTTTCCTGTCTGTGCAGCTGAATACACGTAGCAGTGGACCTGAACTAGGACCACTGTTCCACTAGGACTAAGTTGATGCTCCCTTATATTTTAAATACATGGAGGCAGAATACAAATTTGTATCAAAACTACGCAAAATTGAAGGTAAATTTGTGTAATGATTACTTAATTTCAAGTCGTTCTTTCACTTAGATTTATGTGTAAGCAAAGACAAAATGATATATAGTCAGAAAAGTTATTAGTTAATTATTAAGTTTATTTTCAAAACCTTAATTTGCGTACAGGGAGAATTTTATGCTGGGAGATTAACAGCCTCTTTACCATGAAGTAGTTCATTATAGGGAAGATTTAAGCCTGGGAGAATGACCTGAAGTAGACAATAGGTTTCCCATGGCATAGCCCAAACTATTTGAGATATTCAGTAGAGCTGGAAAGTGCTGAACTGATTCAGCTGCTGCTAGAAAATCACTTGGATACAATGCAGGGTGGGTAAGCAGGTGAGTATGTATCTTTGCTGAAGATGTTCCATAACAGTATGAAGTAAAATCCCTTTCTCCTGTGCTCTTCAGGGAAAGTTCTAGTAAGGTCAATTTGAAGGTAGGGCTTGTCCACTCTTTTTAAAGATCTGTTTTTCAAAATCAGATTCTGTTTTATCTTGGTTAATGGGACATATTCTCCCCAGAGACATACAAACATACAGATTCTTGTGGCAGAACTTCCTTTAGGAGTAGATAATGTTCAAACTGCAGCAGATCTAACAATGAAGACTTGTAGGAGAGCAATTGCATCTCCTGATCTGGGTTAATTCACTGCCCAAAGCATTATTTTTATTATTTTTTTAAAAGCCTGGGCTAGCTCCAAGCCCTGTGTCCCGCAAGCTTTGAGGCTTGCCTCTATCTCACCTCAGCTTCCTTTATGTAAAATGTGAATCTGTCAGAATCCAGCTACCACATCTGCTGACTCGTTAGCAGTTCTCAATTCTTCCTTCTGCAGTGTTCCTGTGGTTCACAGCTTCTCTACATCCTGCTCTGAACTCTTTGCCAGCCTGAGAGGCACCCAACATTTCATAAGCTGTTGCAGGAGTTCCCTTGTTTCTGTGCTGTAAAACTTCAGCTTTTCTGCTTTCTGACAGTTTGCCCTTGCTCTGATTCCTGCCTTCTCAGAGCATGTGTCAACCTGCCAAAGATGGTTTGCCAAGAAAGACAACACATCTGCTTGTGCATCCTGGCTAGGTCAGCAGCAAGAGGACTGATTTACATTATTTGTCTTTGGAGATTCTACCTTTCCTTCACAAGCATCCAATATCATCAAATAAACCAGTGAAATAATCTCTAAATGGGCTGTTTTGATGCCTGTGCTTGAACTCGTGACATCTTCTCAGTTCCTCCTGATATGCGTTAAGATCACACTAACAAAGTCTAAGGCACTTTGGAATTTAATTTTTTTTAATTCTAAATGGTTACAAAAAATACAATTGAATTTTCAAGAGCTAAAATTTGACATTTTGTTAGGAATAAGGCTTAATGCTATAGTCAGGAGCAAGCTTCAGTGTTGGGAATGGAAGACTTTACCCAAGCAGAGTATAATTTCATCCAACAGAGACAGACCAGGTCCTATCACTCTGAACCGACCACCCTTTGACTTAGTAAAGACATTAAAGACTCAGTGGCATCTTTATGTGGAGCATATATCAGCTGAATAAGAGGCAGCTGAGGTTTGTATGGCAATAAGTGTTAGAATTCATTGCCGGGGTAGGAAAATGAATACAATAAATTATAAAGCCAAATATAACTGTCAGGATGCATTTTTGAAAACTCAATGATTTTTCAGAAAGATTTTCTGTACCTTTCACAATGATTAGATGCGACTAAACAACTGGCAGAAAATGAAAGTGCTAATTGTGAGTGTCTGAGCAGCTACACAAATTAACAATAAATACGTATTCACTGAATAGGAAAGAGATGCAAAGACTGTCCTGATGAGAATCAAGTCTCACTGCAAAGTACAAAACTACAGGGTAAGGAGCACATTCCAAGAATTATAGGAAAAAATGTGCTTAAACACTAGTGGAGGAGAACATTTGAAAACCACTGATGAACTGTCTCATCTTTAACTAGTTTTATTTTGATCACTTACTGCCTTTTTAAACAATATCTTGGATTATGTAAACATGATCACTGTGTGGATGGAACTTTTACAGCCTGCCATATCTCCAGTTTTGTTCTGAGTGATCCCATTCAGTCAGAAGACACACAGTGCTGCTGTCAACTTATTTGTCCTGCATCTGTGCTCCTACAGCTCCTTAGCAAGGCTAGTAGCCCTAATTCTAGACACTTTCAGCCCCAGAGACCACCAAGATGAAATAAGCAGGGGATGTCCAAGAAATTGGTGCCTAGACATACACACACACAAAAATGTTGATTCAAAGGATACGTTCCCTGCTTCTCATATACTGCCTGTGTTGCAGGATTGGGTTGCTTCTGATGAAGTGTATGGCATGGCTTTTCATGGAGTAGTGTCACAGGATTTAACTTGAACTGACTGCACACCATTTTTTAGCATGGAAGTTAATATGATGCACTGCAAGGATTCTTGCCTTTAAGTTTTGTAAATTAACAACTACTATGCCTTGACTCACCTAATACTCAGTATGTTGACTATTGATAGCAATGAGATGAATGACATCTCTTGGAATATGGCTCCAGGATAGCAAAAAAAAAACACCATATAACATTGCTTAGGAATTATTTACCACTGAGCTATCACAGAGGGAATATAAATCAACCTCTAACTAATGAGGATTTTGACACTTTTTTCCTGTGGGGGTTCCTAACTGCCTACCAAACTTCTTTATTCCATCATCTGAAGCAGTTACTGATTCCTGAATATGTGGTACTTGATCATGTGGCCTTGCTGTGTCTATGCCCATTGTCTTGCCCATCATATGCCCATATGTGATGGATCCCTCACCAAACACTTTTCAGAGGTAGAAACAAGTTGACAACAGAACTACTTATATGGGATAACATTGATTTAAGTAAATTTTTGTGGCAAAATTTTGGGCTGCATCCTCTCCTTTGGATAAAAGATTTCTGCTAGCAAGGTTGAAGATGGCTTTAAGGTGGTCTCCAAGAAAGAAAGCATATAAATAGTTGAAACTGGTAGAATACACTGTGTATGGAAGTGCAAGATATATTTATTATATACATATATATATATAAGACCTATGCTTAAGGTGTTTATTCTTGAGCCTACAGAGAGGTGCTCTTATAGCTCATGGATGAATGTATTTCATTGTTGGTTGATAGCCATAAATAAGAATTATTAAAATAGTCCCTTGTAAGTAAGACAAGGATCATGGCCAAATTCATGTAATACAAACCAAACTTATCCTAGTTATTGCTAGGAACTTTTAAATAGGTTTCCTAACTTTAGATACAGGTTCCCATTAACATCTTTTCTAGTCAATAGAAATCACCTGAGAATGGTTTGGACCATAGATGTGCCAAATCATCTTCTCAAGATCCTTGATTCACATTTCACTGAAGGTGTTTCTGTCAATTATAGCAGAAGTCCGGAGCAACTAGGCTCCTAGGAAACTCATTTAAATACCCCAAGTTTGTTCGAGTAAAATGGCCTGAGGAAAAGAGATCCAAAAACTTCAAATGCACCAGGCTCTGTTGTAATTTAGTTAACGGACTTTCAAATTAGTCAGAAAATGTGATCAAAGCATCACATTAAAGCACTATTAAGAGGAATACACTTTGATCATGACTAATGAGGTGCAAAAGCAGCAGAAAAAAAAAAAAGACTAAACTTCAATGAAATAAAAAGATAATTAAAATTAAGAATTAATCTGCCTCCATATCCTCTTATTGACGGGGCAGAGGATAATATTAGTGTATATTTATACAGATGTTACTATCTAATTTTCTAACCAGTTCTGTACATATAAGCTGGGGATACTTTTTCTGTGAGTAAAAAACATCCATCTAAAGTAAAAATGATGTGTTACCAATGGACAGCTTAAACATATTTTTTTCCAAACTGTTTCAGGACCCAAGTGTCAAGTCTAAATTCCCATTTTTTGGAAAAAATAGTGAGGCTTCAGTGATTCAGGCAAGAACTAAACACTGGCAGAATATTGTACCCATTGATCAAGCTTTGTATCTAGCTGTGAGAGACAAAACGAGTGCCCCTTCTATTGACAGAAAAACAGAAACACATGGATTAAATGGATTTTCTAGTAAGAGTAATAACACTCTTAATTTTTAGGTCTATGATTCATTTGCCAGATAACACAGTGACTCTGTGATAATCTCTTTAATAAGAAATCTGGTATTGGTGTGTTTTGGACTGCAAAAGAGTATAGCCTTCAATGGATATGAAGGATGAGGCAGCTTCTTTGTGCTTTGAAGAACTAACACAATAAGTAAGTGTGATCATAAAGCTAGATTTAAAGGGAATTTAAAAACTATTCATTTATCACCATTTATCTTCATATTTTATTGATCTGAAAAAGTCTGTGCTACCAAAAAGACAAACACCTTATAAACGGTACTGAATCAACAGTTCCAAAGTACCTTCGCAACTGTTGGTAGCATGAAAAGTAATAAATGTAATACAAATAATACTCAATTTCTTAGGATAAGTGCAGCAGAATTTAACTGTCAGCAGCTGGTTGTGACATGCATTTTTCTAACCAGTGTAACAAACGTTACACTCCCTTTCCCTACCATCAACTACACGTAGTTGCAGCAATTATGTATAAATTATATAACATATATGATAACTATATAGCATGTTAATACTATGTGATTATCATAAACTTATATAATTAAGCTATTAGACATATAATATATATACTAGTATAATTATATACTGAATAATCTACTATATATGTTATTATATATTAGTAACAAAATGTCACTATAGCATGCATTATGTAAGTCAGATTCACTAATATTTATGCCACCTTTTAATAATATGCATGTGTTAATCTAAATGATGGTGCAGAGTCTATTACCTGAATCTGATACAGTATTTTACTGACGATATCTCTATTGAATTAGAATATCCATATTTTAAAATTCAAAAATCTAGAGGGAACAAACCTGCCCCTTTCACCTTGTAAACATTAAAGCTGTGGAAAAGATGCAAATTTGTTGAGTTTGTTGCGTAGTTAGAATTTGATCTATATTCTGTCTTTTGAGACTGTCATCTATGGCATTTTGTTTTTCTGTTTTCTCATCGGTGAATGACAGACTGTACTGTGAAATAAAAGTAAACAAAGCCAAAAAATGTTTTTCAGCTTGATAAATAGAAATGCTTTTAAAGTGTGCATCAGAACTACTCTGTGGAATTTATTGCCAGAATGTCACTGATCCTAAAAGTTTATCAAGGATGTGGGGTTGGACCAGATGACCTCCAGAGGTCCCTTCTGACCTCAACTATTCTGTAATTCTGCGATTAAAATGGTTAACAGTTTAAATAGGATAAAAAGAAGTATAGTCATAAATTCATAGGAATTTGAAAAAAATAAAATACTGGAGTAGAAAAATCTCACCTGCATTATGCTGATTTCCACATGAAAAGTAGAAAGAGATATTCCCCAGGGAAGTTTTTTTTTTTTTTTCCTTAAGCTTGCACTTTAATTTTCTGGTCCCAAAGAGCTCACAATCCCCACTTTAATACATATTCAAAAAGGTATTAAGATAATAGTTAGTTTTTATAGGAATTTACAGGACAGAGACTCAAGCTTCAGTGGACAATTTACTTACAAAGTGTCACTGGATTAAGTATTAGATTATTTTAGCAGTGAATTTATTTTCAGTCATCCAGTTTTAATTTCCTATATTTCTAACTGTTGGATTGTTAAAATAATAAATATGATAGTGTTCCTCCACTTCTCAATATGAAATAAAGCTTACAGATTTTTGATCCAGAAGTTTAATTTCAGCATATTAAAACCTCCATATTTATGCTATGTATTCATTCATGGCACCTGTATGCTATCTCAATCAAAGAAATAACTTACTGTCAGAAATTGTACGTCATCAAATGTAAAATGAGATCATGTTTCTAGATATAAAGTGACTTATCATTCCAGAATTTGTAAAGTAGGTACTTTAAAATGCAAAATCAAGTGAATCAAGGATACAAATTCTAGATCATTTAAAGACAGTTTCTTTGCTGCACATCTTCAGGCAAGTATGCAAATTATGTGAATAATGAAAATGAAATGGAATATCAGTAAAGAAAGAGCAATGGGTCAGACCCCAACTATCCAAAAGTTTTGCTTACTTATTAAGCAAATATATTTACAATCATATTCTTGTGATCTTAATTCTCCACCAGCATACAAAGACATGTCAGAAAGAAAAAGTCTGAATATTTTTCTTTTCCTAACATGCCTGCGAGTGAGGAAAACTTCACTTCCTAAATATCTTATATAATAATATGTAATAATAATAATAATAATAATGATGTCTTATACCTAAGAAGCTGCAAGTATTCAATTATAGACTGCAATCAATATTTTTAAATTATGACATACAAAACAACAATTAGTGTTAAGTACATTTTTATCTATATCTGTGTGCCTCTAGCATACATTCTTCTCTAAGTCTGAGAAAAATTAACAGTTTCTTTCAAAGGCAGCAACCGTTGGGAAAGCATGAGTGATGCTGATGCGCAAACAAATGAGTCCCGGATCACTACCTGTTCTGTGAACCTGAGCAATGTGTTAGTCTGATATAAACACTTAAAAATTAATACCTGGAAAATTTAAGACTGCTACATTGTAAACTACTCTATGCTGTGATTAAATATTGATGTTTTGGTATACGTGGGTCTTATGGAGTAAACTGCAGCACTGGGTGTTGTTCTTTATACCAAGCACATGACAGTTTTCAAGTTAAGAAAAGCTTTGGCTGGGAGATACTTTATTAAGCTCTATTTCATTGCCATATTTGAGCACAAAAGAAAGTAAGAGCAATCCAACTATCAGAAGATGATCACTGAAGATTTGATAGCTGGACTGCTACTGTAAGTAACTCTATGGAACCATTAACATGCTTCTAGGTATTAAGGATTAAAAGAGGCCCAGCACATCTTCCACTTCCCTGTTCTCTTGCATCTCAAAAAGAAAGGGTGATATACCCAGGTTTGTGATGCTTTCTGACTTTCATTATCAAATACAATCTTCAGGTTGGAGGCTGGTTCTATCCTTATATTTGTATGCACTTTCTTTAAAGAGTCTGTACCTATATGTACTATTATTCTCAATTTTAACCAGAGACTGGAAATTTGCTGAAGTCTGTTAGACAAAGAATTGTCTCTGCTTTTCATTTACTTCTTAATTCCTTCTGTATTATAGAAGTACTATTAGGTTCTCTTCATTTCCTGATGCTCCCCTTGGCTACTCATAGGCAATGAGCTGTTCTCATCCTTAATATGGGCCCTAGCAGCTTTTATAAATCTAAAATGTAGGTCTTTAGTCCTTTAGTCCTGGAACTGTCTCTGTTTTAAGCTTCTTTAATTACCAAATTGGAAAAAAAATATTGAAATATTGGGCTTTTTGGTATAGCAAAAAATAAAACATAAAAATTACTGAATGAATTGAATAAAGCAGAAGCTTGTTCCTATGCCAAATCATCAACCAATTCCTGAATTCTTATTAAAATCTATTGCATAGCAGATTAAAAAAATGTATAAATAAAAAGTGAAAACCAATGAAAATTTGTTTTCAATGCTAACCAATATCTAATAACTTTTGTTGGCATTTCTATGACAAAATGCATTCTTCAATATTGGAAAATTCATAAATTGCTGTGGTAGTTTCACCCTGACAGACAGCTAAACTCCACAGCCCCTCTCTCACTCCCCCTCCTCAAAGGGAAGGGAGGTGAGGGAGAAAATATAATGAGAAAGAAAAAGGCTTATGGGTTGAGAGAAGGTTAATTTAATTAAAGGAAAAAGAAATAGAAATAGAAAAAAAAAAAAGCAAAGGCTGTGCAGAAGGAAAGATAGAGAGAAAATTATTCTCTACTTCTCATGAATGAGCGATTCTCAGCCACATCGCTAAAGCAGTGTCTCAGTACATGTAGTGGCTGTTTGGGAAGGCAGACATCTTCATAACGAGAGCCCCCCTCTCCTTTCCCTTTCCCACCTTTTATTGCTGACTGTGACACCATGTGGTATGGAATATCCCTTTGGTTGGTTTAGGTCAGCTGCCCTGGTGATGTCCCCTCCCCACCTCTTGCTCACACCCCCAGCCTACTGTTTTTTTGGGGGGCTGGAGAGAGTCTTGGTGCCAGCACTGCTCAACAATAGACAAAACACTGGTGTGATACCAGTGCTGTTCTAGCTACAAGTGCAGAGCTCAGCACTGTATGGGCTGCTGTGGGGAAAGTTAACTCCATCACAGCCAGACACAGTATATGATGGTGGCTGTGCGATGTATTTTGGAACAAATGCAGCTGACAGACTGCAGGTGGGTAGTCGTTTAGCTGGCCAATCTTAGTGTTCTGTCCGCATATGAATAGCACAGTGCATAAGGTAATTTTGTTTGTTTGTTTCCTATTATTTAAAATAAAATTAAACACTCTATGAGAATATAAATTATAAAAAGGACCACTTTCTCAGATGGTGCAAAATGCTTTCACTCAACTGATCAAGTATGGAGCAAAAAATTTATTTAGATCAACTGAGGATGTGACCACCATGTGACCACCATGATACATCTTAGGGGTCACAGAAAGATATAAGGAAACACCATGGTAATCCATAAATGTTTAGCATTTTCGTCTTCTCCATACAGAATGAAAAAACTTAGGTATAGTGTTCTATTGGTTTTATAGAGCAGCTAGCAAAATGGTGTCTCAGGTTCTGAATGCAGTCTGCAATATACTCTCAAAACAAAATAATCTATATCTTATTGCAAGGACACCAGCAGGCCACAAGAAAGATAAAAATGTGTTGTACAGCTTTTAAAGCTTCTCTGAAAACAAAACTAAAATGGACATAGAGTAAAAGTGTTTTGTCATAACAAATATGAAAAGAATCATATCATAGAATGATAGAATGGCCTAGGTTGAAAAGGACCTTAAAGATCATCTACTTTCAACCCCCCTGCTCTGGGCAGGGTTGCCAGCCACTAGAGCAGGCTGCCCAGAGCCACATCCAGCCTGGCCTTGAATGCCTCCAGGGATGGGGCATCCACAACCTCCCTGGGCAACCTGTTCCAGTGCCTCACCACCTTCTGAGTAAAAAACTTTCTCCTAATATCTAACCTAAATCTCCCCTGTCTTAGTTTAAAACCATTCCCCCTTTTCCTATTACTATCAACACATGTAAACAGGCGTTCCCCTCCTGTTTATACGCTCCCTTCAAGGACTGGAAGGCCACAATAAGGTCTCCCCATAGCATTCTCTTCTCCTAGCTAAACAAGCACAGTGTCCTCAACCTTTCTTCACAGGAGAGGTGCACCAGCCCTCTGATCATCTTAGTGGCCTCCTCTGGACCTGTTCCAAAGCTCCATATCCTTCTTGTGCTGGGGGCCCCAGGCCTGCAGGCAGTATTACAGGTGACTTCTCCCAAGAGTAGAGTAGAGGGGGACAATCACCTCCCTCTCCCTGCTGGCCACCCCTTTTTTAATGCAGCCCAGGACACAGTTGGCCTTCCGAGCTGCAAGCATGCACTGCCGGCTCACATCCAGCTTCTCGTCCATCAGGACCCCCAAGTCCTTCTCTGCAGGGCTGCTCTCAAGTTCTTCTTCACCCAGTCTATATAAATACCTGGGATTGCCCCAGCCCAAGCAACACCCTGCACTTGGCCTTGTTGAACCTCATTACATTCTCATGGGCCCATTTCTCCAGCCCGTCCAGGTCTCTCTGGATGGCATCCCTTCCCTCTATTGTATCGACTGCACCGCTCAGTTTGGTGTCGTCTGCAAACTTGCTGAGGGTGCACTCGATTCTGCCGTCTATGTCATTGATAAAGATGTTGAAGAGCACTGGTCCCAAGACCGACCCCTGAGGGACACCACTTGTGACTGACCTCCACCCAGACATAGAACTGTTGGCCACAATCCTTTGGCTGTGACTAGCCAACCAATTCTTTATCCACCTAACAGTCCATCCTTCAAATCCATACCTCTCCAATTTAGAGAGAAGAATGTGGTGAAGGACCATATCAAAGGCTTTGAAAAGCCTATTAATTAAATCCTAGAGTTAGATAAACTTTGTTTAATGAGATCCTTCAAATGGAATGATTATAATCACTGCATGTCAGAACCTAGAGATAGTAGTACTGTGTCTACTACACTTAGTAGATAGACCTTTTTAAGGAAGCTATGGGGAAAACCTTTTTCTCCTTCATAAAAAGTAGGGCTAAAAAATAGCTATGATGGCTCTGATGATTCTATTGCTCAGAACACCCAAAGGGCTGTCCCTGAGAGAAATCATATTTTGGAACTTTTCCATTTTGTGAAAGGTCAAATATATATCATGCAAGACTGATGATACCTGCCTTCATGTTCATGTATCTTATAAAATAACGGTAAAATGTTAGAAGCCCATTTAAGACATCTTCTTGTACTTAAGAGAGAGATTTAAAGCATGTTAAGCAATTCATGTGTTTTGCAGTGACTCTTCAGCAATAATAAATTTTAATCATTATGGAAATTAAATAATCTCCGTATGGCAGGCTGGAGAAAAGAGCTGACAGGAACATCATGCTGTTCAACAAAACCAAATGCTGAGACCTGTACCTGGAGAGGAGAAATCTCATGTACTAGGAGGTGCTGGAAGCCAGATGGCTGGAAGTGATGTTTGCAGAAAAGGTATTGGGGATCATGGTAGACATCGTCCCTGGGGTTGTTCAAGGAAAGGTTGGACTTGGTGCTTAGAGACATGGTTTAGTGGGTGACATTGGTGGTAGGAAGATGGTTGGACCAGATGATCTTGGAGGTCTTTTCCAGCCTGAATGATTCTGTGACTCTATGTTGCACTGATGAGAGGCTAGAGCCTGAGCTGGAAAACGTCATGTGGAACATGTGGAACAAGGTAGATAAGGCTGCAATTTGCAAGGTCCTGCCATTTTGCCACCTAACCTAACCCATAACAGTGGCCTAAAAGAAAGCTGGAGAGGGACTATATCAGGGAGTGTAGCAATGGAACAAGGAATAATGGCTTTGAACAAATGGAGGGAAGATTTAGATTAGATATGATGTGAGGAAGAAATTCTTTACTCAGAGCACAAAGCGCATATGGGAATTAGGGCTGAAGATGTACCTTGCTTCTGTTCTTTTCTATAAATTAATTTTAATTACCTAAAAACCAGAATTAAAAATAAACCCAGGGCACAGGATGGGAGGTGGAGGGCAGCCCCTGTGGCCAAGGGGCAGCCTTTCTCTCGGGCAAGCCAAACGGCCCAGGGGAGCCAGCCCCAGAAGAGGGGCCCTCAGCCCCCCCAACCCTCCTCATTGTTCCACATGAGGGCATCTTCCAGGCCACTCCTAACACAGCCGCCTTTGGCCACGCAAGGGCCGCTCCATCACAGAGGCTTGCTGAGGTCACAGTGGCCACCACTGCCCCGCCTTTGCTCTGGGCCCTATAAAACAGGACCCCCTGCAGCTGGCCCACCACTCACTGAGCTTCCAGGGTCTCTGACAGCCAGATTGTGTGGCAGGAAGACGAGCAGAAACAGTAAGGCGAGAGGCAGCCCTCCTCGGTGTGAGAGGACATCAGTGCAGTCCAAGGAAGCACCGAGAAGGAAGGCATCTAACAAGAAGGAGACATGTCATGGGCAGAGGGGTAGCGCCTGTGGCACAACAGACACCAGTGCTCCAGGGACCTCTGGCGCGCAGCCCATAGACACTTTTAAGCATTATCATTGGCACTGCAATGACGCAGGGAACAGGTCGCCCCCTCAGCCACACAGCGACAGGGGGCCTCGGCCTTCCCAATGGCGCAACAGTGGCGTGGGGTGAAGGCAGGAGCATCAGGCAGACAGCCGTAGGGAGCAGAGTTGTCCAGAATACAGTGTGGGACCCAGCCATGGCCATAAACAAGATGGCAGTGTCAAACCCATTCATGGAAATGAACTAGATAGTGGCATGGGACCTAGGCATGGAACTGGACGACCCCCTGTTTCGGCACCCTGGCCTGAAAACATTCCAGATGGAAGGCATCCTGTTTGGGCAGTCCCAGGCAAGAGCTGGCTTATCCTGCCAAACACCGTGGAGCCCATGCAGCTGGATCCACCAGAAGATGTAGAGGAACCAATGGAAGTGGATCCACCTCAGTCAGATCAGACCTGGGACTACTTTGGCATGTCGTCGCTCTTTGTCATCAGAGCACACAAACAGCATCACAACAGTGCCCGGCGAGCTCCCTACTCGTCGCTCAGGCTCCATCCCAAGCATTAGCTTGGAGCCACCAAACACCACGGACATACCCCAGGCTTACCTGCAAGATGTCCTGGCAATAAAGAACTCTGTTGCCGATTCTCAGGGGTTGCGTGAGTGCTTCTTTCCCATCCCCCAGCCCTTGTGCGAGAGGTGGCATCCCTTCTGCACAGAGCCTCAAGGAAGAGCACAAGAGAGGTGCGAGAGGTGGCATCCCTTCTGCACAGAGCCTCAAGGAAGAGCACAAGAGAGGACCCAGCTTCCTTCAGGCTGCTGCACTGGGGTGACAGGAGGAGTCCCCGAGGGCCACCATGCACCTTTAACATCTGTGAAAATAGACTGAGGGGTGAAAATAGTAGTGTGTAAGCAACTATAGGTGGCTAATTTCTTATATTAGGAGTGAGTTTCTATATCTAAGTAATTGGTAACAACAAAAATGGAGAAGGCTGCAGTACTCAGCAACTTCTTTGCCTCCGTCTGCACTGGTAGAAGGACTTCCCAAGTCTTTCATTTCCCTGAACCCATAGACGGAGGCTGGGGGATCAAAGTCCTACCCACTGTAAGTGAAGAGCAGGTTCAAGACCACCTGATGAATCTAAACAGGTACAAGTCTATGGGACCTGATGACATGAATCCCAGGGTCCTGAGGGAACTGGCTGATGTAGTTGCCAAGCCTCTCTCCATCACAGTTGAAAAGTCCTGGCATTTGGGTGATGTCCCTGGTGAGTGGAAAAATGGAAGCGTCATGCCCCTACTCTTCAACAATTAAAACAAAAAATTGAACAAAGAGCTCTACTCTTCAACAATTAAAACAATTAGGAGACACTTCTTCTCAGAAAGAGTAGTCAGGCATTGGAACGGGTTGCCCAGGGAAGTGGTCGAGTCACCATCCCTGGGAGTGTTCAAGGGACATGGTTTAGTCGGTGACATTGGTAGTAGGGTGATGGTTGGACCAGATGATCTTGAAAGTCTTTTCCAACCTTGATTTTTCTATGATTCTATGATTCTGTGTTGAAATCTCTGTCATGTTTAGTTCCAGGATGGTGACATTTCATCTTATTAAGGGAATAGCTTTATTTAAAAAAAATGTGTGTATATATATATATATATTCCTAGAATCTATTTCTAGAATACACAGCTTTCAGATTTTTAATGACTTTTCTCTGCTTGTGTCCATGTTTACTTAAAAAAAAAAAAAAAGAGTGCAAGGTCCTGCATTTGGGCCGAGGCAGTTGCAAGCACAAATACAGGATGGGTGGGGAATGGATTGAGAGCAGCCCTGAGAAGGACCTGGGGATGCTGGTTGATTGATGAGAAACTCAACATGAGCCAGTAATGTGTGTTTGCAGCCCATAAAGCCAACCATATCCTGGGCTGCATGGCCAACAGGGTGAGGGAAGTGATTCTTTCCCTCCACTCCTCTTCCCCTTTTTGCTCTTGTGAGACCCCACCTGCAGTGCTGTGTTCAGGTCTGGGGCCCCCTGCACAAGAAGGTCACAGAAGTATTAAAACAAGTCCAGAGGAGGGCCATGAAGATGATTAGAGGGCTGGAGCACCTCTCCTATGAAGACAGGCTAAGAGACTTGGGGTTGTTCAGCCTGAAGAAGAGAAGGCTCTGGGGAGACCTTACAGCAGCCTTCCAGTACCTGAAGGGGGCCTGCAGGCAAGATGGGGAGGGACTCTTTGTCAGGGAGTGGAGTAATAGGAAAAGGGATACTGGTTTTAAATAAAAGAGGGTATGTTTAGATTAGATATACAGAAGAAATTCTTTCCTATGAGGGTGGTGAGACACTGGACCAGACTGGTCAGAGAAGCTGTGGATGCCCCATCCCTGGAACTGTTCAAGGCCAGGCTGGATGGGGCTTTGAGCAACCTGGTCTGGCAGAAGGTGCCCTCACCCATTAAGGGGGGGGGTCGAATTAGATGATCTTTAAAGTCTCTTCCAATCCAAACCATTCTATGGTAACTGCAATGTGAATTGGGGAAAAGATGGCAGCTATTAAAACAAACTTTGTGAAGAGGTGTTCAAGAAATAGAAGGAAAAGTCTTGTTTGGAAGCTGCAAGCAGAAAATGGCAGTGAAAGGAAATATGGTCACCAAGATACCATGCAAGAAAATGTGGCAGATTGATGAGAACAATGGGCTGGTAGGAACTTTGCAGAATGCAGAAGCCATAAAGCTGGTCATAACATCAGTGTCTTCCGTGTTGACAAAGTGCTAAAAGCTCCTGGCAGAAGGACAAAAGTCAGGAGAGGTATATCTTTTCTACTACCCAGAGCAGGGTAGGAATTGTGAACATGGCTGAGCCTTTCTCAATCAGCACAGAAAATGCAGCAAGAAGAGAAGGGTAACAAACTTTCCATTCATTTAAGTTCGTTTTGAAAAACAGTGTGACAGAAAATTCTTAACAGTAAAGGAGAAAGCTTAAAAAATTGCATGTAAGTCAGGAATTGGCAGGGGAAACGGGCTCTGAATTCATAAAGATACCTTTCATGTGTGCCAACTCATTTAACTAGAGAAAGAACTTGAGAGGTGTGTTTTGTAATTAACAGGCATGAGTTGGAATTGGCTGAGAACTGAAGGGAAACCCAAAAATAAGGTGCCAGCAGGAACTGGTCTTACTGTGCCAGGTGGGTACATTGAAAGGTGAATGTTATTGAACTTTGCCTCTGGTTAGCTGATGTGTGAAATGAACTCTGAGATACAGAGGCCAAATAAGGGTGCAGCTGAGGGGGCTGAATTCTTCTGGCAAAGAATGAAGGAAGATTTTTTTTTTTTTAATATTTTTTTTTGTTACAAAATATGCCCTGTTTCTGACTTCAAGAGGGATGTGTATAGTAGCTAGTTAGATTCTCTGTGGGTTGTGAGGTCTCAAGACTAGCTGTTCAGTTATTGTGCCACCTCACTACTGTGGTGAACTTGAGAGAGAGAAAACCAGGCAGTAAATGACTCGTGGGTGGTTGGAGGAGGAGGATGAAAATTACTAAATACATTTTGCCTACAATCTGTCTGGAACTCATCATATGCCATGAGGTTCTGAGGTATGCTACTTGCCATATGGTGTTCTAAGAGGTGTGGTGCCCTACCAATGAAAAAAAATGAAAAACACCCCTACCTTTGTAGTGAACAATGTCTCCGTAGCATCATCATAACCTGTAACACAATCTAACATCAGTAAGTAGTGACTACACTATTTACTGTGATAAAGATTAATGTCAACATTTTATCTTTTTCCTTTGATAATTCATTCCAGATAAAAACTTGTGATTCACTTCTTTTCTGGTACAAATTGATCAAGGCTATCATGTAATAGGCTGAGTTCATCAAGTTCACTGCTTGCATAAAATAAATTGGCATGATTTTTTCCTTCTTTCTGTCAAATACAAAATGCCCAAGAAATATGGCTGAAAGCAATTACATTAATGGCAAAATACATTTTAGAATTGCTTAGTTGTTCTAATTTTTGAAAATAATACAAGATTATTAAAAAAAAAAAGTTTTAGAAGATGAAATAATTTTTGGCAAATATCTCTTTGACTTAAGACCTTTCACATAAGACCTTTGACTTAACCATCTGCAAAGACCCCCAACATTTGAAAGAAACTTTGTAATGCAGTAGCAAAGTACTATGAAAGATCCTTTCCGCTGGAGATTTACTGAATGGAAACTTAGGCCTAGAGAAAAAGCAGGATGCATCTTGGTTTTGTATTGAGCTTAAATATGAAATTTCCATGGCAGTTCTTTGGGATATGATATAGACAGGTGTGAGTGACTGTGGTGGTTTTACCCTGGTGGCCATCTGAACTGCACCATAACCACTCTCTCTCTCTCCCCTTTCTCAAAGGAAAAGGGGGAGAAGATACAATGGAAAAGGCTCAAGGGTTGCAATAAGGACAGGGATGTTTTGCTTATGACAATTACTGTCATGGGCAAAACAGACTCAATGTAGGGAGATTAATATAATTTATTACCTATCAATAGTAGACTAGAACAGCAAGAAACTAAAAGCTAACTAAAAATACCTTCCTCCATCCACCCTCTTCTATCTCCTCTCCCTCAGTGGTGCAGGGGAACAGGAAATAGGGGCTGCAGTCAGACCATGAGGCTTCATCTCTGCTGCTCCTTCATGGTCACTCTCTGCTCCTGCTGCAGCGTGGGGCTGCAGCTCTGGCCCGGGGCCTGCTCCTGTGGGGGCTCTCCATGGGCCGCAGCCTCCTCCAGGCCACATCCACCTGCTCCACCGGGGGCTTTTCCACGGGCTGCAGCGTGGAGATCTGCTCCATGTGGGACCCATGGGCTGCAGGGGGACAGCCTGCTCCACCGGGGGCCTCTCCACAGCCTGCAGGGGAACTTCTGCCCAAGCGCTTGGAGCACCTCCTGCCCTCCTTCTCCAGTGTCCCTAGTATGCAGGGCTGTTTCTCACTCCTTGCTCTCCCAGCTGCTGTTTTGCAGCAGTTGTATTCCCTTTCTTAAATCGGTTCTCACAGAGGCACAAACAACATCACTTACTGGCTTGGCTTTGGGCAGCGGCGGGTGCCTTTTGGAGCTGGCTGGAGCTGGCTCCTATCTAACACGGGGCAGCTGCTGGGCTCTGCTCAGAAAGGCTCCCTCTGCAGTGCCCCTGCTACCAAAACTTTGCCACATAAACCCAGTACAGTGACTTACTACCTTTACAGATATGTGAGTTTAATTTGTTCTTGAGGTGCCTCTGTAGACAGTCATTGCTATATCTGTCTCAGTGAATTCATGCTATACAAATATCAGTATTTACTGTAATGATTTATTTTGCCTCCAAACAGGATGTTTTTAGGAAAAGAAAAATGTTGAGGGGGCATTGAATGAGAAAACTGTTAATTGATAAAATGCTTGCCTACAAGTTCATAGTGCTAGAAAGAGGGAAGAAATGCCAAAGCTTTCCTGTCACATACACAGATAATGAGAGGGGAGAGAAGCTACCTGCAAAAGGATGGGTGTGTAGAAGCCAGAAAGATGAGACTGGAAGTAATTTAAGAGCTCAGTGATGGGGAAGGGATGCACACCTGCAGAACAGTAAACTAAAATGTTTTAACTATAGCTGGTGGAAAAGAAACTGAGTCTGGTCAGGAAGACTTGAGTACTTTTTTCCTATAGGGAAAAGCAACATCTTTTCAGTTAGGTATGCAGAGAAAACCAACAATCATATTTAACAATGTGTTTCTAAAAATGTTTCTGTTTGGGAAGAGCTTTATAAATGGCAAAAGGTGTACTGCATTGTTTATGAGAGCTTGTTAATGACATGCTTCATGTCGAGAAGTAGGGTGGAAATACAAGGATATAGGAGCATGTGAGGAAGATATTAAAGCTCACTTTTATGCTAAAGGGAAAAAAAAAAGAAATTAAAAATCTGTATCTAAAAATAATGGCTTTTCATAGTCAAATCTCTAACACAGATCTAATGGTAGCTATCCAGCTAGACATTAAAGGAAAGGGCTAGCATTTCACTGAAATATGAAGGATGACCATTGGCATTTGAGAAGTGGCAATTATCCTGAGTTCTGCTGGATAAAGCAACCATGGACTGAACCTCTACTAATGAGTTGAAGTTACCCATTTTATTTGGATACGTTTTTATCAAACTCTATACCTTACTTGTTTAGAGGTCTGCCCTTTCCCTCTTACACCCCCATATATCTAATATTTGATTTGTATTCTGTACCTTGGAGTCATTAATGCTGTGAGTGAATAAACAGGGAGCATTTGGAATTTATTTATTTTGACCAAATGACTTGTGTGACCTCCATGTTCACTGTTGTTCTACAAATTTCAGCCCACATTTAGATGTACGCTGTTCTGTAACTGCTAATCTGCAGACTCAGTCTGGGATATGGCAATCACACTGTTTTTTTCCCCTCTCATCTTGCTTATCAGCTGGCATAAATAGTCTGCAAGCCAAACAGATCTCATGAATATCTATGCCTTAGAATAACTTGAAAGGTATATTGCAAAAGTGTTTCATCAACAAAATAGATCATTATAAGAGAACTTGCTTCCAACTTGCACCTTTTTGACTATATTGGTTCCAATGGGAAAAGTGTTTGTTTAAAATGTCAAAGAGAAAAAAATGACTACACAAAGGAAAGAGGTTTGTTGGCTACCAAAGTACTACCTTACAAAGTTCCCTTCAAAATAAAGTTGAATACTAAGGAATGCAGGGAAGATTACATAGAACAGAAGGACTTGACACTTTAAAAGAAATACTCACTAGAGAACTTCTGAGAAAAGCTATTTGACAGACAATTTTTTAAAAGATGACTAGTGCTTGCATATTAATGTGCAGCATGTTAGAGTATTTTCTTTCCACTAGAAAACCAGTACCTGTGCAGTTGAGAGAGATACCAGCTGGCACAGCAATTGATAACATTTTTATCTCAACTTACAAATGCCTGCAATAAGCATTTAAGAGTTTAGCTAGCTAATGGCTCATTGTGTAATGTGAAAATGAATATACCTATAAGGTCACTAAAAAAGAAAAAAGATACTTTGAATGATCAATAGTGAGAGGAAAAATCATGTCTGTTTTTCAAGAAAAACTGTTTTGTTGTTGTTGTTTAATGTTAGGAAAGGTTCTATCACGTAGGCTAAATGTCCTGGGTAAGCACTGCTGCTTCTGGTCCTGCTCAGTTTGACTAAAGTTCACCACAGTTTTTCCAAAAGACTTCAAAGTCAGACATCCCTGTGCGCTAAATCTTTGCAGCTGAATTTCCCTGTTGGATCCAATAAACAAATGGTAACAATAAGATGATATGGATCATCAAAGGAAGCCATGATGCAAATCATTATAAGTGGTGAAAATTCAATGTTTGTTAATCAAACTAAGTAGAAGCAATGGTTGTTTGTCAATTACTGTAGTTAGGTTAGCATGACCTATGTGGTATTTCTATAGTTGCTTAATATGTCCATATGGGGACACCTCAGCTGTTACCAACAGCCTTTGGAAAGTATTACTTCAATGAGCAGTATTGAACAAGACTTCATGCTCTTGACAGCTATGTTGCTAATCAAGCATTAACTGAAGTCTGTGGAAAGATTTTGTTAACTTTATGAGGTTTTGAATCAGCCCTGAAATCGTGCATTCTGTCCTTTTGGGCGTTACTGATTTCTCAAACCAGCAGCCAAACAAGGCGTTTGAACTGCAGGCACCAACGTGTCATGAATGAACATATCTGAAATAAATGTCTCTGGCATCATATAACTAGTTAGTCTGAGATCATCCTCTGCTTTTCTTGCCACTCAATTACCTTTATAGATATCCTGAAAACCTGAAAAAAAACCTGCCTTTTGTTATACTTTGGTTTTTAAAATGAAAACACCCTTCTGGCATAGCTAACAAGTGCTGAAGTCCTTTCTGTGTTTTACTCCTCCCTGTTCATGAAGGTCCTTTCCTTAGATGTCTTGCTCAGGCTGTGGATTGATCATGAAATTTCAGTTCTAAACTTGACACTGATACATGACCCTAGACACTGAAAAGCCTAATTACTTCTGAGAATTATCCCAAATGCCTTGTGCTGTGATCAAACAGGAATACTCTGTCAGTACTGTAATTGAGCAAAGGCCTCCTGAGTCTGAGTCTTAACTGCAAGAATTTTTCTGTTGATGCTGGGAACTTTCTGTCCTTGGACATATAACTGATGACTTTATAAAGTTTTTCACTTAATCAAAACCTATCTGTCATTAGAGTTTTTAATCATAAAGGTCAAAAGCTTTTCATATGCCTTACATCATTATTGCAAGCTTTAACAGTGAATGAATTATTGAATATATGTAGCTTACAGAATGAAATGTGCACCAGAAATAATATTTGACTTAATTCCTTGTATAATTCTGAATAAAACAACAAAATGTAGGTCCCTTGTAGGAGGAGTGCAGAGGAGCCCTAAACATAAAAGCCCCTGGAGAGAGACAAATGAGACAGAGGGAAAGAGGAGAGACTAATGCCTTGAAAATATACTCTGCCTCCATTATTAAAATGTTTACATGTAACTACAGGATGAACTGTAGGTACATGTTTAGACTTCATCAAAAGTCCAAAGTAGATGGCAGATACTTAAAATATTTCAAATTAGACATTAGGCACTGTTCTTCCCTTCTTGTGATGTTTGAACGTGTTGTCATGAGGTCTACATTATAGCCTATGTATAATGAGGACAACATTTATATCATTCTCATGGTAATCTGGTGGACAAAACATTTAGCATACAGCTATACAAGTGTGTAATAAGATGGGTGAACAATGAGCTGATGGGTTGAACTCAAAGGATTATAGTAAATAGGGTTACATCAGGCTGGCAGCCAGTCACTAGGGGGGATCCCCAGGGCTCCATTTTAAGGCCAGTTCTATTCAATGTTTTTTTTATAAACGGTCTGGATGCAGGATTTGAATTCATACTAAGTTTGCAGATCATACTAAATTGAGAGGAGCTGTTGACTCCCTCGAGGGAAGAGAGGCCTTGAAGAGAGATCTTGACAAATTAGAGGGCTGGGCAATTAACAATCATATGAAATGTAACGAGCTAGTGCTGGATTCTGCACCTGGGATCGGGTAACCGTGGCTATGCAAACAGACTGGGGGGACAAGAGGATGGAGAGCAGCCCTGCAGAAAGGGATCTGGTGGGTTTGGTTAATGGCAAGTTGAATATGAATTAATAGTGTGCCCTGGCAGCCAAAAGGGCCAACCATATCATGGGGTGTGTATCAAGCACAGCATTGCTAGCTGGTTGAGGGAAGGGATTGTCTTGCTCTGCTCTATGCTGGTGTGGCCTCAGCTTGAGTACTATGTGCAGTTTGGGGCACCACAGTATAAGAAGCACATAAAACTGTTGGAGAGTGTCCAAAGCAGGGCTACGAAGATGGTGAAGGGCCTAGAATATGTATGAAGGGAAGACGTATGAGGAGCAGCTGAGGTCCCTTGCTTTGCTCAGCCCAGAGCAGAGCAGGCCGAGGGGAGGCCTCATGGCGGCCTGCAGCTCCCTCACGAGGGGAGCGGAGGGGCAGGCGCTGAGCTCTGCTCTCTGGGGACAGTGACAGGACCCGAGGGAACGGCATGGGGCTGGGACAGGGGAGGGTCAGGCTGGGTGTCAGGGGAAGGTTCTTCACCAAGAGGGTGGTTGGGCACTGGAACAGGCTCCCCAGGGCAGCAGTCACAGCACTGAGCCTGACAGAGTTCAACGCTCTCAGACACAGGGTCTGATTTTTGGGTGGTCCTGTGTGGAGCCAGGATTTGGACTCCATGATCCTTGTGGATCCCTTCCAACTCAGGATATTCTGTGATTATATGAACATCATTCCACTTGATAAATCTCAAAGTGCAATAATTTAATTCAACAATAGTTCTATCTTTGTTCCTTACTGTGCTTTGTATTTTTTTCCTTCTGTATTTATATCCGTCACATGTATGAAAACAAGACGGTAACCTACCCTTCAGAAAATATGCTGAAGATGGGATATAATATATCACACACCTGAAATGTTATTTTTCATTGCTTTGTGCATCAACACATTTATTTTTAAGCAAGTAAATCACAAGTACAAATTTTCATGCAGTGATGCAAATTTTGAAGTAGACTTGGAGGAGGCTAAATGAATGGTTGAGTGTTAAGACAGAAGCTCTGTAAAGTGTCGGGAATGACAGATACCTTCTATGTACTCCTGTTGGGTTTGACTACCTTGATTTATTGGAAGAGTCTCTACATGTAGAGACTCACCTCATACAGCAAGTTGATTAAATGCATTATCCACAGTTTCAGAGAAGCTTGATTCATTTCGGGAACATTGAGAAATGCTTCTCCATACCACCCACTCTAGTTCTGCTCACTACTGCAAGTTTCTCTTCATGTACTCACACACTTTAGTTACTCAGAACAGCGTCTTTTCACTGTTCAAGAAGAAAAAAAAAGCTACTTGTGACACCTGCATTCCTGTTTTCAATTGGTTCTCTGAGGAGTGAACAGCACAGAGAATACTATGGTACTTTAAAGAGAGCAGGTGTTGGCTGATAGGATGGGAAATGCTGGTTAGCTAAACTACATCGGGTACTATAGCTGCAAAATGGAGTTTGAGTGAGACAGAACAGGTTGGAAGAGGTGCCAGCATGTCTTGGATGTGTCTCCAGTGCTGGCTGCAGTGTATCTGCTAAGAGTCCTTTCAATGAAGAGCAAGTACAGCCTCCTTTCATGTAATAACCTAACAGATGGCAAATCAAAGACCTGTATGAAGGGGCAGATGGAGTGCCGAAGAGGAAAGGAGAGTCCCACAGCACAAGAGATGTGAGTATGAACGGGGAGAAACCAGGCAAGCAGGCAGCTGTCTTTACTGTTAATGGAAATCCAGATTTCAAAGTGCAGTAAAATAGCAAATTTGGTATAAACAACTGACGTTATGTGCTGGGAGATGTGATTTTTGCAGGCAGGAATGGAAGCTGCTTTGGCAGATCTGATTGTTTTGGAGAACTCTTCAACTCTTTGGGATAACTGTGTGTTCTGGGTTTTGTCTCCAAATGTTGTTTTTAGCTCTTTAACTATCTTTATGTTACCATAGATGTCTTAACTGGGTGGGGCGGGAAGGAGGGGATTGCACAGGGAAGAGAGAAGGCAGGGATGTAAAACTTTGCTGGGGTGTTATGTGCTTTTGATCAAGAAGAACATAACTTGCTCCTCTGGCGAGTTGTTCTGCAGAATTGCAGATAAATACCAGATGGGTACTTACTTTTTTGGCTCACATCTTTTGTTTTGAAATGTGTTGAAACATTTTTCTGGGAAGGACATGGTGCCATCCAGAATTTCTCTCAGCCTTGCCTCATTGATTTGACTGGATATGTGCCTAGTTCAACATACTTCAGTTACCCATAGTTTTGCCTAACACAATTTGTAGGTTTAACACCTAATTCCTAATTCTTCTTTTTTCACTGATGAGCAAGTAAATAAAGAAGAAAATTCATCTTTTTCATCACCTGTAAGTCATGAGAATGTAAGTTAAGCAAATTCTGTGTTAAATAAACTGGAAGATGGAGTGCTTCTTGCTCTTGACTCCATCTTTCTTTTTTTTTTTTTTTTTTTTTGAAGAGTAATAAATACAGAAATCTGGAAAATTGATAAATGACACTACTGTCCAAGACAGAAAATGTCCCTTGGGGTTGTGGTTACCTGGGTTAATTTAGGAAATTCTGAACTTCCTGCTACCTCATTACATAGATATTGACTTCACCATTCTTAGTGTGGCTTGCTCCAAACATTTTGATCAGGTATATAGTATCCTTCATATATGTTAACACAGATACTGAATTTGTGCATCCCTCTGATTATAAAAATCCTAGATTAACACATACAAAAAGATGTAGAAAACGACATCCAAATTCAGTAATTGCATTTCTGGTGTAAAGTGTATTCCAGGCAAATAAAACAGTGAGGAAGGGATGACTTCTGAGATAATGAAACTTATGTGAAATGTATAATAGTAATATGAAGACCTTAACATCGGGCCTTTCCCAAAGTTGTAACAATAAGTTTTTCTTTTGGCCTCCCCAACACTAGACAAGGTAAGTAAGGGAATTCTGTGGCTAGACTCATTGGCATTTCCTTGAGAAACAAGTAAATGAAATGCATAGTCAAGAGTATTCAGCTAGTGTTTGCTGTATATTTTACAGTCCACCCTGATCCATCATGCAGTTTTTGCTTATTTGCAGATCTATTGACATTTTTCACTTATTTGTAAATCACTTGCACTGTTTTCTGGGTGTGGAGAAGAAAAAAGGGAAGAGAATTTGGAGAAAAGAGGGAAGACAGGCACAGGAGTAAGAAACTTTGCAGGTTGCTTCTCAGTCCTTTTTTGCTCGTTTAAGCTTTCTTGGTATGTTTTGGTCTCTAGCACTCTTTTTTTCATGCTCTAGAAGCCGAGTGCTTTTTATTAATATATATATATATATATATTGCAACATTGAGAAAGGCGCATTGATAAGATACAAGTGTCTATTCTCGTACGAGTTTAATTATCTTAAAACAACAACAACAACAAAAAAAAACTTAACTATAGTCTTTCTTGGCATACTTTAGAAACTGGCTGAGAGTAACAAACTGCTCCTTTTGATAAGCTATTGCTCTTTTAAGTAAAACAGTTTTAATTAATGTAGAGTTACTGTGCCCCATGTCTCTCCTTTCTCAGGCTAGTGTCAGCATTTTTGTCAATAGGACTTATGATAGTTAAATATATTGCAGTAGTAACCAAAATCATTCCTTCAACAGATTTCTCTCTGCACCAGAGCCTTCTTCCAGAGAGCTTGCAATAAAAACAGACAAGAAACAACAGACAACTGCTGTGCAGTTGGGCAGAGGGTGGGCAGAAAAGATATACAACTTCAAGCTTCAAGGAGAAAAATTCAAAAAGTTGTAGTAGCTTGTGATGTATGGAACCTGAAATATAAACATGTTTTTGTTTCAGCTCATCTATGTTTTTGACAGAAACTTGCCTGCATGGTTTTAGGATGTGCTTCTGTGATCCTCAGCTTTTCTGCTTGTGAATTACAGGGATGGGAGATGGGTTCTCCAGCAAGAATCAGATGAGTGTAGGCTTTCTATCTGTTCAGAAAGCTCCATAGAGAGTGTTGATCTGGGAATGAAGATATGATGTGTATGCTTTGTAATTAAATAAGGTGTACCAAAGAAACACCAGATCCTTATCAGAGTGATAGTTGATGGAAATGACCTGGTGAAGACTTATCTATCTGTTAGCAATTAGGGGCTGAAAGGAACAAAGTCTGTCTTCATCTAGATCGCAAAAGCAAAAGTCTTACTAGGATAGACCGAAACTATATTATGAGGCAGAAATTACTTTAAACAGAGTTAACATATGTAATCTCAAATATTCAGTTGGGAGTTAGGATATTTAAGATTGAGGTATTTAAACCACAATAAAAACAAACAAACATCCTTAACCAAGAAAAAAAATGGCCCATTTTAAGAAGAACTTACTATAATCAAGGCTTACATCATTGTACCTTAAATAACTATCTCACAGCATAAGTTCTGAGTTGGCTTCATACCACGCATGAAGTGAACAAATTATTTGAGGACCAAATTTACAAAAATCAGCAGGGAAAGCAAAACAAATAAGCAAACAAACAATGAAAAAAAAAAAAAAAAAGTAGCCACTGTTCTTATTGCATTTGGTGAATCATAAACTGAAATCTAAGTCCCCTTTCCATGTGAAAATACCTTAGCCATGAGAAAGCCATAGTCATGTTGCTCTGGATCAGGAGCTCTCTCTTTCTTTTTTTTTTGATACTTTTTTTTGTTTTGTTTGTTTTAGATTTCTTTTCAAAGCTTGATAGCCTCAACAAAGGGGAGATGGAGCACCCATTAATCTAATGTGCCAGAAAACCATAAATGTAAGTTTTTCCTTGCTATGGACATGGGAGACTGAATGACGTTTGCCACATCTTTAGCGTTTTGTACTTTCCCTCACTGTACAAAAGGACTCCTTTGTGACTTAGGTCATCTTGGGAAGGAAGGGAAGGAAGAGAGTCTTATGGGTTTTACTCCAGTATGTTAGATTCATATCTGCAGAATCCTGCAGGATGGGTTGTTTAAGAATATGTGGGAAAACATCTAATCTATGTAGATCCTAACAAGACATACACATATGAGTACTGAGAAAGGTTTAGGAGTTTTGGTTTTATGCTCTGTGCAGTACTACAGTGATTGCAGAAACAGAAACTGCATTACCCACAGATTAACTGGTAGAAGTAGTGTGAGTTTCTTACATTATCTTCCAGGAACTAAGTTTTTGGAACTATATTATCAAATATTGCCCCCACAGAAATGTTGAGAGAGATGTTCAGCAGCAAGCAGGATCAGTAGTTATTTCTGCATGGCCTTTATCCATTTACAGGCTGTTTACTTTAGACAACATACTTTCCTGCTCTACTGTATTCTGGTGGCATATCCACCATAAATTGCAAATGGAAGAGTAGTGTAGCTTATGGTATCTTTAATAAACTTTAATGGCTAACAAAATATAATGTCATAAAACAATCTTATTGCTTTCCAACTGAAACTAATCTTCCCACCTGTGATCTCTAAATAGTATTTGGAATTCACAAAAATGATATAATATTTAATCAGGTTCCAGTACAGAAATCTCTTCACTCTCCTCTGAGACTTTTTAAAATTACAACATGTGCTCTGTTAATCAAGGTCCTTGTTGCTCTGAACAGAAATCGTTTTCTTCCTAGTAATGGAATTCTGTACCCATTTAATGCAGAAAGTGACAACGTACACTAATCTTACTATATTGGTAGAGAGCATGTAACTTAATGCTTAACTGTCTAGAAGCTGAAATTTTCCCCCAGAAATTTACTGTGTTATTCAGGCTAGTGGAATTCCTGTGTGAATAAATGCAACTAAACCTGCAAATCAACTCAGTGAACTTCAAAGACTCTAAAACGTACCTCTAAACTATTCAGCCACGGTGTGACTGTCTTCTTTCATACTGAACTCACTATGTTCAATTTAGAGCACCTCTGAAACTACGGGAACAGCAAATGACCTCTAAAAACACTATGAAAAAACAGTTTGAGAGTCTCCTAATTTGGACACTGTGCAGTGCACAGTTTTTGTTTTGATATTCCAGCAAATACATTAAGCAGGAAAGACAGACACATTTGCTAGGAAGGTTAGGACTGGATGAAAATCATATAGACCCTAAAGATGTCTTAAAACTTAATTACACTGGGTCACTCTCAGTGGGTCTTTATTTCTGTCCTAAATTTCTTCTGAATTTCTTTCCAAAATCTCCTTTTCAGTATTTTAGTTACTTCACAATAAACTGAGGCAGACCTGTGTACACATAAGAAATGCTGTTGTTGCATCTTCTGGAAAAAATAAAATAAAATACAATAAAATAAAATAATAAAATTATGATGACAGTGAATAGACACTAGATTACCAGTTGCTGAAAGGACTGCATCAGCAATTGCATGACAAGCTGTCTTGCTTCTAGTTGCAGCCATGGGGTGATAATCCAAGTGTGAGAATTTTCCAGCAGTGTGATCACATCAGCATCACATGAATTGGAAACAGATGCCACTCTGGCAGATGCTTGTAGTAAGCTGCAACATCTTTAGGACCTGCATCCTTATATACTATTTCCTTTCCCCAACTCCTCAGAATCCCCTGTCTGGCTAGCATCCTGTCAGATTTGTGTGCTGCTTGTTGTATACATCCAGCTGGAGAAATGGCAATTTAGAGTAATGGGAAAAATACTGTTTTCAGTCTTTAGACAGGACAACCAATAGAATTGAAACTGGAATAGGAGGAACAATTACTGAGGAACGCTTTCCTAATTTTTCTTTTATTAGACCACATTATTAATAATAACAGCTAGTCCATCTTGCAGGAAAATATAACAGCAGCAGGAAATGGAGGGTGACCCTCTGAAACAAAGGTATAATGTCCCCTTGTTGTCTGACAGCAAAATACTGTGTTTCTCTTTAGTACAGGTGTTTATAAATTTAAGAATTAACCCTCTGCTCCACCCTTAACATATTAGTATTAACACCTACCTTTAAACATCACAGACTAATACTGGTGACATCTCATGTATGAATAGGACCACCAAATTTCAGAAGCTGATCTTAAGCAGTGTTGTGTGTTCAGAGCTTGGATAAAAGTATGTCTCAACCAGCAGGAGAGAAAACTTTAATAAGTTTTGGAATTAAAACTGAAGCATACAATATAAATTCAGCATTCTATTCATGAAAACATTACCACTTTATAGGTCTTTGCTCTTGTTCTCCATTTTCTCAATTTAGGCTCCAGGCAGTTCAGGATGTTCAATTTATACCAATTACATGTGATTGTCTTGTGTACTTTGTGAAGCTCAGGACAATCAGGGGATGTAATCATCTTTGTTTCTGAAGCAATGATGGGTTTCATTTCCAATGTGTTCATTATACAGCATGTACTTCAAAAGCTGGGTAAATCTAATGGCTTTTTTGTTTACGTCTGGCTTACAAGCTAGGATTCACCTTGCCTGCTAACACTACAGCTATAGATTCTGGGTAAGGTACAAATCAAAGCAAAATAAACCTCTGACAGATCTGTCTTTAAAAAACAACAACAACAAAAACCTAGCATAGATATAATCCAGTCAATAAAATACTCCATTTATCTAGGAGTGAATTGTGTTCATGTAACAAAACCCAACATGAACAAATCTATCAGAACGGGCTACACACCAGGCTAAAGCGGCTTCAGTGCCTTTTCTTCAATCAGTGTGTTCCTGTAGTAACCAACAAAGAGGCAAATATTCTTTACCTAAGACCTGCCTTTACTCATAATAACCATATTATAAACTGAGGCTTTGTATTTATTTTTTTTATCACTAAATCTGCTTTTGACTGGTGTTTCCTAAAACTGTCTTTTCTGCTCTGTGTTAGGAAAAAGCAAGCTTTTTTTGAGCTGAATTAGGGAGATCAGCCTGATGTTTCTGATATCCGTGCTAGTCTTGTTCCCATACGTGGTCTCAGAGCTACCCCAGCTCAGTCACATCCCTTATACTATTTCCCCTTCTTCACACTCCCTGCCCACACGCACACTTCTGCACTTTGTTAAAAAGGAAAAACAACCTCAACTCTGTCCTTCCCGTCTGGTAAAGGCTGGTATATGTGATGGAAGCCACTTTGCCCTCTTCCTCCTCTGCACTGCAAAGCTCCTACAGCCAGATATCACAATGTTCACACCCACCAAAAAAGCCCTGCAGGGCTTGAGTCTGAGCATCTGGCCCTCGTGAAGACTCCAGGGGAAGTGAAAGGCACCTCGAAATAAGATCCAAAAGAGACAGCTTCTAGAGCTTTCAAAGTGAGAAACATGAACATGGTGGTAGCTTAAATGCCTTCCTTCTGCAGAATCAAGGTGCTAGATACAGGTGTCCCTGGGCAGATCTCTGTCCTTAGAAATAGTTGCTCCAAGGAATGCATGGATGCTCACTTAACCCAAAGAAAAGCCCGCTGGGAGGGTATGGGGGTGAGGAGAGGACAGCAGTAGGGAATGTTTCCTTCTTTTCTGATCTATTTACAAAGTTACTCAAGTGCTTCATCTGGTTAGGAGGCACAGGTTAATTTTCCAGGTCTGTCTGGGGGATTCAGATTCTTGTCCATCTCCTCGGTACTCTAAGCACCAGGCTTTGAGCGCAAACCATTCCACACCTCTCACGTCAGTCTGCAGGCAGGCTTCCCATGCTGACAGGTTGCGTTGGAGCACCTGGTGACACACAGGGACCCTCCTCCTGCTGCTCAGAGCATGCTCACCAGCAGGGATTGAGATGCCAGTGAGAGCTGCACATGCACCTGACCCGTACAGAGGTCCTGAAAGCAGTGACAATAGCAGTACCCTGGATGACTGCTCTTCCAACCAGTGTTGCAATTACAAATGCTCACTATTATATTGTGCTCCCATGTGTATTTTCTCCCCAGCTCTTTGCACTTGGTGGATCTTAGGTTCCTTTTGCTTCAGCTTCAGCCACAGGGAGGATGAGAGGTCTTCTCTCGCTGGCTGCTGACACTCTCTTGCCAGGTGACCTGAACTCCTCAGCCTGGGGGTGTGCCCCGAACCTAGCCTTGCTTCCCTGCCAGTCAGCTCTTCCACCCCAAATATGACAGCCAGTACCGTGATCCCTGTTTAGCCTGCCTGCTGCAAATGCTATGTACAGTCTGGGGACACAGATTATTCGTCATCCCAGCATAAAAACACTTACTATTTGGATCTTAACGAGTCTTAGGTATGGACTGGTACAACAGCAAGGCATTTAAGGAAATTCCAAGTAGTGCAATTCATTATTGAAGCTGTAGCTGAAAAGAAATGGAGGATAAGAAACGAAGAAGAAGCAAGTCCTTATATGTACCAAAACCCTTGAATATTAGAAAGGTAGAGCATGGATTTCAGAGTAGGGGGACTGGTGAATTAAGAGTGAATCAGCCACATGGCAACCTCCTGACTCCTTGAAAACTTGAAGACCTGCTTTTGTATAAGGCTTGCCAGTTAAAAACAAACAAACTTTTGCAAACAAACTGCAAAGAGCTCGCATACTTTGTTCTCTTCACAAAATATCTGAATTATTTTTGTACTTTATTTTAACTTCGATTTTTTTTTTCCATCTCAGCAGTAGAGGGCCTGTGGGACACATCCTCTTGTATGTGATTCCCAAGTTTACTGTCTGCAGGAACAAAGATGTTCTCAAACGAATTAACTCTAGGAATTATTGATAGTGACTCACACTCTCTCCTAGTCTCATAGAAAAGGAAATTGATTGAGTTAAGAAATACTCAGCATAAGGGTTTATAAGAACAGGGCCCAGGACAGCAGACTTCACCAGTTCGCTTCCTTTCAAGTAGTTACTTAGCAAAAGGTGCAATGAGACTCTGGCTTTTTTTTTCAGAGATTAAGTTAAATGCCCTTTCGTGATTCATGAAGAATTATCAAAGGTCAGATGGCAGGTTGGAAAAAAAACTTAATCTTTTTGTTTTTTTTAAGCAGAAAAATATCCCTGTCTAGCTAATCCATTACTTACTTAAATTCTGTCTTTTGTGTTTCACAGCATTTAGTCCAATTTTATGCAGCCTGTATTGCTCTTATGACCCTTTAAATCTCTGTAAATATAAAACCAAATTACATGTTTAAATAAAGGATAGACAACTAAGTAATATACTCATTCAAGTTTACCAAAGTTTATAGGTTCACAGCTCATGATGTTCCTCATTCCCTTCTCATTCCCCTCTGTTCCCACAAACCTATTCAATTTTACTTGACTGAAGTATTCCCTATAGTTTAATTTTTGTAATAAACAGGATTCCCAAAGACTAAATTATCCTTGTTCAAAATACTGCAAGCAGGTAAAGTTAACATCAAAATTTAGGATACTGTTAAAAGTCAAGTGTTGGTGACTGAGGGTCACCAACTTTCTCAGTGCAGATTGAAGGCACTTGCTACCTTCTCTCTGCCTTTCCTTCATACCAGCTTCACATTTGTTTGCTTTTTTTTCCAATTTATTTCCTTTGGTCATTCTCAGTTCTGGCCGAATTTAGGGATTGGCAGTGGAAAGATAAAGAATCACAGAATGGGTTGATTTGGAAGGGACTTTGAAGATCATCTAGTTCCAGCCCTCCTGCCATCTTCATACCTTCTCCAGGGTTCATGTGCGGTGAGGAGAGTAGCACTCTATCACTGTTCCTCAAGTATAATTGTGGCTAGTGGGGCTTGTCTGGTCCTTTCTGATTCCTCTGGATAGGGCAATTTCTGTCAATCCTATTACAAGTGAAGCTGTTACTGTTACTGTTACTGAAGACAGTTACTGTGCTAAAATACATGGCATTAGCTTTCAATCTCACATTTACTGGTTATGAGGCAGTTCTAAAAGGCTATTGAATGACATATGCTGAAGATGGCTTCTTCACACATACCAAGAATTTATTGTGTAGGAGTCTTGTGAAAGTAATGAACAGAACAAGCACTCATTCCAGATTCTTTTCTGTATTTTTGACATTATATATTCTGCATTTTTTTTCCTGAAATTAACAGCTGGAGACTACAGATTTAACCATTACTCAGTGGTTCATCATCATGACAAGTGTCTGAATTCAAGAAAATTGACTTAAGGAGAAGTGTTGCAGTGAGTTGCACAACAGAATTTGATTTAGAAGCCTGTCTATATATAGATTAAATTATAAGAAAGAGATTTCAATACTGAAACATCTTTCCTTTTTGTCTAAAAGTGCATCCTGAAAGCTTAAACCTGGAGAATTCTGCATACAGAAATAGAAATTAGAAAGAGACAGAGGAAAAGAAATGTACAGAATAGGGGAACAGGATAATCTCATTCACTATATCCATGAAAATGCAATTGAAATCATTGCAGAGAATGATTTAAAGTCACCTTCCACTGAAACAAACCAAGATTGTGATCTGCTTCAGAAGCTCAGTGGAGAAGTGCTCACTCTGTGCTTTAACCCCTTTCTCCAGCTCCGCAATTTCACATCTGCCAGCTCACTTTTACTAATTCCAGGGGAACATATGCTTCAGCATGTCGCAGCCCAACTGATTTGCCCAAAGTGGCACATTTATGACTCCCTTCGCCCTTTTTCTTCTTCTTGCCAATACATTAGCCATGGTCATCAGTTCTTTCTTCTGAGTTCATATACATTTTAATTAGACAAAGGTGGGTAGTTCAAGTTTCATTGGATAATGCAGAAACATTTGTTGGTGCAATTGGTACCCTTTATGATTTTTTTTTAGGGATATAGGGGAGTAGTGGGGGAGGCTTTGTTTTGTTTTCTGATAACTTTGATTTGGGGCAGGATTTTGTCACTCAGCTGATGTGACTTGATGTGCTTACAGTGCCTTGAACAATAACGATCCCCCGCCCCCTGCAACCTGTTGGTCTCAACGGATGTGTGCCAGTTCATAAAAACTAAATGTATGGAGAGGCAGAGTTTTTGCTGTAACCTTGAAAAACAAGTGGTTGTCTGTGCAGGAAAGCTTAAACGCACTTTGTGTCTAGTTGGACTTGTATTAGTCCAGCTACAGAATGGAATAGGCTTTCAGGTAGTTGGGATACTTCTAGGTTTAGCTAGAGTGTTAGTTTGTCCTCAGTATCAGCATTATGTTGGTTGCTCCTGTGTATACCCACAAAACACAAAAATGTACTGTCTTCTGAGGTAGGTACCCATTTTTTAAGTAGAGCTAAAACAGCTAGGAGTGTCAAAAAGGTTTTGGAAAGGAAAAACAGAGCACAATTGTATAAGACACACTGCCTAAGGAAACCAGTCTAAAGATACTTTTTGTTTGTTTTCTGTTTCTTTGGTTTAGGTTTGGCTTCCCTAACAACCCAATTTCATTCTAAATTGAGGTCAGGCTTATCTGAAAGGCTCACAGACATTTTCAACAAGCCTATGCTGAAGACTTTACATATGTAACGACCAGCATTTCAGGAGCTTTTGCTGAGATTCTATTTTGCTGTATCTTACACAGCTCTATTTTCTCTCCCAATAATACATGCTGTTGTTCTGAATATGATTTTAATGTGGACTGCAATTGTTTGAGTGCCACAGATACGCTGCTATTGAACTGCGTGCTTCAATGTGCACTTCTAAAATTCAGTAGGCTTACTGAAACCCTGACATCAAGCACTTCATCCACGTGGGAGGATTCAAAGTCATTTAACATCTGCTTATTCTTTTTCTGTGTGTTTTTCAGTTTGCCATTAAAATTTTCCAATGGACAATATTCCACGGATCACCTACCTTGCTGACTACAGGAACTCAAACCTCCTATTTTTAAAGTTAATTCAGTCTCATTATTTATAGAAAGTGGGTGAGAAAGATAGATTAAATTGATATCATGGAATATAATATCACTATATTTATAAGCCAGAACAAATTAAAACTGAGAAGCTTGTTTCTCTGATGGATTTGAGTGCTATGAATTAATTTCTTTGTGTTCCCCACCCCCACCCCTCAAAGCCTACCACAAACACAAGTTATTTTGCTTCTCTCTTTTCTATTAGGAGAATAAAAACATATCCATAAGCTCACCAAAGCCAGTATCAACTTGCGCCAGCCCCTTCCTCTATCTCACCCCCTACGGCTGTACGTTGGTAGGTAAAATTCCTTTTTTTTTTTTTTTTGATCACCCTGGGAAACAGCTTGGTTGTAATCCATCCAGCTGGATATTTATACGTACATAAACACAGAAGTTACATTTGTGATCATTTGCTTATCTGTTTATGTAAAGGTGTGTGGAAAAAAAAAAACAAGCAAGCAAAAATTAGTGTCATTAAATTTAATGCACTGACCTCTCACTTTTCTATGTAAGCGTGATGCAAAAGGAAGAATTGCTCAGTTGGTTGATATAATGATGCAGACTGCAAAGAAGAGGTAATTAGTGAAACCTTAGGGAATTATTGCCTGGTAAAAGTGTGTGGGTGTTTTGAATACAAACCTGCTAGAGTACAAGGCGAGCTTGTCTAGCAAGCACTTGTATGCAAAAACCTGAAATTACCAGGGCAGGCCAAGAAGAATGGCTCATACAAACTGAAACAGGTGAAGGTGGATATTTTTCTGAAAATAATGTGCCCCAAATGTATCTTTTATTTTCTGCTTTTCTAAAAAGAAGGGAGGTTTATGATACAGAAAATTATAAGAGGAGTTTATAAGAGCAGAAAGGATAAAGACAGACGTTTTTACCCCTCTCAAATGAAAAATTGCTTTGGTTGCTTGCATGCAACTTGCCTGGTATGAAAGGCTACAGAATATCCACAGGTCATCTCCCTCAAACTACTTCCACGCCTGCAGAAAAGGCAAGTGATCTCCCTGATGCTACCCTGATGTTACTTGTTGCAAGTAACCTGCTTAATTAAGCATATTAGGCCCCTTCTCTGGCCTTGTCAGTCACGTTCAGCAGGAAAGGGAGAAAGACATGGACATTTTGCCATATCCTCAACAGCCATGGACTTGTACTGAAGTTTGATGGTCTCACTGGTTGCAAACAGACTTCCAGTACCTGAAGGGGGCTGCAGGAAAGCTGGGGAGGGACTCTGGGAGTGTAGTGATACAACAAGGGGGAATGGCTTTAAACTAAGACCGTAGGTTTATATTAGGCATTTGGAAGAAATTCTTTCCTATTAGGGTGCTGAGGCCATAGACCAGGTTGCCCCAAGGAGCTGTGGATGCCCCATCCCTGCAGGTGCCCAAGGCCAGGGTGGATGGGGCTTTGAGCAACCTGGTGTAGTTTGAGGTGTCCCTGCCAATGGCAGGGAGGTTGGAACCGGGTGATCTTTAAGGTCCCTTCCAACCCAAACCATTCTGTGATTCTACAGTTCTGTGATTCTATGGTTTGTGATGTGGATGTGCCCCATAAGTCTATGTTCTTGTAGCTGCTGCTTTCAAATGCTACTCCTTTAGCACTTGCCTTAAATGTGAATGTGTCTGTAAGTCATTATAGGGCAACTGAGGAGATCCGGGCATTCTACCTTGCTTGGGAATGAAAATAGCTTATAATTACTTCTTACCTTCTTGTACATGTACACCTGAACTGGAGACCACTCAACCATGCCACTTGCTTCTGTCTTAGCTAATGTCACTGCATCCCTGGAGTGACAGCACCAAGTCAAAACTGCCATGGTTAGGTTTGGAAACAAATTCTATTTACATAAAGAACTCCTGAAACTTCAACACAGTTGTCATGGAAACACTTAATCTAACTCTCTACTTTAATGCTTAATAAAACCTCATCTAGAACCTAAATTCTGAGTGAAATTCTGGTTGGCAGTACCCATTTTAAATAGCTACTGGGAACTTACGATCTACCTTTCTCTTTCACATCTCATCACTTAGAGTTTGCCACTGTCAAAAAATTATGTTTGGATTTGCAACATTAAAAAGTCTATAAAACTATTCAGTTTTTCCATTTTTTATTACCCTTTCCAGTTTTATGAGACCTGTGCTATTCCAAATCTTTCCATTTTAGTTATGGACTTCATGTTTCAGTAATTAAGAGATTATATATCCAGCTGGCTTTACAAGACAACAACAAGGTTTTTGTAGCAAAATACTTAAAATCATGTTTAGATATGAGATCAACCCCAAAATATTCAAAGTGTCAGTAAATGTTAGTTCTGTGCATTTATTCATGTGATTCATCATCAGCTTTACACTGTTTTGAAGGGGTTTTGAAGATAACTTCCAGCAATACAAACCACATACCAAATTCTACCTTAATATATTAACTAGTATGCATCGCATTCACACTTACTTTGGGGAACACTTTTGGCTAATATTCTAGTTACTGGATTTGAAACGTAAATCTGACTCTGTTCCTCACAAGTTTTGAAAAAAAAAGCTAAAATTGCCTGTAATGCAAGTATTTTCTTTAATGATCCTTTGGAGAAAAAAAAAAAAAAAAGTACTAATAACCTACCTTACAAAAGGAAAGCTGAGGGCTGGAAAAAATAAAGGAGCAGTGAGGAAATTACTCAATTCTCTGTTCTGATGCTGCTTGCAGGGTACTATGAGGTCATTACAGGTTGATAGCTGGTATGATGTAACAAATGTAATGGAAACCAACAGGAGAAAGAGCCTTTTGGAAACAGTCAAGAAATTTTTGTGTGAAAAGTGCCAAATTTTGTGAGGTTCTTCTGCATAAACCACCAGTGAACAAGGTCTGCTTCCTGGTGAGGCCCTTCCTGGGGAGCAAGGTGAGAGCATTGACAACGGCAGAGAACAAGATGGAGTGTCTGCTGCTGCTAATCACACAGGTAGAAAACCTGATTTTTATGACGTGGCGATATTAACTGTTCAAAAGCATCTCTGAATTTCTGCAGCAGGCAGCAGCAGGCAGTCTATTCCAGCAAGCAAGTCCTGTTCTCAATCTGATGAGAAGGCTTCAATCACTACTTTCTGTTGACTGTTTTGTAAAATAAAGCATCGTAACTGATGCATCACAACTGCATAAAAGAGATCTCGATACAGACTGGCACAGACAGAATAACTTCATCTCCATCAGCCATGAAAGTTGGTTCATGAAGCGATTCCATTGGCATTGAAACGAACTGCAAGTTTTCACGATGATCTCTAGGAATTGTACAGGTAAGTTCTGGGGGCAGATATCTAATTTCCTATTTTATTTTATTTTAGTCTTACTTTATTTTGCCCCCAAGACAATTGGTATATCAGGGAGCTGGTTCATATTGAGGGACCCCAAGGGCTGTTGTGCCACTGATAGCAAATTCAGTTTCACTCTTTCCTGCGCACCATGTAAATACCTTTGGTTGAAAAACGCTGTCTAAGATTCTCTCTTTATTCCAAGTTTTTCTAAAGGGGGGAGGGTCAAGGCGAGACCTTCCCATGCTTCGGTACTCTAAATGAGACAGTGTTAAATGGAACGAGGCGCTAGTTGCCTGGGAAGGGACACCCCTGTAACATGCCCACTGTAGTGGCTGACAAAGGACATTTCTGAAGGTCGATCTGGTTCTATGCCAGCCTGTAAAACCTTCTCAGGACGCTAACAGCCATTGCCAAGAGACTTGCAGAAACAGGGAAGGCCCTAGGGTTGTAACTTGCTGGTGAACTTTGCCTGCAGTGAGCTCAAAGAGCTCAAACAGAAGGAACGTAACATTAATTTGCTTGGAGAATATTCCAGTCGTTAGCCTAGATGCAGAAAGCTCATTAATTTGCTTTTTTATTATTATTGCAGTGCGATGAGGTACAAATTCACAGTCAAGGAATTTTTGTGCTACTTCATACATTTGTAATGCAAACCATTACCACCCTGATTTCCACAACACAAAGTAAAACTCCAGCAGTTTTAATGAATGAATCCATCGCAGTTTCTTTCAAAACATTTTTTATAATGGTAATAAATCCTAGAATTGCCATTGCTGTTATCAGGAAAATTAAAATGAACAGGAAATTAAAATGAAAGCCCCAGACCAATCAATAAGCTAATAAATTTGAGGCAAAACTTTGAAAATGGTAAGTTAACTGCTGCTGTTTTACTTCAATTCATGGACTCAGACCTAATACCATGGTACAGCTTGCTCAGTGCCAGCTCTTTTCTTGGAGCAATTCAAGACGATCACAGCATGAGATCATACTTTTGTCTTCTTGGGTATGGATTGGAGGTGAGAGAAAATTCAGTTTTGCCAAGGTAAATTAAGTTTCTCTCCTTATTGCTGCGTTTGCCTAGGCAAGTAATAGGATTTGCATTTTGTTAATTGTTTACAGATGAGAGGTATAAAAAGATTTTAATTGAGCAAAGAATCTAATTTTGGGTGGAACTTATCCTGTCTGTTATCGAGATTGATCTGAAGTTTTACTATATTTTTAAGGATTAGCTCTGAGCTGGGAGAACTGCTCTTTAAACAGCATCATGGTCGTAGGAAGACAAAGCTAAATTATTCTGGGGTGAGCCCGAGCTCCCTTGCCACCAAGGCTGCCCACAAGTTATGCAAAGATGCACTGACTGTGGCTGGTGCAGTAAGGCTACTGGGACAACAAAGGGCTGTGCTCTAGGAATTATTTGCACATTGGCTGCAAATTCCTCTCGCTCAGCTGCCTGCAATACATCACGCATGAAAGTATTTTACACCGCAGTATGGAAGGAAATATGTGCACCTTGCACTACAGCCTTCAGTGCTATCTTCTGGGGGAAAAAATGGGCATTTGCCAATGTAGGAAAATATATAATAGGAAAAAAAATGTAGGAGAAAAAGAAAAAAAGGCAGCAGCAGCAAACAAAATCATAACTACTTCTTAAAAATATTCTAAACATAATAAAGGATGGGCTCTAACAGTATGTATTTTGAGGCAGAAGCAAAAATCTGTGCACATAATTTTTTTAGTTCCTGAATCACCTGGCATCTGAAAATATCCATAGGAAACTGGGGATACCTGCAAAAGGTGACAGATTTCACATACACAACCCTTGCTTTCATTTGCAATGTATCCTAAGAAATAAGTAAAAATCTAGAATTAGCCAAGGAATTTCCTGGCTTAGGTTTCAGTTGCTCTTAAGCATTGCTGAATAAGCTTTCACCACTTTTGTTGGGCCTGGAAAACCACTGGAGTCCATGGTGTGTATGAAGTTGGTGTGACTCAGCTGAGGTTGGTATGGTGAACACGTACACAACTTTTGCATTCATGAGGTCATGTTGCAAAGTTGTTTTTTTGAAGTTATTCATGCAATGAATACTTGAACCTCCTGTTTTCATGCTTCTGGCATGTTAATTTCGGTTATATATCGTTTCTATCTCAATAGTGAAGGAGGTTTGTGCGGTAAAACTTGCAATAATTGTCTAACTGCACAGATTTAGTGATGGCATTACATGGTTTGATTAGTACTTTAATCAACAAGTAATCCCTAAACAGAATATAAAAATGCCTCTTCTACGTGAGATGTATGTAGGCTGAATTCCACTGTTCTCCTGGCATTGCCTATATAAAGGTTTCATTTCTTGGTGTTTCCTGGTACCTCACGACTGTCTACAATTTACACAACAAATCTTAAAGAATGCTACATTTGTGTGAAAGTGGCCGTGAAAAATCCAGACGAATAAATTTGTTTTGGCATGTGTATTATAGCAAGGGTTTTGTTATTGTGTCCACACATTCCTATGCTGAGATTGAAAGGTATTTCAGTAACGTGCTCTTTTGGGAGTGCTGGGTTGCATTGAGATGAGCACGTTCCTGGCCCTGGCTTTGAAACAATTTCAGAATCATTAAGCGTCATTATGTTATAGTTAATAGCAGAAAAGAATGTCTTTCATCTCCAAAAGCAATTTACAGCTTACAATAAACTGACACACAAGCCCCTCAGAAGGATCATTTTGTGCATTAACTTCTCCTGCGCCTCACAAATACATTTAGCCACGACCTAGAGTCCAAAAGCTTTCCTGGGTAGACCTTAGAGCCTGCTATGCTTTGATTAACTTCCCGTGCAATACAGAATCAGACATAACACATTAAATGTTAGAGTGGCTCTTTAATATAGGGGCAGTATACAAAAAAAACCAATATAAGACTGAGTGATTTTGAGTGAAAGCTTTGCTTTTTTCCCCACTAGCTAAGACTACAGGAATAGCACGAGGGGCATTTCTGCATCGTGTTGCCTTTGTATCATGGTATTAACACTGGAAGCAAACTACAGCTTTAATTCCAAGGCCAGCTGTTATCTGTATCCCTACAGCTTTAACTTCAGTGTTTTCGTACATGCTTAGGGAATGCTGATTTTTATTGATTGTGAATCACCTTATTTAATTCTCTGGTTCCATTCTTAAGACATAAAATACACACGCAAGAGCCAGACGTCACTTACCATAAATCAGCTGCCTTAATGCAATGATTACATTGGTCACAGCTGGGCAAGCAAGCTTGTACTTTCTGCGTCTGGGTTTCGTAACTGGACCTTTTAAATACTTGGAGTTTGTTGTTCGCTCCACAGAAGATCAATGAAAGCATCACAGCAATTTAATAGACTACCCACAAAATAATGCAAACATTGTTGTGTACATGTACATTGTTGTTCTAATAGGATTTCTGTAAGAACCCACAAACAAAGACTTTGGGGTTCGAGATTTTTTAAGCCTTTATTTTTTTCTCTTGCATCAGGTTCAGAGCAGGTGTCCATGAGGAGCTAGCAGTGCAGGATTTTGAAGAGCTAAAAACAACAGAAGGAGCAAAAAGCAAATACAGTTTTCTAGCGGAAATACAGTTTTTCTAGTCTTTTTCTTTTCTTTTTAAAATATTAAAAGTATGTATTTATGAGTGCAGTATTACCCATTTTCTGCTTTATCTGCTTCTTAACACAGCTGCATTGTGCTTTTTGTTTTCAGTATAGCAGAAACAGGCTTTCATTTCTGGAGATGATGTTGAGCATGCTCTCAATTTGGAACTTTTTCCATTTTAATGTGACTGCAGGCAACGTTGAAAGTCTGCACTCCATTGAAATCCATAGCAACACTCTCTCCATGACCGAACCTGTCTATTGTGACGGGCTTCCGCTGAGTTTTTACCATTCTGCTATTACTCATATTGTTACTTCAAATCATTTCTTAATTATTACGCCACTTCCTTATGTTTGTGATGGCAAAATTCCCATTCATTTAATTTTGCCTCTGTCTGATGCAAATAGCTTGTCACTAGCAGCGTTACAATATATTTGTATCTTTTTCACCTCTATCCCTCCTACTCCTCAAATTTTCCTGGCTATTTTCAGGCCCTTGACATTATTTTAGCATTCACAGGCCCTTCGGAAGCACTGGGAGGCAGCAGCAGCCATCTGCAGGGTCCAGATCTATTGGCATACACTAGCCCCCATGCTACAGCTTAAACAAAAAATCTTTGTAAGAACTGCCTTTTCTTTCACATTTTCTTCTTCCACTACCATCCTCATTCCATCTATGTTCCTTTGCCTCCTGCTTTTTTTTTTCCATGAATATGTGGGACACAGTTCTAGGGCATTTTTGACTCTCCACTATCAACTGGATTAAAGTTTGAATGCTGCTGAAAAGCACTATGCTTAAATCCAAACAAAGGAAATGTATCGAAACTTGTAACTTGAAGCATAACAACTTTCATTTTGACTTTGTGGAGAAGGGAATGTTTGCACGATTAAAGATCAGATTTTATTTGTTAAATAGGAAGTTTCCTTAAAATAAAGGTTGTACATTGAGAACTAAACATTTTGACAGTGCTATTGATTGAATTATTTCCTCTTCAAAACCTATGTATCTAGAACTATGAGTAACAGCTTACAGATAGCAGGTATCTATGGCTTACAAGGGATGGATTTGATCATGGCAAGAGCGAATATAAATTCACTGGGATTCTACACCTAGGAAAAGAGGAGTTGGTGCTTCATTACCAGCAGGCACATCGTACTGGCACCTCTGAAACACCTTCGATTTTTGTCTGTACAGGACGTGCCATGCAAACAGTGGGATGAGAACATGGGACAAGCGTGTGAGCGCTAACAGGCACACTCTGGAGCTTTGTGCTTGTGGACACCTATTCTGTAAAAAACGGAAAGACTCGACAATGTAAAAATACAGCCTAATAGCAACCTTGGTTGCTTGGTTTAATCAGCTTTCTGGATAAAAGTAAGCAGCAGCACATTTTGCAAAGAAAAGTTACTTGCCTTAAGAAAGTTTGTATGTCTTTTTTTTTGTTGTTTGTTTGTCTTTTAAATAGTTACACTGAACAGTCTTTTTAAAGTTACACAGGCATAAATTTAGAATTTCTCTGTAGTGTGTTTTCAGACATAAAAGCTTTAGGCTTATTTTCTTAAGCTTTCTCCTGTGCATTAAGAAAGTTGCTTTAGCATTCTCTTGAGAAGACAAGGCTATGATGACACTTGGTGAAAAGCAGAATACCTAGGGAAATTAACAAGAATTACAGAGCAGGTCCTAGAGACCTCCAAACGATCTTTCAAATTTCTGATCCAGACTAATTCATGGCATCATGCTACCACGGAGTCTATCACTTTTTCTTAAATGAACAGTTATCTCACAGAAAGAAGAAAGCCCATGGCCTTGCAGAAATATACCATCTCCATTTCAATCTCAGTACTGTTGAATAAAATTTTATAAAACACTTCCTGATGAAGTGAAAACAGCCTGCAGCAGAAGCCAGGATTCCTGGGGGGAAAGACTGGCTTTTGGGAGTTTTGCCCATCAAGGTACCCATCCTAAGAAGAAAAGGTGTTTTGGGAAGCAAGAAAATTAGACAGATAATGTTAGGAGAGGAAAGGTACTTGACATGTGTTGTACAAGCCAAGCCACTAACTTGCTGAGTTAACAGCTGTTACTTGATAGCTTCACGGGTGAGCAAGGCAGGGGCAACAAACAAATCAGGTGCCTATTCAAGTTGAGTATCAACTATTTGGCAGAAGGGAGGAAATAATTTTACCCCAGTCATAGAACTATAGTAATTACATTGTTCTAAAACAAGATGTTTTGGGAACAAACGAAGATCAGCCCTCGGATAGCTTTGGTCATTAATTGCTGTGGTATTTCTAACATGTAACTTCACTCCATGTCATTTTCAGTGGCACTCTTGGGTCTACTTGCTTGCTTTCAGACAAAACCTTCCAAAATAGGCAAATAGGAGCTGAATTAGTACATCAGATCTCATCCATTAAACTCCAACATTAACAACATATCTAAACGCTGTTCAGTCTAAGGGCACCTCAGTGCAAGAAACAGCTTCATCTTTGCCACAGTGAACATATTTTTACCTATTAAGTAGTATTAAAATTTTGCTCTCCTTCCTTTTTAGATCTGCATCAGGAAACTGTTTAGTTCCCTTGTGCAGGGAGGTTTTTGGGTTGTTGGTTGTTTTTTTTTTTTTTGGTCAAGTATTGGATTAAAACTGTTCTATTTCCTTTATCTGAAATATTGGACAGGATCACAGGATTAGGAAATTCTCCTCAGATTCCTCTTGAGTATTTCTGTATACATGAGGCTACTTAAGAGCTCATTACAAAATTAAAGATCAAGAACTAAGCTGCCTTTATTTAGTGGTTCCTAGATTCAGGAACAGGAAAGATAAGGTAGCAGATGTAACAGGGAAGGGGAAATCATACCTGTTCAGCTAATCTCTTTAATGGATATAACTGATCGGATAGCTTAGTGTTGAAAAATCTGATGACAGGAACTTGCATAAAAACAGGACGAGAAAAAAAATCTCAAACTACAAAACACTTTTGTCAAAAAGATGGAGGCAGAGTTCACTTCTCTGATAGCTACTGAAGGTACTAGGAAAGCTCTTGAATCATGTAATAGAAAAAGCTCATACTGAGTCTTCTACCCCCAAGGTTCGCTTGTGCACCTTACTTCATTTAAGATTGAAAGATCCATTTCTCCAAAACTGGTAACATAAAACCATTTCAACTGTACGTCAAGATTTTTTAAAAGCTCCTTCGTACTGTCCACAAGGCTGAGAAAACTTCAGTGATGTGATACATAGGTTAAAGTAATGTAAGTCATTGTCATGAATTTGTTACACTGGTGATGGCCTCCCATATCCAGATCATCTTTCACTACTGGGCAAAATTCAATGTCACTCCAGACTGGTAGCATCCTAGGGCAACCTGCTAGGTTCTTCATTATCCACAAAAGGAAGGAACCAGGTGGGAGTGATTGCATCAATTTTTTAACCAGATACTGAAACTGTAATGGTCTGGGAATAGGTATTTTTGTATGTACAAGTATGGTTAGTAAAAAAGGTCTTTTAACTATCCTTTTTCTGTTTTTACATCAAATTCTTTTCCTCTGCAAACATTATTTGCCTTGTAGTTACTAACAAATGATTAAATTCCAAGTACAGTTTTACATGAAAATTCATAATAGTAGCACATCTTCAGCCCATCAGAGCTGAAGATTAAACTGTGGTCTGATTTGGGTAAGTGCTCTTAAGTGTCAACAGAATAAACAAGTTCATCATATATTATGGCTTCCATGGGAGCATACAGAAGTTGCATGTTCTACTACCTCTATAAGTAAGTCTGCTAATGATTGGCTGCATGGCACATCAGTATTTATTCTAATTTTAAATAACTTGCTCAGTCGCTGTGGATGCTGCTAGGGATCCCTCCTCCCTAGGAGGAAAACTATCATACAAATTTGTTTCATCAGTTGTGTCCAGTTAGCTAACAGAGGAAATTAAATTTCTGCATAGTGCACCTTTCTGCTCCTCAAAGTTAGACTCTGACAGAGGAAAAACTCACTCATTTGTGGCTTAAAGGGAAATTGCCACAGTTTGTGAAGTTGCTGGATACCTTAACGAGATAGGAAGAAGGGTGCTGAGGACTGCAGCACACAGTCTAACACAGAATTCATTTGCAGCTCAGCAGAGATTAGTGAAAAGGATGCAGGGGGAACATCTGAATTTGAGAGAAAGAGATCAGCCAGTGAACAGAATTTAAGTGGATGTCAGTGGAAGCAAATGTCACCTATGTATGATACAAAACATAGCTCATTACATCAAGAATTACATAGATTCTACACACCTGTCCCTTAGGCTTTGGAAATGGGCTGAAGTCCTCCTCCTGTAAACAAAAACAAAAGTTTACATTTAACAACAGGTTTTCTTTTATATAAATGTTTTTGTCTTCGTGCATTTTATGAGAAGCATGTTCTCTGAAACTCTCTAGACTCTTACATTCCTCTATTTGTTATTTCAACATTTAGTATTTTCTTTCATTCATGAAAGTTAACTATTGGATTTGAGGCTTTTTAGTGATGCCCCACTGAAAGATGTGTACTAAACTTTTACTAGCCAAGTAGTGCAAATCAAGTGCAAATTTTCAACAATCTTCATCTACTAAAGAGTACAAAATTTCTCCACAATTTGATCTCACTTAATCGTAAGTCCTGCCTCATCTACTGCACTAGAGCTCAGAGAATGCAAGATTTATAAGCACCATTATACTAAGTGCTGAATTCAGAGGAGATGATGTGTTCAGCTAAGTATTCATTTGTACATAAAAAATGTGCATTTTGGGGTTTGATTTTGGTTAATTTTCAAGGAGAACCATCCTCATTGCAGACTGCTGCAGTGATTAAAAAATTAAATTTTTAAACTGAAGTCACACCAGTCATCTGCTTGACTGCATATAAAGCACACTTTCAGAGATTTGTAAAACCCTATCTCTGCACTGACCTTTTAGCTGCTGTCTTTTGAGTGTGTAGGGACATTCTCCACTTGACACAGGGTTTTGTCCATGACACACTGGTAAGCCACAACCGCAGTCAACACAGAAGCCTGGTCAGCAGCGCCAGTTCTGCAAGAGCTTTATTAAAAGTACCGGGTTAGTAAACGCTAGGCATAACAGTAAATATCAAGCTGATTTCCTCACCTCCTTACTTCAGGACCAAAGCCTACTGCCATTTTTGATTTACTTGTATGGAGGAGAGTTCAGATGCGAGGTGGCGTTGGTGGGTTAGTATTACAGGTATGAAAGTTTGTCATATTTGCAGATCTTGTTAACCTGATCACTTTCAAAAGTTAGGTCTTCCATATAAAACAAATTTTATATTCATAGATACCACCCCTCCATTTCCTCCCCCATCTCCCTACATGTTCACATTCAACCATCCAAACCAATCTTGGAACCACAGAAGGTATAAACTAAATTCAAATGAAAAAACAAACTCCCACAGCAGAACAGGTCCCTCTGTTTTGGAAAGCAAGAATTAAAAATTCACAAGATGTTTGTTACAGCGCAAACTTTCTTCAGGTTTTATAAGTGAATCTTGAACTACAAGGGCAATTTCTCACTGATATCTATGCTATTGATTTAAGATTTAGAAGCAAACATTGTTTAAAATCTAGAAACTGTGAGCAAAAAACTCCCACTGATCTTTGTTTGCTCAGGGATGTGAAAAAGCAGCAATACAACACGAAACAGAGTTTCAGTAAACAGCACAGCATTAATACAGAACTGTCAAAATGGAATACATCTTAACATAAAAATAAAAGCACTCCATGAAAAGAAGTTATCCCCTCCCTCCCCACCCCAGCACCTGACATTTCTTAACCTACAGAAATTTAAAATTAGTAATCAGCATTTAAGGCTAACCCATTCCTTCGCATTACCCACAAACAAATAATAATACAGTGAGCTCCTCATTCAGAAGAATGTAAAATACTTGCACCTTCAAGTCTTATTATACATTGAAGAAACGATTGTTTGCATGGAAAAAGTCCCTTTTGAAAATTTACACACACACAAACACACACCCTTTCTTTCTCAATTACAAATGATTAAATCAAATTAAAAACCAGAAAACCCCAGCCAGGCAATTATGAGGGAAAAATTGTATTTTCCAAATACATTACCAGGACAAGCATACTACAGCCCTGTGTAAGTACATATTGAAATAAGCCACAACCATCTGAAAATATTAACTAACTTATGCATCAACCACAAGACAGTAATTTTGGAGTACCTAAGTTGCCTGTAAACTAGAAAAACCTCTATAAATTCTCTATAAATTATAACTGCATTTCAAACAAACTGATGTAATTAAGCTATCTGCATTGTCTATTTCAGACACCAAGTGTTTTCTCTGGTGACTGAAACTATCACACTTAAGTAGTAAAATCAAGATGACATGGAATTTAATAATCTTTAATTGAAAAACAAGTAAGTGCAACATTGGGCTGCTGGGGAAAATACTATTTATTTATTATACATTTAAATACAAACTTGAAATGTGTTGTGGACACATCTGCAGGGTTACAGGTAAAAAATAAAAAATGTACAAAGTTCTGTTCTGTATCTCTTAACAAGATTGATACTTCAAAAAAAATTCACAAAAACAGCAGAAGTTCATCCTTGTACGAACAGTGAAGGTAATGCATACAATCTTTTGCTTGGCAGATTATCCTTGTTCCCTCCCTGCATAAAGTACCTAGAGTTTGTAAACAGTCTTTAAAAGTGTTAATAGCTTTAAGGAATGTGTAATCACAGTTCACATGGATTTGTCCCACAAGTTGTAATGCTACACAGTAGTTTCATGTTTCCATAAGCCAGTTCTAATATTACCAGTACTGTCTGCAGTGAGCAAGGGTCCATCCTGTCCACTGCTTTTAAGTGGTCCATTCTGAATGGCTAAATTTAGGCCATAAGATTTTTGCTGGTTTTCAAGTTCAACCACTATTGGTTTCCTCAGAATATCTTTTTTGTTGTTGGTAACTGTTGTTTTTTCAGTATTTCTGCCACTTTTTGGAAGCGTACTGCAAGCATCACTGCTATCTTGTTGGGATTGGTTATACTGACGTTCTCTATATGCCAAATAAGCTCTTCGGCTCCTTGAATGCCCTTCACTGTTGCTTTGTCGACTTTTAGGTACGCCATTTTGCACGCTTCCTTCCACACTGGTAGGAACATCATATGCATATTCCCTCAATACTGCAAGCCTGCTAGCACGATGTCCCTTGCTTCTGTTCTTATGATGCCGGCTTGGGTGTCCATTTGTCCGAAATTGTACCTCTAATGGAGCTACATGCATTTTGATATCGTTATCCACTGAATGCTCAGTGAGACTGTTATCAAGCTGAGGACCTGTGTTCAGTGGAAGAGAAGTAGGGTGGCACTGAGCTGCTGCAGCTTGTAAATTTGTTAGTTTGCAACCTTGAGAAGAATTTTTTAGGCTTGATGCACTTTTATTTGTGCATGAAGATTCTGCGCTGCTGTTGGTGCACTTGGGGGCCTCTCCATTGGTTCCACTGGAACTGGAGGGCTGAACATTCACTTGCACGGAGTACGTACTCCTTCCAGGGCAGCAAGTCGTTATCCATGCGTGCCGGACATCTTCCCTATTAACACAATGGTGCACCATAAGAAAGGCACTAAGGCTTAAACAAGTTGCCCCAAAAAAACAGCTAAAAATCAGGTCCATAGGATAATACAGGGAAACTGACAGAGCTCCAAAAATCCACAGAGCAACATACAAAAGCAAAGTAAGGCCCACTCCCAGAAGCTGTGCTTGAAAACTGTGCTCGTTCTCCAAAGCAGATGCAGAAACTAGTGACACAGACAACGAATCTTGGTGAGCCAGTTCCCCATGTTCATTGGTGGCAAGACGCTGCTGTTCCTCAACTGGTTCCTTAAGTTCGTATTTACGTTCAGGGTGCCGTTTTAGTTGTATGAATATGCTGAGAAAATACATGCAGTTTATGAAAATTATAAAGCTAGCTGGTCCATAAAATGCTCCTAAGCTAGGTTCCCAAGCCATCCAGCAACTGGAAAAGAAACAAACCAAAAAAAAAAAAAAATCAGGATGAACACCTTCTCACAAATCATTTATGCTTTATCAGTTCAAAACAAAGTGAAGTGACCTTGGCTGCATTACACTTACTGGAACTACCAGAATTAATTGCAAGTAGTATTCAGAAAAGCAAGACTGTGAAACATTATGACAGAGCTCTCAGTTACACAGTACTTACTAAGGTGCATTAGGTCTGCTGCCATAATTTCGGATGTTTGCTGCTGCTGTTATTCCACAAACTATGATTGGGATCCCTCCACCAATAAGGTAGAACCTAAAAAGTAAAACCAATATATAAACACTTGGCTGCATAATGGCAATGGATTTTATTTGGTCACCATAAGGAAAAGGAGAGCTTTCCAGGATTCTGGAAATATGCAATTTTTTAAAGAAAAAGTGGAATGGATTTGTTTTGGACTCCAGTAAAATCAATTTTTTTTCCATGTCTTCCTCACTACAGTTTTTTTCTTCTGGTGTAAACCACCTTTTTCTCAGCTTCTCACCTCTCTCCAAGGCACTGAACAGACAAGGTATATAAAGTTAGAAGGAAGAAGAAAAAGATGACAGTTAGAAGCTGTAAATTGTTAGAAGAGAATATGGAAATTTAGAATAAAACAGTAAGTGTTCTCTCTCTTGTTCCTGGAGATGAATTTGCCTAATATTATGGATACTTTTCAGAAGAACTGTTTTGTTTTTCAGAAGCCATAAGAACTGTATTTTTTTTTTTAAAGAACTCTGATCTTGTACCACATACTTCCTGTTTCCTTGTGCAGTAGTAATGAAAACTCTATGCTTTCACAAGGATGAGGGCATATGTTGTTGGAGGATCTAACTAATCAAATCACTAATTACCAACAATCATTCCAATCAATAGCACCCTGTGCTACACTTTTTCCTTCAGTTAGATCAAAAATCTAATGACATGGATATACAACGTGTTACAACAGTAACAAAACCATGTAAATAGTGACATTTTGTGTTTTTAAGTAGAGCATTCATACCCAGTATTTGTACTACTGTATTTTGATTTCCATGAAGAAAACTACGATTAAAATCCTGATATTCTTTTAAAAGCAATTCTTTAAAGTAAAAATAATTTGCAACTGTTCCCTTTTGTCTTGGTAGACATGTCAACTAAACACCATTTCTGCATGACAAACTCCATTTCCTTCTTGTGGTTGGCAGCTAGGAAACAGTTATTTTCACACCCTCTCGCTTGGCATGGCAACGCAATTCAATATACTTGGCATAAAGTTCCAAACAATTAAGAAATTCCACCCAGTGCAAGTGCTGCACCAGCTTTGCAACATGGCTACTGTGAACCACATCAGAACCCCTCTCTGGTCTAGAGTGTTTTACGAAACACGGAATCAGTTTTGAAGTCTTTTTCACCTTGTTTATGAACTGAGATAAAGCCACATTAACATACAGAATAGAGAAGATCAACAGAACTATGTTACATGAAATTAATTTTCCAAAATAAAGAATAAAGTTTATCTATGCTAGTAAGGAAGGAAGATTAATAGGTATGAAGTCTACCCTCATAAGACACCTACAGGAACTGAAGATCCAAGTGTAAGCACAATGGCTTCCTATCAACTTCAGAGTGGACTTCTTTAAACCCAAAGAATGCAAAGCAGAATAATTTGCACATGGCAAATGAGGAGAAAACTATATACATCTACCAGGGCTTTTCTTCATCCATTTCAAAATACCCTTTGTGAATCTGAAAGGGTACACGGGAGTAAGAATTTAAGCAGTATGGCAGCAAAGAGTGAATTGGTTGGTTTTGTCTCTTTCAGTTCAAGAAACCAGGGGCCTGAGTAAAGGAAGTGACTGGTTCCATACAAGCAAGAAACTCTTATACAGAACTCTTTACCCTATGCCACTAATGGTTAGGCTTGCCTTGAGCAAGAGTTTAATACGCAACTGAATGAAAAAAAAATTAAATCCTTCTATGGCCATCCCACGCAAAAACATCACATGTTGACTGTGGAAATCTTTGATCTGCAGAGACAGAATAACCTGAGAATTTATTAAGTATGCTTGGAGAGAAGTACAAGAACAGGGCAGAGTTACTGTCATTGTCACAAAGGAGGTGCCCAGATCTGAAAAGGTACGTGCATGTTTATGTTTACACAAAGATGAGCCTCTGAGGCTGGTAACATTACTGTAAATTTTTCCAAAGCAAAACCAGCATGACAAATAATAGGGGATGGAAAATGAAATAAAGTTACACAGATGTTAAAAATAGCCATGCAGTATCCTGCTGGAAGGCAAACAGTTGGTGATCATGATATCCTACACTGAATGGAACAGATTATTTTTCTTAAAACAAAAACAATGAATAAACTAAATAAAGCAAAACGAGTGCTTAGCAGTATAAATACTAGCCTTCTACTTTCTGACTTGTGCATTTAATATTTCTATATGCTTGTACATAGTACTGCAAATTTTAGTTGATATTCAGGAGAGTATTTCTGATTTTCTGCACTTTCTGTACCTTAAAATTAATCTAAATATTTGCTATGTAACTAATCAAAGTTAATCAATGTCTGCCACCTTGTGGAGAATTCCAGCTCAGCAGTCTTTAATTAGTACCTGGAGGCACAGAGTAAGCTATATGTACGAATTATGTTAATTTTACTACTAAAAGTATTTCATAAAGGGAATTTTACATATAATTTGTTTGCATTTCAGTGATTTTAGAAATACAAATTGTAAAGAGGAATGCTTTACAAAGAATACTATTTTCATTTGACAATGCCTGACATTTTTTGAAATGACTTGTCAGCAATTTTTCAGAAAACCATATTAAACTGTTTACTTGAATTCTAGTGTTTGTTAATTGTCTGATAACACAGTTCTCCACATTCTTTCCCCTATAACTTAATGGGGAGCGTTCCCATCTGAAGTCCTAATCAAAGCCCCAGGAGTGATGCTAAACCACTACCAATTTCTTAATTTAAGAATCAGAAATACAACATCGTAACTGTAACATGCTGAGACCAGCCTTCCTTCACTTCATCCTCATTAATGACGCTGAGGAGCAGAAAAATCTGGAAGCAACTTTGTAAACTTGAAAGGAAAAATCTTACAGGAAAAGCACTTGCAAAAGAACAATATCAACCTGTTAAAACTTCTAGTCAGAATATGAGCAAGGTGACCCGGCACATAGAGATGCAGAAACAAAAGAGGCTCACCTCAGCATTGGTCTAGGTGGAGGTGGCGGCTCATCAGGATCTTGACACCTTTTTGCTTTTTTGGTTACTTGCTTGTAAATATTACGAGATGTCACTCCCAGCCACAATACTGTTGCAAGAGTGGAATAATGGAGAATTATCCCAACCTTAAAAAAAATAAAAAATGAGAAAAATACAAACAAACCCCCAAACATTCCGATTTTACCAAGTTACAAGATAACCATTTATCATGAAATTTGCATAAAACCTGAATTTTCATGCAGTTGCTTTCCAAAGAAGCAACTGCATTACATTTAAACACAACTGAATGATAGATGGCTCAATCTCTGAAGAATAAATCATTATAAAAGAGGAGTCCCAATAAAGCTGTTTGTTTATAGAAAGAACAGATCTTTGACTTCAAATACTTGTCACTTCCTTTAAGTTATCCTGAGGCAGTAAAAAATAAATGTTTTTATATTTGCAGAAATCACCTTTTTGTGTGGTCTGTAAATGTCACCTACAGCTCTCTATAATAATTCTGTAACAAATGAGTCTCAAATATAAAACTACCAGGTAAAAAACACTTTTGTGATAGCGTTTCTGGCTAAAGAAATCCAGTGCATTTCTGAATTATTTTTTGGTTTTCAAATAATGATCTAGTTCTATCCTCATGGATGGGTCAAAATGAGAGAAGTTTTAAGGTAGAAAAAAAATTGATTATCAAAATTTTACATTCTGATGAAAATGCCTGTACTGCACTGTAGGAGGCATGGGGATATATATGAATATCCCTATAGTATGAAACTGGTAAAACTAGTTTTTTCAAATGATCTTAAGTACAATTCCAAAATATTCAGTTATAATAAATAAGAGCTAAAAATAGCAAACCTTCATATTTACATAAAAGCTCAGCTTTGCCTACCAAATGATGGAAGAGATAAAATTCAGTATTTTAACATTGTTTTTTGCAAATAATTGTAACTTATTATTTGTGCTGTTGTGTTTACTTACTGCTTGGCAAATGCTCGCATTCCTGGTCTGAGTTATGCCTCCAATAAACATCACGCATGTCAGAAAAATATGAAAACTTAGGTTAACTAACATGTGCCAGCTTTTTACACTGATCCTGATCACACTGTTAAAAAAAACAAATTAGACAAAATAAAGTACAGCTGCATTATTGTCTTTCAGAAACTAGCAAGATACATTCATGTTAAATGAGATATAATTACTGTTAATGATTGTTTGACTTCAAATATAATCTCTAATCTTCATTACAAGAATTTAAAACACCCTCTTATTAACCAGCTTTATACAAGTATTTGAGGCCTGATTCAAGAAATCTTAGGCTTCAAGCTTTCACTGGCATTAACAGAAATGTCAAAAGCTAAACATTTTGTTAAATTTCACTGTCATTTTTGAGTGGTCTTTTCTCGCATCATGAAGGAAAAATAAGAATTAAAGAGATACAGAGTTATGAGTTAAATTATAATACTAAAGAACATACAAAATAGCTACTTGCTTAAGTGTCGGTCTGCATCAACAAATTTTACAGGAAAAAAATATGAATGTAAATTACTGTATCACATTCATATAAGAAAGAAAAGGATCCTAAGCACTTTGAAAGTAATTTTTTTTAGTCTCTAGTGATTTTGATTCATACCTGTGATGGTATATGTAGCTGACTATGATCATCAACAGGCACATTAGCAAAACCATGGCAGTAGCATAAATTACTGGATGTAAAAGATCAGCTGGCTGCGTATATAGTTCAGCTCCTGTCAAGTCCTGACAACAAAACCAAAAGTAACGTTAGTCCATCTTATCTCCTTATTTTGTGGGTGGGAATGGGAGACGAGACAATAAAAGTATCAGGAACCTTCTAGATACAATACTATACCCCTGTAGCCTCCCCCCATTATATATGGTTGTCTTTCTTCTACCAATACCCGTTATTCTGGCTGAACGTTATAAATGCAGTCACGCTTTATAGCGCACAGACTTCGTGTATGTCTGAATATACAGAAATGTTAGCAGCTTAGACAGAACACAACTTTCTTGTTTTTAAAATGCATATAACTTCGTATTGCACGTAGAACGATCATGTGTTTCAGTGATGATTAACATCTGCAGCAACTCAGAGATGGAACAGAAAGCGCCCTCAGCAAGTTTGCAGATAATGCTGAAGTGGGGAGAATGATCAGTAGATTGGAGAATATACAGATTGATTCTGAAAAGCCAGAGAAACGGGCTGATAAAACGTCATGAATTTCAACAAAGGAATATGTGAGAGTTCTGCATCTTGGACAGAATAACGCCATGCATGCAACAGTACAGGCTGGGTGCTGGACTAGATAGAAAACAAAGAAAAGAAGAACCTAAGGGTGCGCTGGTAGACAGAATCTGAATACAAGTCAGCAGCATACCCTACAGCCCAAGGCCATGCTTCCCTGTACTAGTGAAAATATAGCAAACAGGTGAATGAAAGCAATTACTCCCCTCTGTTTAGCACTGCAAGACCACCTCTGCAGAACTATATTCAGTTTAAGACTCCCCAGTATAAGACAGACACTGACACATAGGATAATGCAAGTCTAACAAAGGGAGAATCATTAACAGGGTGAAGCACACAATGTGTAAGGCTGAAAAAGCTGGATTTGTTCATCTCTAAGAGAAGGAAGATGGGAGAAATCATTACTCCTACACTGGACTAATCATTATAATTAGAAATCTCATTATTATATTGAACCATCTACTGGGAAAAAAAAGACTGAGTCAAACTACTTGGAGTTCAGTGAAACTGTGAGGAGCAATGGACATTGTTGGCAACATGGAAAATTCTAATTAGATGTACGAAACAAATTCTGATGACAGTGGCCAAATACTGGACCCAGGCTGCCCAGTGAGGCTGTACAACTGCTGTCCTTGCAAATACTCAAAGCTTGACTGAATATGACCTGGAGCAACATAATTCAACTTCGAAGCTGATCCAGCTTTAAGCAGTGATTGGACCTACTGACATCCAGAGGTTCCTACCAGACCGTTACTCTATGAGTACTGTTCGACTGGAATAGATAATTGATAACTCAAGATTTAAACATCTCTTTAGCATCATTCCAGCCTGGTGAACTCACTGGTCAAAATATTCCTCAAGGAGTAAGTATGAAATGGAATCTTGAACTGCTAAAGCATGACAATATTTTAAATAACATCTCAGGAGTGACATTTTCACTTATGAACAAGAAAAGCAAAAAATACTCTCATTTGATTTGGATGCAGTTAGGTAAGTTTCCACTCACGTTGGAACGATTTACTAGGATTCTGATTCCATAATGGTAATGAAAAAGCACAAAATAAAACTAAGTTCAGTGGAAAACAATATATATATTTTTTTATTTTCAGATGGGCCAGGATACAGGAACTTTTCTCAGATATCACTGTGAGAATCACACAACTTTTAGAAGTTTGAGTGAAGTTCAAATGCATGCTGATGGAAGGGAGAATAAATTCAGCATTCACAAAAAAACTAAAACATTAGAAGGAAGCTTCAATTTATTTTGAGAAAAATCAGTGATACACAATCTGTTTTTAAGGTTAAAATGGGTTATCTGGTCTCATGGTCAGTGGAAGAGCTCTTGAATCAAGGCTTAAAATTAAATTAGAGTCAGCAGCATCTTCACTACTTCAATTATTCTTTTATCAGAATATAAATTTATTGTTGCTAACTAACTTATTAACCTCATTTCAAACTAATTTAGTCAGATTGTCAGTTTGATTTTTTATGTATTTGGTTTTCCTCAGCACCCAGATGAAAACACTTTAGGAACGGTCATAAAATACTGCACCTCAGGCAGGCAGCATAGTCCGATTGGAACACCCCCCACGGCCTGGCTAATATCCAGCTGGAGATCCTTAACTACCCACTGCTGTTACAAGCATAAGCAAAGGCAGTGTCACACACAGCTGGTGAGTACTGGAGAACAAGAACTGTAGGAGAACTGCTGAGCCTCCTGGTTATCTGCACCATTATTAAGCGGTAGTTAAAATGATTTCCAACTAAATACAAAGTTTTATAGCTGTATGTTCCTAGATCACTAGATTAGGAAACTGGGCACTCAGTTATGGCATTCCTTATCAGAGAGGACTTTACATTATGTTCTGAAATGTATACAAACCACTATTTTAAACCTTTTATTTCAGTGTGTATATGTGCAGAAGAGTGAAATAACTCTGGTTATTAGCCAGTAGCCATAATGATGGATGCCGCATTCAGGTCCTTGGTTGCCATTTCTGTTCATGTTATTTTATGTTAATGATAACTGCTGAATTAAAAGCCAAACTTCTAAAACTGAACTCAAAATAATCTTATTATTTTATTTTTAATTTTTAGTTAAATAATACATAGGAAGTATGAAAACTTTCTTCAGCAGCTACTTAGAGAGACAGCTGTTTTGCAGCATACTGTAAGAAACATAGATGAGAGTTACTCTCCCTCTTCCTCCACCTACTGACTCCTCTCCTGTCTCAGCCTAACACTTCTGGAAGTAGCTAAATATTTAAGGAATACCGGTTTTGAGTATGGAATGGAATGCCTGCTCGAAGAGCCACTGGCAGAAAAGCAAGAAAGCTGCCTCGTCCTCTTTTCTGACTTCTGGCTGTCAACAGTTTTCTATATGCCTCACAATATAGCTATTGATGTAATCCTACCATGTGTTAATATAGAAAGTCATTTACAGCTGCAGATTGAGTATGCCCTTCATTTTTCTTCCTCCAGATGGCAGAAATGTGACCAATTTAAAGTATAATCTCTCTTCACATGTATACTACACATACAGATGAATTCAGTTCTAAAGAACATATATTTTAAGGGAAGGATTATATATTAAAAATATTAAAGGGAACTAAGGGATTATAACAGTTTGAAGTCATTTAAAACAGTACCTTCTGAGGTAAAAGAATTTTTTTTAACGTTATGGCATCATGCCAAATCTTAATTTTGCTTATTTCTATTTAGCTGTTTGTTATTCTATTTAATTCTCTTAAGAGGATGAATTATGAATTTGAGTTGGAAAACAACAAAAACTGCAACTTCTCATGCACTGATCACCAAGAAATGCTCTTTCTTCCGAGTATGATTACATAAAGATATATATATAATTTCAAATAGCACATTAACTACAACAAAACAAAACCCACACCAAATTTATACTTAGTAAGTTAAGAGTATTCCTAAAGCTCTTAAAATTTCCGCCCTGTTTCCTACTGGTGTACCATTGTTAAGGTATCACATTTTACATGTGGTGATGGCTGATGAGCAGGGTATCAATCACCATCTGTAAACTGGAAGCTTCTGAAATGAAGCACTTCAGGAGCAAAAAAGAAATTCTTCTTCTAACTAAAGTGCACGAGAAGGCACCTCCCTCTTTTTTTGTCCATCTATCGTATTTTACAACTGGTTAACCATTTTATTGGCATCAATACATGCAGACTAATGTTGAGATATAGATTTTTAGGTGTTTCTTAAAAGAATAAGATTTTATTTTGTATAGTTTTTTTTTTTTTTTTTTACCTTTTCAGTTCATTTCTTCCGTTAATGAACCAGATTCACTAATACTATTCCATTCACTAATACTAGTGTATGAATAGCTAATTTGCAGTAAAATAGCTAACCCTGATTATAGATTATAGCAAAAAAACAACAACTGGGAAGCATTCCTATTAACAGACAAAGCTAACTAATTTTATTTAACAGATACATTTTTTCTCCAATGCTATCTGTTCTTTATTTTAAACTGCCATTGTAAGACTGAAGTTCATAAAACCCCATCTAATTAAATGGTTCATTAGAATGGCTTCCTATAGCATAGTTCTTTTCGTATGAAAATTCTTTTTTCTCCAGCATACTAAGCAATTAATTCCACTTTGACAGTTTTCCACTTAAACCTCATCTTGCATCAAAATCTGTATTAACAGAAGTAACAACTGAATATTTCTTATGTGTAGTTTTCTGTGAAAATAACATGGGAATGCTTACTTTAATGCAGAAACAAAAAACAGAACTGCAGTTCCAATGTTTTTAAGTTCCAGAAAGAATATGTAATTTTAAGTGTCATACCATTAAAACTGCATAGTTGCTGAGGGAGTGGCACTGAATAGTAGTAATATTTTCATCAGACAGAAGAATGCGACAGCCATCAGACTTCCAGCCCCCTTGTCCGTTCAGTAGATCAAAGTCCCACTGAGCTGCAACAGCATCTGCTCCATGCGCAATGCGCCGCAGTGTCACATTTATAGGAATGTGGTGACTGGCTAGGTTTAAACCATCTGTTACAAAATAAATGTATTTGCACATAAATTTCTCAATATGCCAAATGCAAAAAAAACATAATTTAGATACACGCTACTTGACAGAAATGAGTCAAGAAAAGCTTCTTATTTTTAAAGATCATAAAAGTGTAGTAATAAAAAACAAACCTATCTTGGTAAGAATAACCGGTGTTACAACTGTACGACGTTTCCCATCATCAGCCAGATTTGTTGAATTTCCTGTTGCTGGAAAAAGCTTTCCATTGCGAAATGCAATAAGCTGAAGCTTGTAGACAGATTCATCTGCTGGTCTGATTTCTCTTTTTTGCTTCTGGGTGAAAAGGGAAGCTGGCAACTGGATAGAAGCCTCCACGATTGTATTCTAGAAATAGACAGATTGAAATAAACAAGAACTATTATGAACTAGGGAGCATTTAATATCTATACCTACAAACAGCCTGAAAGCATCTTTCCACTTAAGATGTTTTAATAAGGGAAACCACACCTACTCATTAAAAACTGAGCCCATTAAGAAATTATCCCATAAGCAAACTATATTATCCTGTGTCACTTTAATCATCCTTTGTCAGTGTCATTCTGGATTACATAAGAATGCTACTTTAACATCAGAAATTCATAATGTAAGCTTGCTTTCCAAGTGATTCACATTTATGATATTATTACAAAAACAGTGGGAAAACAGCAAGTATACAACCTTTAAAGCCAGGCTTGACAGCGTATTTGAAACATTGCATTTAAAGCTTAGTTGCTTATCTAGATTTCCATCTGGATCTCTTCTCCCATAATCACTGAGTCCTGTACGGTCTGATGTAGCCACTTTTTGAAATACGGTGCACGTCATCCCAGTGAAGCCAGCAGCCTTTATTACATAAGCCTCAAGAGCAATATTTGGAGAATACTGAGACAAAAAAATAAAAATCAAATAAAAAAAGTTACATGCTACAGGAGGAATAACAAATAATCTTTAAGGGATTCTCTGTCATAACAGTATACAAAAACAAAACAAAAACTACTTCTGTATATCTGTCAGGGAATTCAGAATATTTCTCTTCTTCCTACCGAAAGAGCAGAGATTAAGATAATACCAAAAGCTATTAAGCAAGGAAAAATAAAAAGCTATTGAAACTTAAGAGCCAGCAACATGTCTTCTAAAGAAATTTATACTTACGGTTGAATAAACTTGAGCCCCATTTGCAAGCCGGTACATAGCAATTTTCTGTAGACACTGTACAATTCTAGTGCAAGCCTTCGCTTCCCTTTGTGCCATCCACAGAACACGTTCATCAGCTAACATAATGTTACTTGCTATGTCCACCATCACATCACCAAGCTAGCAGAGAAAAGAAATAAGGTTATATCTTTGATAACATGCATCAAGCAGGATCATTACCAGAAAATACGCTACTTGTTAACATAAGAAAAAGGAATTGGATGTCCTTATTTCAATCACTGCTTGTCAAGCTGACATACTGAAATACAAAGACATTTACCTCCATCCAAATACTATACCAAAGTAATTTGTGTAATTGCATTAGAACTACAGAACAAAACCATGAGAAATACAGATATTTCAGTAAGAGAAAAAGGTGTAATACTCCAACTTCTACTTTTCAACTTATTTTAAAGAACAATTTAAAATCAAATTTAAACCTAAAATAAAGAGCTATAAATCAGCAATAGTACAGTGTGCAGGTCAAGAAAAGAGTAATAGAGGAAGAATTAGCACACAATCCTTCTGCCTCTCTTCCTTTTGCTGTGTCTGCCCTTCCTTTGATTCCTTCCTTGCCTACCTTCAGTTCTGTGTGGACTGTTTTAGGTCACGGGCTATTCAAGAAATACAGAAAGGTACCAGAGTTGACTTCAAACCACCAATTACACTGTTAAAGTGGATGCTCATACTCCCTACCTGGCCCCCTACATGACAAAAATACAAACCAACGAAGGGAATTCCTTCACTTAGACCACAACTGTGCCAAAATTATCAAGTACCTATATTGGCCTACATTGGATTTTCACCGCATTTAAGAAAGTGGCAAATATTGCACCAAAAGTGAAGGCGCACGTAATTCTAACAAAACTGAATGAAATGCAATTCACAGTGCCTAAACTGACAGGGTGGTAGGGTTGGTAAGTGATCTCCTTTTGATCCAGATTGTGGTGTGTTGTTTTTTTTGAAGGAATATTATTAATAAGTAGAGAACACAGTAGCTTGTCATTTTTAAAGACTCGAAAAAGAACAAAGGTATAAATGGGAATATAAAAATATTAACTCTTTTATGATCTGACTCTTTTAGGGACAGAACCTAGTCAGGCAACATTCCACAGCTAACAAAGCATCAAGCAAAACTTGCAGGCTACAGCCCTTTTCATTAAGTTTTCAAGAACAAATCAAAATTATATTAACGTAAGATGCTTATTATTACTTATTACTTGAAAGCTGTTACCATGTTTAATACATCAATAGATGGTTTTGTTACAATAAATTATCAGTGTTAAGATCCTGAAATCACAGGACTCAAGTTATTTCATGTTTCATACATTAAATATTAAACATTATTCTTTCACTTTATCAAGGTATGCATATGTTTCTCAAACTGCATTTTAACCTAAGACAATCTACCGAGAACTTTCTGAATATCTTCAATTTTTCTTTTCACATCAAAAAGCTATTAAATGAAGCATTTTATAATGTATAATATTTGTATTTCAGAATAGCCACCGTAATGCAAATTAAAGAACTAAAAATGAGATGGTGTAAGTCAATACAGTATCATATCCATAGTTAAGAGTTTTGTAGAATAAGACTAACAAGAATTTTCTTAATTAATAAAGAGTATTAAATGAAATTGTACTCTTTTTTTTTTTAACATATCAGCAAGGTTGATTTCAAATCAAACCAATTAAGATAAAAATACATCAAAGACAAATTCATTGGTAATTTCAGACTTAATTTAGGACATTCTCATATCAGCTATTACCTTCAAAAATGGCAAAACAATGCCAGATTGTGTCACTTTACAGACAATAAGTCACAGCTGAGAAAATAATACCCTTATAATGTAACAAGTAAGGCAGCAATCTAAAACACGTTTCTTCTTTCAGCTGGATAGAAAACTAGCTATTTAATGAACTACTTATGTAATTCCAAAATACACAAAAAAATCCAATCTATGATAGTAAAAACAAGTTGTGGACTGAAAATTGTCCAAGAGTTCTGCAAAGAATTTACAGCTGGCATTTATGGTTTGCTGAGGGTGGAGGGGGAAATTTGGATGCTTTTTTGCGTACAAATTTAAAACCAAGGCACTGTGGTCTACAATTGCCCAACATGCACTGTACAGTGAGATCAACATAACCTCTGTTCAGCAGTGAAACAGAGAGTTCCTGCCCACTGGTGGGACTATTTAACCACTGACATTTTTCTCCCCAACAACGAGCGTTCTCTAAGATTTCATTTTCATGTTTTATCTTATATCCTGCAAGATACAGGAATACTGAAAACCTTAGAGATACAGCTCAATATTGAATAAAGACATCCTACCACAGTGGAAGGGGAGAAGATAAGTCTTATTTTATTCATTATTGAGAGGATCTCTGAGGCTTTCATTATTTATCTTTTTAGATAAGAACATACCAATGAAAACCTGTGTGACCCACTCCATATTAAATAAAAACAGACTTACTGTACCTATCTCCCTGCTCCAGTGCTGACCAGAGGTGTTACTCACATTACAGGTCCAGTGAATGCTGGATGATCTCAGCGCCAATGCAAAGTCTGTGACCATGGGTCAGCAACTTCAGGGACCTACTAAACAAACAAAAACACGGAATAGCATCTAATAAACCACTAACTCAGTGCCTGCATCTACTGTTGAAAAGGCTTCACTGCTCAGAATACTTTAGGACCAACACTTTGATTATCTTTAAAGCGATGACAAGTTATCCAGTTACCTCTTTATATTTTTCTGCAAATCTTCCAAATTTCTCTATCATTTCAGCCACAAAAATAACATCCATCTTATCAGAAAAATTTGCTGCTTCAACAGTGTAAGCCAAGAGCTGTCTTGCTGTTGCAACTGCATTAGTGAGGTTGAGAGGCATCTATGTAAAGAAGAAAAACATTTGAAAAAAGTAAAAATTGTAAGTACAATATAGAGGAAACACTTCAGCAATTAACAAACCAGCATTTCCCAAGGAGGCTAACAAACCTCACAGGGATCATGGGAGAGTTCAGTGTTTGAACTAGCCAGAACTACCAGTATATCTGCTAGCAACACCACGTTTGAAAATAAGCCAAAGAACCAACATTATCTGCAGCCACAAGTCCTTTTTTGTCCGGTTGTCTTGGAAAGTAGATGTTGCACCAAGAACAGCAAAAGAGACGCTATTGTTAAATGCTTATTTTGCTTTTGTATGAGAGCCTGAGTAACGCAAAGTTCCTAAAATACAGCATTTTATAGTAAGAGAAGCCAAAAGAAATTCCAACACACCACTGCTGTAGCACTCACTCTTGATTCTGTAATTACTGGAAGTGTTTGGAACAGAACACACATAAACAACAAACCCAAGGCAGATCCTCTCTATAACAAATCTGATCGCTTCATTCCTGAAGCGAGTACAGGCTAAAAAAAATATTTACCACTAAATAATACACAACTCCAACATGCCTGAGGTAGCAGGGCCCCAAAATGACAAATTTCACACGGGACAGTGGAGCACTGTGCTAATATCATCCACTCGTGTTCAGATGCTGTCTATACACGATGATCCAAAGTAGAGACCCCTCTTCTTTGCATTATTTGGAGTCTGGACATACAGTCTGCCCTACTGAATTTGCAATCTGCCATGTAAACATGGCTATATGTTACTCCCTGCAGGTCTTAGCTCATAAACATAGAATTGAATGCAATTAATGGAAGATTATTTTTTCCAAAACACCATTTACAATTTAAATCACTCAGTGTTCCAAGTCATAACAGACACTGAACAATGTGAACTTGCAAATTCAGATATTCTGTGAAGTTTCTTTGAACTTTAGATATTAAATTTCTTTTCACCAAGAACTATACCTTTATATATAAATTTATATAAAAATACATGTTTATTATGCTACAGAGGTTTCCTGCCATTTAAAACATACGCCTCTATTCGATTTAAATTACTTGACAGAGTTCTAATGTTCGAAACAGCTCATCAACTACTTTGTGTACAAAGACTCTAATGATGCTTATATCATTATTACATTTAATGTTAGTCTCAAAGAGACAATAAACTTCTGTGCAGAATACTGCTAGAAAGACTTCCAGACCTACTACACATAAAGAGAGGAAGGCTCTAATGAGTAAAAAACAACCCTCAAAATGAAAACATGCCACTCTTCTCTTTAAAGAAAAAAAAATTGGAAAGCTTTATTTCAGTGTACTACCTGTTCCTGTATTTTTAAGAAGGATCAATCGCATTTTAAATTTCTTAACACAAAATTGGCAACGTTCTTTCACAACCTGAAAAACATTGGCTAACAAAACAGCTACAACAGGTTGAAATCATCCAGGCTCCTGAGCAATTGCAACCATAAATTGATGCTGCAGCATGTAGTCAGCAGTGCCGGGCTGTTACAGGCCCTGCTGGAAATCATGAATTCCCAGGTGGGGAAAAAACAACCCAGCTACATCAAAGGTCTTAATAAGCAAATACTTGACCTTACTGTGTCCCATTAGGGGACAATAATGGGATCCCTGGCATCACCTCTCACCTATTAACCACTTATTGAGCGCTCCCCCCCTTCAACCCTCAGCCACATTTCTTGTGACTAAGCCACAGCATGCACCTCCCATGCTAGGAATACAAAGCAGCACTACACACACAGTTATGTCAGCCCAAGTTCAACCTGGGCCACAACAGGCAGTCTTCTCCCTTTCTCTCCCTCCCACTCGTCTTACACCAGTGTTCACTGATCCCCAGGGAACCAGAGCAGAAAGGTAAATGCTAGTAAGTTGGTTCTGTTAAGTATATAGAGGGAGAGAGGGAGCAAGTCAGCAGCTACCAATCTACACAACATGCAGTTCAATGCTTTTACCCTCAGGCTAGATTTAGTCCAAGCCTCTGGACACGAAGCACTCACCAAACGTGTAAATCAAAGACATCCAGAGAGCACATACTGGTCTAGATCTCAACTCCCATATAGAGGGTGCAGTGCTTCTGATGCACAGACGGAAGTTTTCTCTAAAGGAATGTGAGCTCACACAAGAAAACGCTATGAATTGATGCAACATGTGGTAATCCCTCCCTGAGGTCAGACAAGCACCATGGCTTGTGCTACCAACATCATCAACTCAAGAGGTATAGTTGTATTATAAATAACTAACTTTCTCAGACCTCCCTATTTCCCTCTGTTGCACAGGTGCTAGTGATCTGACACTATGTACTAGAGAACATCAATACAGTGCCTATACACACAGGGTTTACATACACTGTTTTGCAGTGATGTACCAAAAGCATGCATTAGCTAGAGATAAGCCTCAAAAGTAGTTTGGAGCAGAAAAATATTGTTTCAAAGCTACACTATTTTTTTCTTAGTAAATACAATCAGATTATAGAGGCCTAGGCAATAATTGCTACTTTTACTAGTAAACTCTTATTAACCACAAAAACTATTACAGGCTTACTGCAACAGAGGCTGAGCAGAATTTGCCCACTCTATGATTATTATAATGAAAATAGCTGTTCTGTTACAAATTGAACCAGCCTTGTTTCCTCATAGAACACAGGCAGGATAGGACATCCAGCTGACAAATATATTCAAGACATGTACCATTCATCCTCTCCACGCTTTACACAAGCACACTAAAGAATAGAATTTCCTCATGCTCTCCAACTTGGGGCACCCAAAATAGATCAAACTCTTAACCTTTGAGTTCTTGCATACTCAGAGTCATTTGTTTTTCATAACTCAACAAGACCACCAGTTTTACCAACGTAAAAGAAATGGAAAAATAGGCTGAGTTTTTATTTTCATTAAAGAATTTGATTTCATAGATTGGCACAAATTACCTGATTGAACATATAAAGAACTCGAGTCACATCGTTTGCATACTGGCACCTAGAATAGTCCTCCTCTGCCCAGTATCCTCCCCTGTCACATCTGCGCCAAGCTCTTCTCTCATCTTGTGAGTTGCCAGGATATATCCCACTGCCAGCAGAATAACGTGTACACAGCAGGTAGGCTGTGATGCCTGCCAATGTTCTAGGCCACCTGGGGAGTCAGAAGCAAAAACAAAAAAAAAGACAAATTTACATGACAAGTAAATAAAAGGATTAAGCACAACATGAAATAAAGAGACACTCAAAACTAAGCATCTCTAAACTATTTAAAGGGCCACCTTGGCTCACCTTCAGTCCTTTCAAGCTGTTCATATTTGAGCACTATTAACAAAATGTGAGTACTAATGCTAGCATGCTTTTCTTCATTCTTTCATGAGGTTGCAGGTGGAGTGAAAAAGATGCTTATACAATTACTAAGAACAGTTTACAGATTTTCTTATAAAAGAAAACAAGCCTACTTCATGAAAAAATTTGTATTAAAGCTATCTAAATAGTTGTTAAAAACACAGTAGCAAGCCCTGCAAACTTTCTGCTTGTCCTGTTCACATGCATCAGTAACTTCCCAAATGACTTCATTCGTATCAACACTAAACTGCAAAAAAACAACTTTCAAACTAATTCTGAAGCAATGGTAGTAGTATAACCACTGACTGATTTTGCAACCAAACATATACCAAATAGAAATTAACGTGAGAGGGAAACGTTCATAATGTTAAGTAGGAAAGGATTCCTTTAACTAAAGGAACAGAGAACTAAGCAGATTAAGGAAACCCAAATATTCTCCATTTTCTCTTCTGTAATTTTACTGTATATCTATAGGTGCATATACACAGATAAAAACAAGTAAGAATAAACACAAAGTTAAATTGCAATACACATCTAGTGCACTGATCATTCAAAACCTAAGAACTGTTTCAAAGGAGATATAAGAAGATAAAGAAACCACAATTGAATTAAGCTGCAACACTGAGAAAGGCAAGGACAAGAAATGCCAGCCAGTCTGCCATGCTTCCTGCCCTCTCCCTATTAAGACATGAATAAAATATTGCTTACATTCAGAACACTAATGCTTAAAATTGAAAGCAAAACCACATATACCTACGATACAAAAAGCCAAATATCTCAAATCTTACAAGCTAACATATAAGGTGCAACTAAAACCAACAGCAAAAGAAAGCTTCATTCCATCACCCCAGGCTTTCTGTACCATAATCAAGTCAAGCCAAAGCAAGCTCTTTGAACAGCCTGACGAACCAACACACTTTTTCTCAGTCTTAAGAATTTCTAGTATCTTTACACACAGCAGTTGTATACAAAACTCAAAAAACCATTTTTTTTAATATATCTGGACTGTATTTCAGTAAATGGCCAATTAATCACTGCTATTATCTAAATTAACGGATTTGCACAACATACCTAACTTTGTAAAAAATACACATTTCTGCATTTGAAGGAGACTGGAGTAAATACCTTGAAGAATATTCCACTTCAGGGAAGTAAAATGTAAGTAATATTACCAAAACACAGAAGTTGAATTCTAGTCGGCTCCATTTTCCTTCCTTATTTGTCAATTAACTTCTCATACCAAAGATGATGGGGATTTATCACAGTCCTCTCTGATAAACAACAATTCCAGGGAATGGTTTATGATCAAATTGTCTTACATGATGCAAGGCATTAACCATCTCCAGTATCCTGAAAGTCCTCTCTATCTCAAACTCCTGTGAATTTCTAGTCAACTCCAAGAGACCACATCAAGCACCTTCAGCAGTGGAAGAAAAAGCATTGCAGGCATTTTGGCAGAGATTACGTTGGTTTGGTCAAAACAAGCAACTCACAAAATGATAGCTTAAAATGACAGAATCCTTAAAATGCATGAATCATGACATCACCACAAAAATTCAAGTCAATAAGGAATCTAATGGAAAAAGATTAGACAATATAATTACAATAAACCAAAAGAGAAAACAAAGGCTTAAATTTTTGTGCATTTCTAACAGCTTGGCATTACAAGTCAATTCACCATACTGCAGTGACATAATTGAGTTAAGATATGGAGACTTCATATGACCATCACCATAATATCTGAGTACTAGATGAGAAGAAAGGTGATTATTTGGGTCTTGTAGTACAGCTTCATTCAGCCTAGTACACACGCATTCAGAGCCTCAAGGGCCACTTCAAGAAACTAACGAAACTGTCACTATTCAACCTATATCAGGAACGAAAACTTATACCAGAATTAGGGGCAACAGAGGATGTTAAAAAGACGAAAAAAATAAGCAGGGATTGAAAATGCCAGCAATTATATACAGGTGTTTTATACAATGTAAACAATTTCAAAGAGTAGGTATAGATTCTGTAATTATTTATCATCTTATCTCCTGTAGAGAGGAAAAGCCAGGAGAAAGGACAAAATCTTCCTTACAAAAATCACAGCAGCCTTTGCGAAGTGCTGCAATCCCAGTTGCAAACTTAGAGCAACATTATGTGCATCCTTGTAAGCTAACAGAAGTAATGGTGCTGGATCATGTCTGGACAACTGGTCGTGGACAGAGGAAGTTACGGATCTGCTGGGAAGCAAGGAAGGGAGTACAATATATACTAACCAGAACATGATAAACATTTCTAAGTCACTGAAATTCCTGCATGGGCAAATCAAAACATAGTCCAATCTGAGTAGATTTGGGGAAAACAAGTAAAAAGTTGAGCTACTTCCTACTTCTTATAGATACAAAAAGCCTTCAGAGGATGAAGTAAAAAGAAAGCAAGCAGATAAAGGACAACTGAAAAATCAGCTAACACAGATACTGGATGACATGCAGGCCCATGAACACTTTGGGGAACACATCCAAAACGCAGTTTCCAGAACGCAAAGATTCAGGTTTCCAGAAACACTGACATTGAAATTCCAAAATGCTATTTCCTTAACAAAAACAATCTTTTTTTTTTTAAATTAGGTTTCTACATCAATGACAGCACTTTTAAAGGTATATCTACATCTCTTTACATGCAATTTTTTAAAAGATGTATTTTTCCAAAGGCTTTTAAGTTGAAGCGTGGCTGCCTCAGTTTTGACTGAATATGCTGCATTACAGACTGAGTGCCGCGTGGTGTTATACTACCTTAAACTCTGTGGTCCTACCAGATGTTGTATGACATGACCTCCAAGATCAGGAAACTATTTTAATTGGAAAATGGCATGTTCAATTCCTTTGCTCACTACTCAGAACATCAGGAAAAAAAGAAAAAAGTGAAACAGCAGGATTCAACTAAGAAGCATTTTTTTTTCCAGCAACAGTTTTAATTATTACATTTAATTACTACATTTCTAAGCAAATATCATTGCTAAGCTATATATAGCTTCTGGAACTTCTGCAGCTGTTAAATGGAAAGAAGTGAGTTTCAGTGTAACACTACTTCCTTAATTCAACAAAGATTATTAGATGATCACAAGATGATTTGTCTCTCTTCTCTTTGCACATCTCTAGACTTCCCTTTTTTTTTAATGCATCTCTTTCCTTTTTGTCACCGTCCCTTTATTCCTACTGCATTTACTTTTCATTCATCTCCCTACAGAGCATTTTATCGTCTTTTACCACAATCTTCTCAAAAGACTGGCAACATCAGACAGTCATATAGCCAGTGCTACTTTTCCAGCAAATTTAATCATTTACAGAAACAATTTGCTAATAAAGCTCATACATTATTTATCTAATGATTCAGAAAGCTTTCCACTGAAATGGCCTACTGTTTATGTCCAGTTTAAACTACAAAGCTTCCTGCCGTAACTTCACATATGCAAAACCAACAGAAATAAGCACAGTCACTAAAAGCACCTTATGGGGAACTGAAGTCCCTTGCCCTCTTCCCTCCCCCATTCCCAGTACTCCACGTGCAAGTGTAAGTTTCTCTGTAGCCCAGCAGTGAATCAGATAGGGGAACTGACTCCAGCTGTAGCTACGCTTCCTTAGTTCCCCGTTTTTCCTTAGTGAACGTTAATCTTAACTGTTCTCAGCCATAAACTGTTTCCCTCCCCAATACGTGCATGAGATGAGGTACTCTGCTCTTCCCTGAAGCAGGGTTCAAAAGGTGAACAGCGATATGAAATTCTCATCATGGAACAAAGGCTGCGTAAGTTTGGCTGCATTCTTCATTTCTTGTGAGCCTAAACTTGAATGTCTTTCACACTTTAACCAACGCTAGCAGAAGTGCACATTTGGACTGTATTAACTCTTACTTCATCACTGTTTATAATTAGGTGCTCAAAATTTATCATATATACATGAGAGTAGACAGCTGTGGGGGGGAAATAGGATTCATTTATATTTAAGTACTGTAATTACATTTCACGAAGAAAAAGCCAGACCACGAGGTTATAGAAGCATCCTTTCTTTCATGCTTATTAAAGCTGTTTTGAGAACATTTATTTCTTTGAACAATATCTTTTAGTAACAATAGATTTTGATACTGTAATTTCATTAGCTTACAGGTAGTCTTTTTTTATTATCACATCTTAGTAATTTTCTAAATTCAACATAATTATATTTTTAAGATTAATTTAACCTTATAACAGTTTTCAAAAAGATAATTCTTATATTTAAGACAGAATTCTATCAACTACCAGCAGAAAATTATACCAAACAACACTTGAAGGATTTACTGAATCAGAAGCAATAGGTTATATTTTAACATACAAATTATATTTTCCATTCATTCATGGATTGTAATGTATTCTGGGATGTCTGCTAAGACTTAAAAGAATACTTATATTAAAAAACACAACAAAAGACATTCCCATGATGAAGACAGCTTTTACCTAATCCTTATGAACTCGTGCTAAACCATCATTACTGCACCAACTAAAGACAAACATTCTCCATCGCTACACTTTGCTCTCCCATCTTTGAAGGGATAAAAATCTAGCTGCCAATTCTGAAGCAGTTCTTCAGCTAAAATGACTAGCCAGTTCCAACTAAAAAACTATAAAATCAAATTCACCTAGGATCATTTACAGCCATCTGCTCAGAACCATTTTCTCACTAGTCAAAGCCGTATTTCCATATGGTCTCAAAGGTGAAAAATTACTCTTTATTATTACTCTACCTAAACTACAAATGGAAGACTGTTATAGTGAACTCAGACACAGTGAAGCTTTTGATAAGCTGAACATTTCCTGATATCTTATTTCTTTTCACTGAATTCCAGAGGGGGTAAATCCTATTACACTGAACAGTCACTGAACAGCACAGGTTAATTTAATGGAAAACACTTTGAAATAAGCCTTTACCATCTGTTTTCACCTCTAATGGCAAATCAAAGAAGAACAATTCACACTTGTATCATAAAAAAAAGCATAAGTGATTTAAATAGATGTGTATGTTCTTTGATGAATACAGCATGCATCTGTTTGACTTTCTTCACCTTTTATCTTAAGCAGGAAGTTCTCATTTGCTAATGTAGTGCTCATCCCTGCATTAGGAACCACCACAGTGTAAAAGGAAGATATTCACATTGTTTCCTACATAAATAATTCATTACAACGTGAAAGTGAAACTCTTCAGTAATTCCAAATCGTCTCTGTGCAGCAAGTTGATCTTAATGTTTCTTCCCCTACTAACAGTTCCCTAGTACCCAGATGGCCACTACCTGTCTCCTCAAAAATGTCCAGCTGATGAACAAGAATTTGAACTCAACACAAATGTTCTCAGCCGGGACTTTACCTGAATTTTTGCTAAAACTGGAGGCCTCTTGTACTTGAAAAGCTTGTCTTCTCTCCCCCCACAAACTATGTCCTAGCATCATGCTTTAACTTGCTTTTAATTTCTTAAAATGTTAATGGTCTTAGATTATTTCTACATAAAGATGACTTTAAAGAACCCTAATGTACACAGGGAAAGGAAGAAAGCTTATAAATGTAAACAGATCAACATAGCCAAGCAGCATAAAGGAACATAAATGAAAAGCGGTTATTACAATGTTAAGAAACCCTACAAACTGTAGTGAAGATATATGCTATGACATACACTAATTCTCAGCAGGAGCTACTGTAGGGAGGTACAACACAGAGTATTATAAAGGGAATTACCTTACATACAGAGAATCTATACAGAAGCTATCTGTTACAGCTGGCACCTCCAGGAGTAACGTGTTGTTAGAGTGACCAGCAGCAGAAAGATCAGAAAAGGGAAAACAGGTGAAGAGGTAAGAACAAAAGACAAAATACTCTGCAATATCCAACACAATGGAATATCAGAACTAGCACTACAATCCCAACAGTCATAAAAAGAAAGCAACATTCATATTATTCACTTGAATACTCAGAAAAAAACAAGACTATATGTTTCTTACATAGTTATTTTGTTGTATGAAAGCAGGTAAAGCTTTTAAAACAGAATGACAACCTGGTGGAAAACCCAATCCACCAGTATGCATTCTAACTCTTAACTTACAGCTCATTTTTAACGTTTTAATCTATTCTAATAATTTAAATTACGTATATCTGGATATCATACTTTAATTTCCAACTGTTCCAAAGACCTGAGTTTACAAGCTCAAAGTTTAGTATTTCAGTTGTGTGCACTTCTTTCAACACACACTAATCAAGAACAGCTAAAAATCCATTATATATCACTTACAAATGAACGTCCATTTAATTTAGGTGCCTTTAAAGCAATAAGGCTTGAGTTTAAAACAGAAGTAAATGGACTTTTTCTGAAAAAAATTGATGTTACCAACCTGAAATCTCCTTTATTGTTCACAACCCTCTCTGGAGGGCAGTATTGCGCAGAGCTTTCTAATACCACAATGTCTACTGTCCTTGTATTATTCCCACGCCTGGTTTGTACGTGGCAACCCCAGTTTCCTGTGGAGCCAGCCTGAATGTTTGAGATTGTCAGTGCACTGGGAAGACAAAATAAACAAACAAAAAATCCCAACAGTCTTGCAACAAGATTCACATCAGTTTTTACCAAAAGATGAATAACGTACGGAAAGACAATGGAAGAAACAACCAGTTACATAAAACTGTGAGTGATCTTGTAAGATCACAGCTACCTATGAATAAGTGTACTGTAATTAACAATCTGTCTTTTTTTTTTTTTTAAAAATGATACAGATCTCTGATGGAGAACTTCCATATTACCAGTTGTGGTGTAGTCAAAAGGAAGAGGGAACAATTCATGAGTTCACTTGAAAACCCTGTTCTTGTAATTTTACTATCCTAAGACGACAAGTGTATTGTACCACAAAGCTGTTTTATGTGAAATCTGTGTGTGTGTGTCTGCGTGTGTGAGAGCTATGCAATCTCTAGAGCTCCCTCCTAAATAGTTAGTAACATCATACATCCGTATCTTAAACTAACTGATTTAACTGTTATTATGTCCCTGCTAGGAAGTTTCTCTCTACATACACTCACTCTGTAAGGATATGAGAAAGCCTTACTGGTCATTGAAATAGTCACCAAGTCACATCAAGAAAGTGCTGGGGGGCTGAGGGGTAGAAGGGAGGTGGGGGAACACAGTTTGCAGGGATTTACCTTGCGATCAGTGAGCAGTTATGAATCATATTTTTTTCAACAAAAATACCCTGGGACTCATCAGTTTCTACTATCTTTCCATCTTGGTACCACAAGACTTGCATGTCTTGATCAATATACGAAGCCATACATTGGAAGGGTAGACTATCTCCTTCAAAAACAACCTGGCGGTGAGATGGAGTCATATAGAAAGATGGTAATTCAAGAGGAGGCTCTAGAATTCAAGAAATAAAAGCACAATTAATGGCCAGAAATATGTTTTATAAGCATTCTTCAGAAGACAAGAAAAAATTGTGTATCAATTATTGATTCAATCACATTGTAAACTACAGTTTGCAGAATTTATATGCAAAAAGCTACATTTGATGCATCAGAAATTCAAACTATATCCTTTTTCTAAATGTATATTCTTTTAATGTAGTACATTCCCTAAGTCATTTGCTAGCCTACATTCACAAGAATGAATATAAATCTGAAAGAAAAATATCCCTATGCATTTTATTTCTTTATAATTTCTCAACATGAATATTTGAAAACCATATATATAATATTAAGCTTATTAAGTTCATATTCCTCATCTGTTTGTCCTCTTCTCAGGATATCCTCTTCCACTGGCAGAGCACAACTGGTGCTTATGCCTGGCTGAGCTCCATCTCAGCAACTAAACTAACCATGTGCTTCTCTAGCAGAAGTCTGACAAAAAAAAAAGTAAGCCACCTCTATAAACATCTCAGTTATTCTGGAACACTATTGGCAAGCATACTGCAATTTACAGATAATACAATGCCTTTTTCCTCCTTTCCTAAAGCCATAGGACATGCCCTGAAAGGTTAGTTGAGGCAGATCTACTGTTAGGCACAAAACACTACCAAGCCAAAAAATAAGAGACTGAACCTGCCGAAAAATAATCTCAGTAGTTCAGTGTGCATTCTAGTCCGTCTCTAATAAGAGAAAACTTTACTACTTTAAGAACAACCCAGTGTAGTGGTATTCCCCCACCTTCTTAGATAAAGCTACTTTCTCACAAGTTTTTCTTGTATGTATCTTAATCACAGAACCAACCTGGAAATTATTACACTGACTCTCCCAACCCTAATTTATTTGCATTGGAGACTAAACAACAGTAGAATAATATATACACACACACACACACATATATATATATATAAAATACCACAAAATAAAATCAATGATAAGATGAAGACCTTTCAACTTCAGACTTTGGCTTGGAATAATTTGTGTATGTGAGAAGGCAGATACCGGGGAAAAGAAATAATATCAGTTTCTGATTCCTCTCGTGAAGTTTAGATAAAAATCACTTAAAACAAGTATTAAAAGGAAAAGGAGTTTATCTCCAGGCATTGCCACTCATCCTTAATTTCTACAGACTAATATCAGTAATCAAAAACTTATTTCCAAAAAACAAACAACGCTGGACAAGGAATAAAACCAAGTCTTTAAAAACGCATCACTATTACCAAATTTCATACAAGTTCTGAATTTCATGGAAATAAAAAGTAAAAAAAGTCTGTCCACTAATATTAACACAGTAGCAAATGCATTAGAAAATAAAGTGTCAGTTGTCAGAAGTGCTTACCACAGGTCAGAAGCTCCTGCTTAACACCCGTCACCGTCTGTGACTGAAGTGATTTGGGATAGGCACATTTAGTTTCACGTACAGTTATATTTCTTTCTTTTAGCCACTGATGCATCCAGAGTATGTTGCAATCACAAAGAAGATAATCAGTCTGAAATTCTCTGCAATGCAAAACGAGTATTCACAATGACGAAATGAGACACTCAGAGGTCTGAAAGCTTTACAGAACAGCTGTAGATGTCTCTTGCAGCCACAGACACGCTGTTGACAGATGACCAAATGCCACAACACAGCCGCATGGCCTCCTACCACGTATTGGAAGATACTCCAATAACTCTGCAAGCTCTGGTGTCACGTCAAAAGCAAACACTCCTTGAGGAAAGTAATCCTCGCCGTAAATACGGATAACATCTAATACTTGTGTATGAAATAATTTCTAGTAATTTTTAAATAATGTGCCTGAATATGCATCACCATGACTTAAGAGCACACTTCACTGACAGAAGGTTTATTTAGCAATCAAATGCTTTAACATTAAAATCAACAGAAATATAAAAAGCATCCTCTCATTTATTTCTCTTACGAGAGCCACCACTCACACAATTTTAACAATAGTTTTATTCTGCTTTATATGCAAATCACATAAGGCTTTCCATTGATTCATAAAATCTCTGTATATCTTAATACTTTCTACTAAAACAATATACCAAATTCCCAATAGGTGTCTGTCGTAGTCAGCTACAGAAAAATTGAGTCTGTTTGGAAACAGTTAAAACGGATCAAAATGAATCATTATGTCTATGCTGTTTTTTACCTCTGTTAAAAACAATTTATTTCTATTTTTGCAAATGTCTTGAGGATAGCACATCACAGGCTGAACACTTCAAACACTAAACCAACATTCTTGTCAAACTCCGTTTGGTCTTTGTTCGCAGGCATTCCTCCAGACATACATTTTAAATAGCAACAGTTATTTTCAGATTCTCTTGTCAGACCTGTGATGATCTTGGACAGCAGCCTTTTCATATACAAATTCTAGGAATAACAACTTTTTAACAATTAAAAGGAGCTGGAAGAGGGAAGGAAACATTTACCTTTATGAACGTCCTAGCACAGAGAGCCAACCATCATGATTACCAGGGAAAAATACAAGCTAGTCATAAACACTAATACTTTTTTTTTTTTATTAACTTTGTTCCACACACAATTACAACTCATGAAATTAAAGTAATGACGTTGAGATGTAACCACTGTTATGTCTAACAAAAATATACCATTCTTCAAGATAAGACTGAGATTTTATTTAAACCCATTTAATCCTTTTTTAGTAAAAGGTGTATGATCCTATTGAATATGAAGTATTTATGTATGAATCATACATACAGAGTAAAACTTCAGAAGTCCAGAAGCTGCTATAGCTTTGTTCTCTCAGAGCTTTGTAACACATTGAACATTTTTGAAGGTTTTTCTATAAACACACAAACAGAGTACTGTGTGCTTACATTGTATTGTATGTTTGTAGGCACATTTCCTATGCACTTATTCAGGCTTTAAAAAATGCTATTATGACATTTAAAAGTAAAAAAGAAACTGAAGTACTAGCAAGCGAGAGCACTCACATTAATGTAAAAATCTCATTCAAAATCTGGAATACTGTGGAAGTTTTGATTTGGCTATTTTTGTTTCACACAAAAGGCCATTCCAAGAAAACACTGAAGCATGTTTTAAGAACGTAATATTTTTTTAAGAACACAAATGATCATTTTAAAATTAGATGCAATACTTACAGAGACTTTAGTGAACCAAGATGATCAAATGTTCCCTGTGTAAGTGTAGAAAACAGATTTCCAGAAAGATTTCTGAGAAATAGAAGTAAAATGATTTCAATTCATGCTCAAGAGATTAACGTGAAACTTACTTACAAAGAAGATCCCTCTTCAACACAGCATTATTTTTAAAACCTACAAGTAACTATTATGGTACACTGCCATAGTTCACAAGACTAAGATTCATATGAAGTTTGATAGCATAGCAAAAATCCCCCGATAAACTGTTCCCCAATACTTTTTAGCTGAGGAATTTTAAGATTGGAAACAAGGTTTGGTAGCATATTCTTTATTAAAAACAACTAGCACATACATATTCAGTATACGCTTCCAGAATTTTTAAAATAACTTCATTGTTTGCAGTGAATTGATATTACTAATACGATGTAAAAGTTTATATAGCAAAACTTCAGTGAATACTTCAAGAACATCCCTTTTTTTCCCCTCAAAGTCAGTGAAAGTCTGTAAGAAACATATAGCTAAAACAGAGTAACATTTAATAATCTTAAACGTTATTTTATTAAAATAAAGAATATTTACAAAATATGCGAGAAAGACAACAAAACAACTATACTGATGCTATGGTAAGAAGGCAAGGTCGTGTAAGCCTAACAGAAAGTACAGAAAGTATTGTACAGAAAGTATTTTTTAGTCTGCTACTCTTTTTTCCCACTATACTTTTAAAAGAACTAGAAAACAGTTGCAAGGGAGGCAGAGGACTGAGTAGTAAGTAACCCGCTGGTTGACCCCTGCCCTGCTCCTTTCTTTGTATTTTAAGCTTGCTGCTGACCACAATCAGGGCATGTCTTTCATGCACACACTTAAAACAAACTAGTCCATTTAAAACAAAGAACATTAACTTACGTGAGAAAAATACTTAAGTGAAATAATACACAATAAAATTATACTTACAGTCTAACAAGATTCACGAGTCCTCTAAATATGTCTGCATTCAGGCAGCCTATTCTGTTATTAGTTAGGTCTCTATCAATAGGAAAAAATCAAAAATCAGAATAAACTATTTCATTTCAAAATGACATACAAGTCTGCAAACTGAAGTATTTCAACTAAAATTCATGAGTAATGGAACGTACCATATATACATTTAGTCTTTTTCAGCAAAAATCAAAATGTATTGTTCTATGAATGTATGCACATGCACACAGACATCTTACTCCATATCTAAAGCAATAATGGTTTGCCTATATACAGTTAAAGTAAGCCTAACCTTAATATAAATCCCCTCAGAACAGGCTTGGCTTATATCACTACAAAGCATATTTTTGCATTTGTGTGGTATATTCATGTGCTACTTCACTGATTTTTTTTTGGCCTGCCAAAGATATCTATACCAGTTTCTTTATTGTATGCAGATATGAACATTTCAGTATTTATATTAATACATAAACATTACATAATTCACGAGGTAAATCTTAGACTTAATAAGGAATAAAAATTAAGCTTGCAAGTGACAGAATTGGTCCTTCAGCTTTATTTTTGAGGTTCTTGAAAGTGCAATTAGCAACAAAATCTCCTTTTAACTGAGCCAGATTACCTGAACAGTGACAAACATACATACACACGATGAAAATTTAAGAGCAAAAGTCACATGCTGACCAAAGGCCTGTGAAAAATAGAATCACTAAGACTTCCATGAGTTAAAAGCTGTCCCAGATATTTTGAAAATTGAGTTAAAAAAAAAAAAAGCTGTCACACCAATACCCTGTTTTTCAAGTTTCATCTAAGACAGAATTTTTACAGCCAAGGTATAAATCCCTGAAAAATGCGTTAATGGAAATGTTGGCACAATCTTCAATAACGCAGCATTAACAACATAGTAAATTCAGCGTAATATTAATAGCAAGGGACTCTGTGTTCCAGTATGACCCATAGAAAAAAAAAATCACGGGGAGTTTAACATTTAATAAAACAACTTGATGGCATCAAAGCTCTGAGTGAACATTCACCCATTGTTGTCTCAAGTCACTGAAATACTAAAACAGAGGAAAAATACAAGAGAGACTGCCAGTAAGATCAAGTGAGACTGCCAAGCCACAGGCAGTAGATATTCTTCAGTCTGAAGACTGAAGCAGTTCTTTTAGACTGAAAGCAGACTGTTTTATATTTACATATAGATGTAACTGTGCGTATATACAATTAGACAGCAAAACTATATATATACACACATATATACATACACACTCGATCTTCAGAGATCTCTTCCAACCCCTACAATTCTGTGACTGTGATATATACCCATCTTCTAAAAGATACTTAAAATTTATTCTATCTTTTTTTGTTTGTTTTTTATTTTTATTTCCCCCCATAAACTGACCAGCTACTTACAGTCTTTTCAGAGATGAAAGTCCCAAAAAAGCTCCTGGATCTATAGTACTAATAAGGTTGTTTTTAAGGTCCCTGTGCAGAAAAATTAAAACATTAATCACAAACTACCCATTAAATATGGACATAAATACATGAAGATACACCTAGCTTGCCTTAGCCACTTTGCAAACTACCCCAAAACCCCAAACAACACATTTGTAATTTTTGACGTATCTTTCAAAAATTGCAAACCTGTATTTTAATTAGAAAGAAGAATACGAACAGCATATATATTCCTTTAAATATTCTATCGATTCTTAGCACATGAAAAGGTACAGTCAAAGACATTCTATCATACTGTCCAAATAAATTACAGCTGCTCAAGATGTATTACATTTGCTCATTATATAGTACAATACATTCTAGTTCAGGATCATTTTCTTCAACCTACCCGCATTTTAATACTTCAGTATTGCCCAACATCTACCAAAGCAGCAAAACAAGATCCTAAAAATACATCAGACAACTGAAAGTTTCCACCACCATTACCAGCAAAAAAAGCAAAGCCTTGGCTGAAAATCCCACATAAAGTGGTGAAAAGACTCAGAGCACAGATTTTTAAATCTTTAATTTCTAGAACAGGAGACTGTAGGGATTTAAAGTGACTGTGTCATTAAACGGCTTTATTAACTGTACAAGTGATGTCCTTGTACAATAGTTTCAATTCCTGAATTAAGATGTCCTGCAGACATGGCTTAGTTTGAAAGATCACAAGTAGTGTCTGCCAGCATCTACAGAGTTTTGAACAAACTTTATCACTGCTAAAAAATATTTTTACCTTCGTACTCATCTAATATTTGTACTGTATTATTACTGAAACGTCTCAGGCATTTATTGTAACATGGAAAAGTTTTCACTCCTTTGGTAACGCAGGAAAGCTTCACATTTGAAAACAAAATTAGTAATTCCAATTAAAAACAATGTTTTAGTTAGCTGGGGTAGAAAAAACAGCTCCTAAATCTACAACATTAATAATTCTGCCAAAAAAAGAACAGTACAAGAGGATTACACCTACCATCACACAGATACGCATAAATGAAAATACAAGTTCATCCTGAGATTTCACAATAGCATTTCCTGCAGCCAGATTAGTCAGACATGGTACAACAGACAATGCCAGGGCACATGGATCAGGCCTCACTGCCATACCTAATAAACGTTTTAAATAGTTGAAATACTTCAAATTTACCTTGCAGTATCACCAGTTAGTTTTAAATCAAACTATGGCGTGTATATTCTGTTCTCTTATTTCAACTTTATTTTCTTGCCCTGTGTGGAGCAGGGACTGCCAGCAGCATCCGAGGCAGTATTAGGAATCTGAAAATCTAATGTTTTTAAGCCTCTTTCAGAACGCTGACAAATCCAGCCCGGAGACTGTGACAAATCTGAGAATATGAAATATTAGTCATCACTTATTTACCATCAGTCTTTGGACAATGAAGAAAAATGATAGTCTCTTTTCATATTTAAAGCTTTAATTTGAAATCATACAACTCCCACTCGGGGAGAAAAAACCTTGGCAGCATGCCTTGGAAATCCACTAGTTTAGATTATCTTTAATTTCATTACTTTAATTCAAATCGTACTCTCTGATACATCTCTTACTTAAATTCCACACTTCAGTGGAAAAACAAACAAACCAACCCACAACAATGTAGTTTCAGAATTATAAGAGTTTTATTACTTCCAAAATGTGTTTCAGATTAGTTTATAAAAAGTGACCAGTCTGGTTTTTACATAGTATTTTTTTCCTCCTCATAATAGGTCTTAAAACAAGTTCCAGAGGGATAATTAAACCAGAATTAACATTTTTTTAAAAAAGAAATGCCAACAATTGTCATGTTTTCGCAGAACTTGTTCAATGGATACTCCATATTTTTTAAATAAGATAGCAAAGCATTAATCAACAACTATATTAAAGTATTTTAGAGCAAACAAAAAACCAACATCCCAAATACCCAAAGCGTTAGCTTTTTCTCAACCTGCAACAACAACAGTTGGGGAGTCTGCGTTTTGGGATTTTTCCCACTCCCAGAGGCAATCACTTGGAAGACTAGTTATGTGTTCAGCTCTCAAAAAGCATTAGCAGATGAAAACTGTGAAACGTAAGAGACATTTAAAGAGCACAAATTAACACAGCACTGACATGTCTGGCAGCTCTCCTAAAATAGGAAGAGATGTTGATGCCCAGGTGGTGCAGATGCCAGGACTCCAGGATTTGGGACAGCTTCGAGAAGTGGCAGCTGTGGCCAAACTGACAGACTGGTCACATCCTCATCAACGGGGTAGGGTGGGGAAGGCGATCTCATTAGAAAGTTGTTTGGCTTTTAAGGGTTTTGTTTTATTCTTACCACTTTTAATATCTGCCAACAGAACGACTGATTTTTAGCAAATGGAATGTAATCATCTTATTCACTGATTTTAATTATTTTTTCTTTGGGAAAGCTTAACCAACAGGATATAGTGACAGATATTAATTTGTCCAAATAAAAGTTTATTTTAAAACACGGAAATCCACTAGAAGGGTTTCATTTCGGGTGGCATTACAGCTTCAACCTCTATCTCATTGGCACATCTTTTATTTTACAGTAACTACATCTTCCATCTAGCAATTAGAAATACTGCTGAAAAACAACAAAAACCACAAGCGAGGCAGAAGAGCAATCTTGCACTGAGAAGCTATAAAAAAATGTTAATTTTCCTTAAATCTACAGAACACTGCAGATGAGGATGCCCATGTATTTATCAGCAGAGGTGACTAACTGGGATTAGGATCATCGGAAAACTTAGATTTGCAGGGATCTGTAGAGATCATACAGTCCAACCCTGTCTCAAAGCACAACTGAACCCGATGAACTGCTGCACTGTGATATCCAGTCAAGTCCTGAAAACCTGAAAGGACGGAGATTTTACTGTCTTATCATGCAACTTTTTCTAGTGTTAATCATTCTCATTAGGAAGGATTTTCTCATGCTCAGAACAGTCTTTCCTTCCCCCACACAAATCTGCGTTTAACCTGGCAAATACCAACTTATCAACAAGCAAAAATGTTGATGCCTGACAATGAACCCTAATGTTACTTGGTTAACATAACAAAAATAGCAATGAAAGAATACTTGGATTTAACTGGGGCTTGCCATGAAAAAAAAAATCCTTCTATTTCATTAGAATTTAAAATTGTATTTCATTAGCCAATTGTCAATGACCTAAAAGCATGTGCATAAGTACCTAAAAATTACTTATGTATAAATACACCCTATTTACAATTTATCCTTTTCTCAGGACACAAAGGATCGTTTAAGTAATTACTTAAGCATCCTGCAGGCACAAACGATGCATATATGTACCTACTGGAAAGTATACATTTAGCTCTCCACTACTATTGAATAATCGTTTCTTTCTGAATTGAGCTTGAAAATTAATGTAAGAAAGACATTAGCTTACAGAGACCCGTACTATATGAAATGCCTTTTCAAAAAGGAAATGGGGAGAAAGGACAAAGTATGAAGTTATAAAAATAGGTTAATCATTACATAAAGTCAACCTCTCCCTCCCAGTTTTATAGGGTATACACAAAAGCTACAGCCCAGACCAGAAGCCCTATTTTTCCCTTTCTTTCAATTTCTATGCCATTTCCAACAGTTCAGAACATTCCAAACTATTCAGTTTTGAAGCACTGGCTTTTCAGAGACTAAAGGAACATTTTCTCTCTTACCACTAATCTTTCAAAAATTCTCTCTGAAGCACTGCGAGGATGGGGCAAACAAATACTATTTTGTTAGCCTAAAACTCCCAGTCTTCTCCTGGAAGAGCTGCAAGTAACAAAAAGAAACGTGGCTTCCAAAACTGAAAACAGACCTAATATCTGAGCAGAAAACAAGTTTCTGAATATCCATAAAACCACTTCTCTGCTCAGTGTCATTCAAACAAGAAACACACACTGATCACTTTTAAAAAGACTTCAAAATATAACAAAAATCAGTTCCGCTACTAGAACACAAGTCCCTCTTTGCACGTGCTCTGCTGCACTATCACAACAGGAACTAAAATCAGAAAATGCCACTGTCCAAAAAGCTATTAGATGCTCCCAACAAACATTCCATCCTTCAGTTAAATAAAACTCTTATTTTGGTAATCTCCCTGTACATAACTTTAAAAAAAAATGTTTCTGTAGCCTGCTCACGCATACTCAAAAATCATTTTGGAAAAAGTAAGAGGATTTATTTCAGTGTCTTACAGTAATATTAAGTTATTCGTGAAATTGTATCTTTTCCACACTGGAAGACAACAGTCTTAATAAAATGACAATTCCCTCATTGGAAAGTGAGAAGAAATTATTTAAAATGCTTAATGTGAAATGACAGTTAACTGAGGGAAGGTCGAAGTAGTACTTACATCAACCACTAACGTGTTCATGCATATGACAATGGGCACAGTCCAACACAAACAAGAAAATTAAAACAAACATATCTGGAAATGTCCTCAGCACTGGATTACGTTAGCAAATACTGGCATATTTGTAATTATATTCTCCTTTCAAAACAGGACAAACTTTACTAACAAATGTAAATATTTCGTCTTGTTTCTACTCTTTCTAGGTCACTGAATAAAGTTTTCCTCATCTGAACTTCTAGAAGTTTTTATATTAAAAGGAAGAGTCCAGTGGGAAAAACTGAAATCCACGATTTCTTAGGACAGAACAAGAGCCCTGAGAACAGCTTCACAGTTTGAATAGAGACCCACTGTTAGAGAATCGGTAGGGTGTTTCTGTTATGTCTGAAAAAGGCAGACATTTGAGCACTCCAACTTATGCCAGAAATGCTGAAGGCCACAGAGAAACACCACTGAAAGTGTACTCCCTCTTTTGCAAAGAAGCACATAGGCAGTCAAGCTTTGTGGCCTCCTTACTTTCCCTGCCACACATGTACACACATCAGAACTCTGTTACTACTGAGGTAACAACATTTAACGAGAATTTTTGGAGGATACAGTACACAGATATTCATAATTCCAACACAAATCAAAATATTCTCTTTCACAGAAGCACCCATTAATCTTTTTTAGACATTCTCCGTTACAATTCCCACATTTTAGAAAGCTTTCAGTATCAAGGTAATGGCAAGAATGTTCTTATGTAGTATTATACCATATTATCTTTTCATTTCCTTGAAAGAATACAGAAAACAGACTGTTTCACCTTGTCAGTCAGCAAAAGCTAATGTAAAAACTGAAGTTTTTAAAAGACAACAATTGTGTATCTTGTTTTCATCACAAGGAAGGTGTCATGGCCAAGTCTAGAACCCCTACAACAGCAAAAATAACAATAACATTAAAATATCACATATACAGAAGGAAATCGAGAAGGAAACAAGGGTGAATTATAACCAATAGATGTTTCCAGATGGATGATCAATAGGGGGGTAAATCTTTCTCAAACTTTTCAGGTAGGAAAAAAATAAATTATGCTAAGCTTTCAGTGTATCTTTTATTTTGCACACTCAAGAGGCACATTGAGACCTGTGTGAGAAATGCTCTCTATTATTTTCTCAAATTATCATTTCTAAATCCAGGTTAGCACGTAAGGGGTTACAGAATAAATTCAAACAAATGTATAATCATCATTCTTCAAACTGTTTGCAATAATTTTAGAAGCGGAGCTTACAAGTAAACAAGTACTGTCTAGTTCACAGAAGACAGAATTAAGAACTACGGTTACATAATGATGCCTTGATACCCTTCCAGAATACGGTAGTGGCTAAACTTTCAAGTTGAGAAATTCAAAGGTCAGGTGTTATTTTAAATTGTTCAAACACCAACTGCAGTACAATATTTTCGTTTGGACTGCTAAATATAATGATGAAAAGCTCACAGAAGACTCATGGTTCCTCTGGGCAAGGGTACCTTGTCAGGTTCAGTTTCCCCAGGAAGAGAGCATGCTACATAGTCTCAAGGGAATGACTATTAATTTAAGTTTGAAAAATTGTTTCAGTTACAATCTTACCCTCTGTCCTAAAGTTAGATGGAGGTCTTAATAGTACTTAAGGCAGAGAAGTTTATTTGTTGTTCTAAATACTTCTTTCCCCTCATAAGGTCTTGCACACACACAAGAGAGGTCATTAAGGACTAGCGTCATGCCAGTTATCCCTTCCTTTACGAAGCAGACACCTTACCCTCAATAATCATTTGTTGGTGTATTAATTCCTACACTAGTACACCGTGTGTTATCTCATTCAAATTACATCACCATACCATCTAAATACTGCCTATCCAGATCACTTTAAATGTTCAAAACATGATGGATTACTTATTACTTTCTTTTCCTTTTCTTGAAAAGAGATATAAAAATAACCTAAAAATCCTTACAAACGACAGGCATTAAATGGAAGAAAGCTGGGTTATTAAATTAAATGAAATTAAGATTTGGATTCATAGAGCAAATGTAAATGATCACCTCAAACTAATTAGAGTTTCAAGTATTTCCTGTCTGAAAATTGTAATGAGTTTCAACAACTAACAACTGTCAGCAGATGCTTTTATTACCTAGAGCAACGATGCCAAAATAACGTGTAAAGATCCAGAATGCTGTCCCTGCTGATAACCTTGCTTCTTTGGCGCAAAGGCTTATTTCTACAATAGAGCTCATCTGTCAGTGCAGGAGACAGATCTTTCTCCTAGCATGTGGGGGATGGAACAGTGGTAGCATTTGAATTTATTTAGGCCAGGTGACTGGGATTGCAGCTTTCAAGTTTCAGAGGATGAATAAAATTCTTTTAATCCCCTGAAGCCAAAAGTCCTTTGGAACTCTTCCTAGATGTTGCAAGATTATTATGAAACTGGCTACCTTCCCAGTCAAATGGCCTAGAAAAATCCCTATCTCTGAAGTTTCTGCTTGCTCCCAGGTAGATCAACCTGCCAATCCTGACCTTCTACCAGCCGGAAAAAAAGCTGACTGTAACAGAAGCTATAACGCTTCTTATCCCACAGGCAATACATCATCTGAAAGGGAAAGTGAAAATAGGAAGCGAAAGGTGTCAAAGAGGTTATTCCCATCAGACTCACTCCCATTTTTCCCCATACATTTGGCATATACATGGACTGTATAGTAACACACAAAACTGTTAACATGTATGTCAGTAACAAACCTACAGTGCATACAGCCTCTTTTAGAGGCTGTCATATACCCGTTTCCCCTAGACAAATACTTTGAAGTTCTTTGATAGAGGGCTTGACACTTCATAAGAAAAGAAATTAAACAGCTTTCTTTACAACCTAAGTTTTCATATTATAAGGCCAACAAGAAAACAAGTCCAGTCCATCATAGCGTTCCAGTGAACTACCCACTGGAAATGCCCTAATCTCACCCAAATCGGGTTATGAGCTACAGCTTTCCTGTAAAATGTCAGATTTCATTACCACCCTTTAAAAAGTGGACAGGTTTTTGTTTGCTGGATTTGTGTTATTTTGGGGGGGGGGGGGGGGGGGGGGGCGCGTTTGTTGCTTTGCTGTTTTTGCGTTTTCTTCACTTGCACCTAGTTTTCAGGATTACAGCTTTTACTAAGCTCCCTTTAGGCTATGACATAAAATTCATTTTCATAAAGAAAATGCTTAACTATATTAACTCTGTAATCACAAGAAGTTGTATCAAAATACAATGGGAACATATCTTGTTACCAGAACTATTAATGAAATAAACAGTATATATTTATTTTTTTTTTTTTATGTGAAAACAGATTTTTAAGAAGTACTTACAATCTTTCAAGAAGGTTTAATCCAGAGAAGGAACCATTCTTCAACTCTGTTATTTTATTGTTACTCAGAATTCTGTAAACAAGAACAGAAAAGAACAATATATTACATATTTGATAACAAATTATTTGCTGCAGCTCACACTTCTAGTGCTAAGACTTCTAAACAATCTTTCTGCTTAGCAGTCTTTACACCAAACTACAATACCTAGCTATATAGCAGCACTGCCCAAATACCACACAGGAAGAAGGAAGATTTTTTTATGTTAAGCGCCCTATGGAACATGCAAGCTCATGTCATAACATGTGAAAGAAAAAACACCGTATGAATCACTATAACACCAAAAACACCATTATGGATCACCATAATGAAACGTTATAACTGGTGTGATAGAAAGTGCAGTATTAAAAAAACTAACAAGTTTACACACTCAGCATGATGTTCTGTCGCACCCATTTTGGTTTTCCAAAACACACAGGACATTGTCCATTTCCTTTTTTTGTACCTAACGTCCCAGCATTCCCTCAGTTATTCAGCTTTCTACCTAATGCAATTCTTTTAAGACGCCTTTAAATGACATCAGCAAGCATTCTGCCTATCCATTACTTCTTCCCTTGAAGAACCAGATCACTGTACTGTTTTCCCTTCCATACAAATAACTGGATCAAAGGTTATTGAACAGGAGGTTCAGAGAGACCTTATCACTCTCTACAACTACTTCAAAAGGAGGCTGCAGTGGGGTCAGAGTCTGTCTCTTCTCCTAAGTAACAAACAATAGGAAAAGAGGAAGTGGCCTCAAGTCGCACCAAGGTAGGTTCAGGTTGGACATTAAGACAAACTTCATTGAAAAGGTTGTGAAGCATTGGAACAGGCTGCCCAGGGTAGTGGTTGAGTCACCATCCCTGGAGGTATTCAAAAGATGTGTAGATGTGGTGCTTAGGGACATTATTTAGTGGTAAGCTGTGCTAGGTTAATGGTTGGACTTGACGATCTTGGAGGTCTTTCCCAACCTGATTGTATGGATCTATTAAGCCCCCTCTAGCCAAGTATCCTGTCTCCAGCAGCCATCTGCAGATGCAACTTATCCTTAAGCTAAGAAATTCCTTGGAGGCTTCCTTACTTAGGAGGTCCTGCTTTCTATATCCTAGTCACTAAATTTTCCTGTTTTTCTTTTGAAACCATTTGTGAATGCCGTTTTGGTACCCACAACACTCCTTAGCAGGTGGTTTCACAGTGCAGAACTGTTACATAAGGAACCCCTCATCTCATTTGTTTGGATCACTGTTTCTACCACCTGCAGCTGGTGCTCCCTACTTTTTATAGGGAAGGGAACAGTACTCCCCACCTACCCTCTCCTTACCACCCACAATTATGTAGAAAACCTCGATTGTCTCTTGCCAGATGGAAGACTCATTAATTACTTCTCACACAAAGGTAATTTTTTGCCATCTTAACCTTTTCTGAGCTCTCTCCAGCTTTATTAAACCCAAAATATTTTGAGACAAAAGTACCATAACTGAAGTAGTACTCAACACATGGACAAGTCGCAAATTCAGACGGTGGCATAAGCATGTTCTATTTTGTTTCCTATGGTTTTCTTAACAATTCCTAACACCTGATCTGCCTTTACCACTTGTACTGAAAACTGAAGTTTTCTGATCAGGTCAGTGCCCATCATCTCACATACGAAGACAATTGTTGTCATTGTTGTTCCCAACACAATTTTTACTTCTCTAGTGTGCTGCTTCTGCCATTTGTTGCCCAGTTAGTTTCATAAAGTTCTTCAGAAATTCTTCAATTTACCCTCAGCCTCAAATTGTCACCCCCACCCCCCCCAAACCCTCTTTTACAGGTCATTAATAAATACATCATACACACAGGTCTGTAAGACTCCACTCCATCAAGAGAATTGACCATTGACTTACAGCAGATACAAGTTTTCCAAGGTGCATATCTCTCACTTTTTCCAGTGCAAACATCAGACTTGGAAGCATGTAGTTCCACAAAACCGGTGCACTTCTAAAAATCAGCAGTGTATTTGCCACCCTCCAGCCTTCAGAAATCAAATTCATTCTGAGCAAGACTTCAGACATTCATCATTTGACTTTTTCATCCCCAAGTTCTTCTAAAAGCTCTCCAGTGAAAACCAGCTCATCCTGCAAATTTATTCACTGTCAGCTTGTTCCATAACTTCTGCTACAGTCACTTCAATTTCTGACAGATCCTCTATCAAATGTGTCTTGCAGATCCAGCATGTCCATGCTCTTCTTCACTTACACCAATTATATCTTCAGGCTGGATCACACTACTTCAGCACTAACGACTGCCACTAGGAGATTTTTTTCCAGTCTGCTACATCTTTCAGATATCCTTTACAGTAGCAGTAAAAACAAACACACACACACACACACCTTTCCTCCAATGCATAAAATTTATTATCCGATGACAAGCATTAGTACTTCAAAGCTCATCATGAATAAGACAAAACTAAAATACAGAAATACTGTCTATGAAAACAGCACCTTTTTGACACAGCCATATATTGCATTAAGCAGTTTTCTTCTCCGGGTTTCTCAAAGATCGCCTCAAGCGTCTATGGTTTAGACAAACAGTGAAGGCAATTTTCATCTCAAAGCTTTGGCTTTGAGTCAATCTCTCTCGATCACACACATGCAGAGAATTGAGACAGCTGAACAATTTTTGTGAAAACCTTTCCATTTCCAATCTGACAGGCAGAAGGTTTGAAAACTCTTGAAGTTAATATTGAATCATTCAACCAAGGTAACAGTTCTGATGCTAAAAGGAGGAGATCCTGTTCTTTCTCCTTCTCTTCCACCCATACCACATATTTCAGCAACCCATCCAAAGCCATCCCTGGTGCCCACTGCTCCATAAGCAACATTAAACAAACACCCCAGGGAACTTTCAAGAGGTGTCATGTCAATTACATGAACAATTACATGTCAATTGCACAACTGCGATCAACATAGTGCTCTACAGAGTCAGCCAGTCCTGTGTGGAAACTGATCAACGGCGGAAAGGTGAAAGGATAAGAAAAATACTTACTTTTAGAAGTATACCAAAAATATGCTGGTATGTGTGCCTATGTCTGTAACATTCACTAGAGTGTCAGCTAAGAAAGTCTGCTCTTGCAAAAATACAGTTCCAGAGTCAGATGCATAAGTTATAGGAAGGAAGGAAAACTGGACCTTGGCTGCATCTATGATAACCTCGTTGACCAAACAAATGAAAACACGCAGAGTTTTTTTTAAAGACAGACAAACAAATCAAGGAAACAAGGGTAATCTTTTCAGAAATCAGCAGGTATTTCAAGGAGTCCTTGCATCAAGGAAGATCCAACGCAGAACAGAAAAACAGAGGCTGAAAAGGCTGAAATTTGGCAAGGCAGAATGCAGACATTTTTAACAGCAAAAAGATTTTATTTTTTTTTAAATCTATCTTCAACACAGAATGCCTGCAAAACTATTAATACTTAACTGAAGCATTAAAATCACATACCCTAAACCCTTTGAAAATACTTTTACTTCTATTCAAAGAGAGAAAGGATTCAACCTAGACAGTAAGTAGAAAGGCAGGTACAGGATTCATTTTGCAAACCTAAACCATCTAGCTAAACCTACAGGAAAGTACATCTTTATTTCAACATCCATCCTGGTTCCAGAAACACGCAGGAAAAAAATGGAATAAAAAGAAATGAACAAAGAAGCTTATAAAAAATTATTACTTAATGCAAACTGAGCATAAGGCATAACAGCTGCAGCAGAAAAAAAATGTTTACAAATAAAATGAAAAGAAAAAACATGAGGGTCAAACAGAAAACATCGAAGTCGACACAAGCAAACAAACTACAATCTTTAGTGGCACAGAAATCTTTTCTGTTTTAGTTATAACTGACTTCATTTCATGAAATATTGATTTTACCTATACTTTTTCCAGGAAAAAATAGCTATTCAAAATGGAGCAGAAACCTCTTCAGAAGTAGCTATAACCAACTGAACTAAATTTAAATGAAATAAAAATTACAATTCTGTAAATAAATAATCAGTTTTCTGACATTGCCTATAAAATAAAAGGCCTAAAGTAGAAGCCTCTGAATATCTGTTCACTAGGTAAATTTCTCTCTGGAGTGTGATGTACAAATTATAGTCAGCCTGATTTAGTATTTTTTCTGCAGAGGCTGTTAGTTGCTTAACCATAAAGGTTTAGTACAATAAATGATAGATTTTATAACACTCCATATAACGTAAGACATTTCATCACTCTTAATGTTGTAAGTGTAATCTTTAAAAAATGCAGCTTAAACTTGCTATTAATATATTTAGTCTATATGTTATTAGAAGTGTTTAGGGATGTAGCATAAGATGACAAAACACAATAAAGCATTCACCTCAAAGTAGACATTTTATATCCACTTTTACAATTCCTGTGCATTAATGTGCAGTGAAATGAACTATTATGTACCACTTAGACACAATTATTTTGTGATCAATAATAATTTTAATTTATTAGTTTAAGACCATAATTCTTCCTAAGAGGCAAAAACACCTGAACTTGTGCATCGTTAAGAAGGTGAGTGGGAAAATGAGCATGAGTGCACACTCCACTCAACCCCTTCTTGTTCAACTCTTCTTAAAGAAGTGACCTCACACATAACTGATGCCGATTTCCATACATCTCATAAGCTCCAGTTTAGAGTCACTGTTTTTCTGTTGGTTGGTTTGTTTTTTCTGGTTTAGACTTGGGGCGTGTTTTTTGTTTTGTTTTTCAAACGATCAACAGTACCTGCTTGGAAGAAATGCATTTTGCTTTTCCACTGTCCAACCCTTATGTAAGAACACAAACTGAGATGTGGATCTACTTTATGCAATTACTTAACAGCAGCTATTAAATGTGATGTAATCAGCCACTTCTTTATGACAGAGAAGAAAAAAATCAAGGCTTGTTCTATTTTTACCTTTAGAATGAGGTAATAAAACACTAAGTGAAAAAAGTTTTGTTCTATAAAACAATTTTGGCTTGTCAGCAATAAAACAACCATTATTACGACAGAAGTCAACTAATCATGAATTTAGAATACATCTCCAAACTTCACAAATGAATCCCTTTCATAGGATATTACTAAATTACACATTAACATCCATTAACATTATTACAAAATAGTCAAAATGGCCTCCAAGAAGTATGAAGACTGGGAGACAGTAACTTGTAGCTGAACGTTGAAGTAGCTTCCAGAACAAAATTTAAGAGAGTCCAACAGCAAGCCAGGAAGCAGAAAATAGAGCAAATCATTTCACAGTGGTGGTTGTATACTCTTAAGGACTAGGAAAGTGACCACCAGCAAAAAATGGACTAAAATAACCATCGGTACAACCAAGAAAAAGGCTTTCTGTTGAAAGCAGTGAATGTGCAAAAATAAATATATTTATCAAAGTTTATCTTGTAGAAACTGTGATTTAACAAGGACATAAAAACTGAATTTAGCACAGTTAGTACTTTGCCTTCTAGCAAATTACTGGTGTCAAAGGTAAAGAAACATTAAGTAATACACTGAGCAGAACTTGAACAGTACTTGCTTAAAAGTAATCCCTGAAATGAAAACATTCTACAAGCTATTCTACAGAAAAAGAATGATGAATCTTTCTAAAGCCTCTACTAAAGCAGAGAGCATTTTCCAATTTTTTATATTTTTCATATGAGGAAGTTTAGCAATGAAACATTTCCAAAATACAAGTTTGTAACAGGTAAAAAGATCTGTGCTATCTTACTATTATGCACATTAGGCAATATTAACATTGTAAACTAAAACACTAAACTAATGAGGTTACTGAATTACACCTGTATCTGTTTATCTTTCTTTTTTTTTAAGCCAGGAACATACTAACTTTATACGATATAATGACAGACCAATTTTTTTTCTGCACAATCCCTGTATCATTAATTTACAAAAGGAATGATGCTCATTTTGTGCACTGCTATTCAAGACTTTTTCCTGATACTCAGTGTGCTGCCACATTCTTTATTACCTTTAAGGACAGAATTCTTAATTTCCAGTGAAATACAGTGCCCATCACTGGACTACCTCAATTAATTTTCTAATCAAAAAAATACTAAATGAAAGAAATCTTGGAAAAATAACACAACTGAGGGATAAAGCAGAATGCAAGAATGAGTACCAATGTTGCTGAAAAATCACACTACCATGAAGAGAAATGCTTGCGAAATTATAAGCTTAACAACCAAACCTCTCTTTCTAGTACTTCAATTTTTCAACCTAGGATAAGATGGAAAAGTCAAGAGAACACAGCAACGTCTATTTTTTTTCCAGCACTAACTCCATGTTGCCAGTCCTAAAGCTAACCAAAAGCACTGGCAACCTAACCCTTGTGACCACAATGTTCCCAGAGCTTCCTCCAAATTCTCTCCTCCCCTCCCCGTATCTGTAGCAACTGCATCAGTTTAAGAGACGACTGACTTTTTCTGTGGCAACCCTCCTGTCTTATTCCTCTCCCTTTTCCTGGCTTTCCCACTTCTTAGCCAGCAGCTATACACTTTTTAGGATTCTCCCTTGCAGTTTAGTTCAAGCGTACCCTACCCCTTCAAGCTCCACACATACATGCACCAGAGGAGCTCACTTCATGGGAAATACCGCAGACACCCAAGTCTAGCCAGACCCTCCCAGCTTAAGCTGTTACAGCCTAAATGTTCTGTACGCCCTATCGCAGAAGCAGTAATTATAGCCCATGCTGTCAAGCCCACAGTGTCACGTATTTATATTTCCAACGCGCACATATTACCTGATAAGAAAGTGCTTTGTCTAGACATGATTTGTCTAGACATGTTAGCAAGTACTTCCTGTCAACTCCTAACACATGAAGACACATTTTCACAAAAATTTATATCTTAATACTATAGAAGTCAACAGCTTTTGGACAATTTAGCTCCCCAAACTGATTCCACGTGGAGCCAGACACAGCACAGCAGTGAGGAAAGGCCCCAGAGCGGCCCGGCCGGCACCTGAGAAGCAGCTGAACGGGGGCGTCACTGCCTGCCAGCAGTGGGGAGACCCCGCTCCCCTCTCCCTCACACTACACCAGCCCCGTGCCAAAAGCAGGGAGGGGGGCAGGAAGGGGACCCCCAGTCGGCAGCACGGAGCTGGAACGCCTGCGCAAGGAAACAGGCAGGGGTCTCTTTAACGAGACCATCGGCACAGTTTTGAGCGTTTGCGTAAATGCCTGTCAACAGCAGAGGCTGTCACCCTGAAACAAATTTGAGGTATTAAATGGGCTAAAATCCTCCAGACATCTTACCGGATGATTTTAGAAATCAGGGCACAATTTGTAAATTCTGCCTGATGCTAAGTTTCATGGTAAGACCTGTTCTTTAACAAGGGTTACCTCATAATGAGCCCTCTTTTCTGACAGAAAAAGTCTACGTTCATCTCCTCAGATGGAAACACATCATGTGGACAATACCAGAACAGTTTTCCAAGACATTGTTATATGACCCCCATCCTACAGGCAACCTGTTACTAATCCTACACAGATTTCCTCCATAGCTGCTGACTTTCCAAAAATTCTTGCTTCTGTCTCACTAAACCACCCATACACCCCCTTCAGCACCTTACTTACCCTACCTTCCATTCCATCCAAAGTCTGATTTCCCAACTCCATAACCAACAAATCCATCCCAAGAAACTCTCCCTGACACCTCAGGTCCTCCCCAGCTGCCAGCAACAGCTTTCTGCCTCCGTTCCTACGGCCCTTCCTTCCCCCTCACTCCGGGGCAGCATGGATATCCACAGGGCAGGTATCTGGACATCACTGTCGGAGGAGCCACAACAGGGCAATCCATGGAAACAGCAATTAATGGCCACTGCAGGAATATAAGCGCAGCAAGACATGGTAGTTTTCCCGGCTAAACAGCTACACCATGAAATCCAAAGGTGAAAATAAAATTCTCTCACTTGTTTACTGTTAAATCTTTCAGATATTTAACAGATGGTTTCTCTCTGATTTTACAACATTTTTAAAATTCATCAATTATTTCATCGCAGAAAGCAAAATATAAGTAATATAAGTAATATAAGTATTTTCATTATCTTCTCTGAAGTTCTTAAATTTAAAACAATTTACTATTAATAATGAAAAGAAATGCTCAACTGGTTTTAATCTGCATGGATTAACTACTAGTACAATGAATGCACTTAAACCACATAGATTTGAAAATTATAGAGACTATAACAGTCAAGATAAAGACTAAATAAAACAGTAATGGCAAAACCATGAATTTGCAACTTATCTGGCCCATGCAAGTACATACATTCAAATTCTGAAAAATCTAATCTTACATCTCCATACTTATTTAAAATTACAACAGTAACATTTGAAACATGAACAAACTGCAAGCAAGAAGGAACAAGACATGCAGTTGTTCATTCTTCATTCAACAATGCAGCACAAAATCTATTTACATTCCTTTAACTTTCAAATGCAAAGTTCTACGGTTTTGCAGATTTGCAGAACAAACAAAACCAGGCATACTACTGATCAATAAAGTCCACAATAAAAGAATTAAAAAGTATTAATCCTGAAAATGAAAACACCACTTTTTGAGGCTAAACACTGCACAACACAATGAACATCTGACATTTACTGAAAGGTTATGGAACATATAAAAGGTGTTGCTTTCATGGATATCCTCATGGGCAATAAAAGGTTCTGGGCAATTCTATATAAATATTTTTCTCCAAAAAAAATTAGAAATTGAATTTGGCCTCATTACAAAATTTTAAATTTGCTCTGCAGAATTTTGCATAACTTACCTCTGTCCTCCTGCCTTTTTTTTTAAACTCTGAGACTCAGACTTGTAACCATCGACTACAGTTGTATTTATGATAAAAAGACATATTTCTAATTACTTCATGTATTTAATTAAAAGAACAATGACCTCTTTTTGAAAGCCACCTAAAACAATTCAAGCACATTTGTATACAAGAATCTCAAAAAAAAATCAGTATTTATATAATCATTATCACATGAAGATTATTACCAATTACAACCCACCATCTACGTTGAAGACATTACTACTACACGAGAAGAAACAACAACACACTATGCAAAACTGAGTGGTTGTCCCAGTGTGCACATAATTACACGATGATGCCTTCAGAAGTTCAGTAGTTATTTAGGCAGAACAAAATACTACAAATTAGATGAAAAAGCTGTTCAAATTGTGACCTTAGTTTTCTTGCAGTGCTCAAATATATACGTAGGCATACACGGTCATAAAAGAATACTATGTATTTTCAATGTCCTATAATAATAACCTCACAATAATATATCAGTTTTGAAACAGGGTATATGGCAAAACGTTAGTTTGATTTTGATTGTGGATTGCTATCTTCTCAATAAAGAGAAAGATGTATTCTAGTAGACTTCTTCAGTATTTACCTATTGTTTTGTGTACAAGCCTAACAGATAATGAAGTATCACTACCGATTTTTCCAGGTTGGATGCCACTGGTAGATGGACATGCACAAGTACTTACGAATGACTAAACTATGGATATGACAATTCTCAAGTACTGTACTGTCTCTGCTCTGCCACATGTTCTTGAGGAAAACATTTTTACACAGTCCATGCATCCACTGGCTGAAGAAAGTGTTAAGATACGTCTCCCTGGGAGTTATTAGCCTTTTGTGTCTTCAAAAAATGTTATCAGCTATTAGTACAGAGCACTTACAACAGTCCCAGACAGACTACTTCAACAAAAAAGGGATTAGCTGTCAAGAAAACCATTCAAATTAATAATGCAAATGTACTTTAAAAAAAAGAAGCAAACTTCCACAGAATACAGTTACTATGCCTGTATTTCCCGTTTGTCAATTTTTTGGTAATGAACGTCTTTTTCTAAGACATAATAAAGAAATGCTCAACTAAATAAAGCAAGTGAAATCAAAACAGTTTAGCAAAGCATCAGACAATGCCTCAAAAAGGGAGTATAAAAAATTATGAATATAAAAGTCACTACATAATAATAATGTGCTTTATTTTAAAAACTTGAAGTCCTTTACTGCAAGTAGGAAAAAATTACTCATTTAACTACACATAATTAATGTAATTACAATGTCATCGCACACTGTGATAGGAATGACTCCTTGTGATATGAGTGACCTTTTGCTTTGAGAATCTGGGAGTATAAGAATTTGTGTTACAAAAATGGAAAGGCTTTGGAAGTACCTGAAAGGCCAAAAAAAAAATATGCCTTTCAGATGCTTAATGGATACAGTTCAATATGGTTATATTTAGAAGCTGGGTAAGAAGTGTGACATTTTAAGATGTTTCTTAACAGCAATCCAGTTAACCGTATCTTTGGACGGTTCTGAACACAAATCCAGACTAATGTTCTGGCTTGTAAACCCTAATGCTTGTAAGTGCCAACACTGATACTCACGTTCCTATCAGAGTAGGTGGGTAAGCAAAGTTGCAGACCAGTAAGGCTCCTATTTCAGTAACAGTTCTTTACTGAACATACATGCTTTTCCTCTGTTTATTTAGATTCCTATAGCATAACCTATATGTAACCAGTAACCAAAATTCTCAACAAGGATTATGAGTTCATTGGCTTGTCTTCAGTGGGATTACACGTTCCCTTTCACAGAACAAGCTATGAGATCATCATGTGAGCTTGCATCAAAGAAAGAACAGCAATAGTTATCTTATCTCATGAGTATACGTGAATATAGCGTGCTCCTTACTTAAATGTGAATCATGGCACTGACTTCAGTATCTAGTGAAACACAGTAGACAAAAGCACATAGCTACATTCACCCAGTTATATTATCTTCACACCAAAAGCATCTCATCTGGCCGGTTAAACTACAAAGGTCAAAGCCATCTCTGGATGTTACTGTAGGTACACCACCCTTCATTTGCATCCCAATCATTTTTATTATATAAGGCTACAAAATAGTCAGTCCCTTCCTTAGGGACTAACTATAACCATAACTAGAGGTCAAATTCCATAGTGAATTTGAGTTACTGCTTTGTAAAGCACTAGCTAATTCTAATTAGATTCTAAACGAATCTCAGTTTACAGTACAGTTTTAAATCCTAAACACTACTTATTCTCCTGTACACACCTCTCCATACTTTAATGTTCTTCCTTCAGCAGTTGCTTTCCTTCTTAAACCATAAAGCAAATTTACTTTGTCCTTTATTAATTGAAATCAAGTTAGGATATTTCTTCCTGAATTGTAACTAAATATTCTAACCAACCATAACTAGTACAGACCTAAATTACAAGCAATGAAAGCTTTTGTGGCAAACAAATGCCAAGCACTTCATAATTTAAGTGACCTTGCCAAACTTACCAATACCAGTGTTAACTGCCACCTACAAAAGCCTGGCCAACATCCTATGATGCTACTCATTTATCCTTATTTCCACTATTTTTCTTCCTTCCTTACTTTTTAGTGAGTTTTATCCTCATAAATGTTTAATTAGAGGAAAAATACTGAAATATGCATGCTAAATGCACAGCATCTCACCCACTGAATGTCTAAGAGTTTGACCGGTGATGAAGATGGAAGCGGGATCTCCAAGAAGAATATAATCACTAAATTTGAGCCCCTTCTAGCTCACTCACAGAAGTGTAATAAATTATAAAACTTTATAAAAGTCTTTATATATGATTGCTTTCTGCAAATTAAGAGTCAACATAAAAGAAAATTAACTGAATTAAAACGCAGCTGATCTACACAACAGTAACCTATTTTCAGCTACTTATCTCTACAGCAATCCACTAATCCAAAAAGCTATAACAGAACTAGTATTTATCTTAATAGAAGGTTCCCACAAGAATCAAGATTTAAGATAACTTAGGGCAGTTTGACTCTAATCAGACAACCCTTCCCACCAAGTATTGCAGTTCTAAGTATCAGCTTGGAGGGAAAAAAAAAAAAAAAGGCAAGAAATTTTGGCAGACAATTAAGTAACAATTAACCCAGCCATCACTAATCAACATGGTATTGAAATGGCACATAATGGCACATGGCAACCCACTTCACAAATCACCAGAATCTTCTAACCAGGTTAACACTGATTCAGGAAAAATGATATGGAAAGTCACGCCTCAGAAGTGAACAAACTTGAAAGATCCCAAACCACAACACTTACTGTGTCCGGTCTCTTAGAAAAGAGTATTGGTTTAATAATCTTTGCGTTATATTTAAGTAAAACTTCAAAGTATGTGTTCACATTAATTGTATCAACATAGTTATGATACTTACTAGAGTAAACAATGGAAAAACATGTTCTTGCTAAGTCTATTAAAAGTTTAAGAGTATTTAAGTGAAAAAATGTTTCAGAAGTTATCATAATCTTCAAAGGCCAGTTAAAAGTGAAAGCAACTAATTACTGTATGTAGATATGCTCTAGATACACTCTAGATAATGAAGGAGTATGAAGAATCAAGATGAAAGATGAACCATTCTTCCAAATTCTTCTGTGACTACAATTATGAACAAAGGTCCATTCACAGCAAGGCTGCTGTATTTGATATCTGCTTGTCTTTCACAGCAATCACAGCTGTGATTCCAAACTTTTTTGAATCAAAAGATCCCCACTGCCAACTTCTGCATATCACCCAGACTAAGAAATACTTTTATCTTTTTTTTTTTGTGAATGCTATATGCTTAACAGCTAATCAGCTGCAAATCTCTTACAGCTAAAAAAGACTAAAATGAATTTGTTGATCAAACAGCTGTCACCTTTCACCTTTTGCTTTCTTGTCGACTTCAGAAACTTCACACATCAATATTTCTGGTCGCTTCTAACAGGTCATTTAGAAATATTCTCTGAGCCCTTACATACTGACAAGCTGAGCATAACTACTTTGGCCTTGATCATCTCCCTTTTTTGTTCTTCCCCTTTCTCATAGGTCCACATCCACGGGACTGGCATATACATCTCACCGTAACTTCCCAAAGAAGCCCTTCCTTCGTGTTTAGCGCTGCCGAAGTTCACAAAGACAAGTCAAACTGTTGTTCTCATAACATAAGCATATTAAACTCCAATTATTTCTAGATCTTTCAAACCCGTGATTTCCTGTCAAACAAATAGGTATCTTATGCTAGACCTCATAATAGAGTTTCTTTTCATAAACTTCCTTGCGTGCTACTTTGTTGCACTTGAACCTCCCCATAATTGCAGAGGCTCCTTAAAAAAATGAACACAGGTTGCACTTTTTGGGCCATCCACTGATGAGGTTCAGTGTTGCTGCATATCTTCTTTGCTATAGAGCCTGGTGAACGTCTCAAGGAGAAGAAAAAAACAACTTGCATATCCTTCGTTTACATGTGCATGCTCTTTAGATGAGCAGCAATACACTTCTTACTCTGGAGTAAGCTGCACACCCAGTTTGAACTTGTTATTCAAACGGACGAGCCAGGATTAAGTCCAGGTAAAAACAACACGCCTACTGTTACCTGAAAGTAAACTGACGTTTTCCTAAGAAACAAACTAAGTCCCTTTGGCTGTGTGACAATATTTGTTACCGCCAAGCTCCCTGCCTGCCACGCACCGCGCGGCTCACGCTCCCTACTCACGCTCGGTGAACACAACCACGGTCCTCCGAGGCTGGCTTTCCCCTGAGAGAAAGTTCAAAATTAAGAAAGAAATACGCCACAGAGCTCTTTAGAAGTTTAAAGGCGACTCTTCGCGGGATAAAACGACGCCGGAGTTCCCAGGCAGCCCCAGCACGGACCCTTCCCCCCCACACACATCGGTCCCCCCCCCCCACCGCCCGTACTCACAGCGTGACCGTGCGGTTGGGCAGCGCCTCGGGAGGCAGCACCCGGGCGAGCTGCAGGTTGCTGCACACCACCTTCATCTCCACGGGGCCGCCGCCCGCCGCCCCGGCCGCCTTCCCGGCGCTCTTGGGGCGCCCGTCGTACTTACAGCCCGGGGGCAGCGCGGCGCCACCACCGCCGCCCCCCAGCACCGCCGGGAGCAGCAGCAGCAGCAGCAGCGCGGCCAGCAGCCGGGCCGGCCGGCGGCGGCGGTGGGGCCGAGGCGGGCGGCAGGGTGCGCGGCGGCCCGGGGGCAGCATGGCGGGGCCGCGCGGGGCGCTCAGGGCCCCGCTCCTCCCGCAGGAGCCCCGGGGGGAGAGCAGCGAGCTGGGCGCCGCGGCTCGCCGTGGCCTAGCTCCCTGGGGGCGCTGCCGCCATGGGGCGTCGGGAGGGGGCTGCGGGCGGGCAGGAGCCGCCACCGCTGCCGCATCCGCCCTCGTCTTTGTGTCGGGGCCGGGCGGGCTCCGAGCGGCGGCAGCGGCAGCAGCGCCGCCTTCCGCCGGTGTCGGAACCCCGCGGCCGGCGCCCCCCGCCGGGCCTCGGCCTGACCGCGCAAGCGCCGCCGCCTGGGCGGCCTCCAGCGCGCCTGCGCCTCGCCGGCTGAGGGGACGGGGTGGGGAGGTGCTGCTGCCCCCGGGAGAGCCGTGGTGCCTGCCCGGCGTGTGAGCGCCTCCTCGGGGGAACCCCCGGCCGCCCTTCCGCCGCTGTGGGGCACTGCCTGCCGTCGGTGCCTTCCTCCTGCGAGCGCCCTGTCTGGGGGAGTGCCCCCTTCCCAGCGCTGTGGGGGATGGTGGTGCTTTGTGGGCGCCGTTCCCCTCGTTGCTATGCACGTGTGCCTCATCTCTCGTCCCCTGCTCTGGATCCGCGGTTGTCCACAAGGGGCTGTTTCCACTCATGCCTCATGGAAAAAGGGTTATCTTGTGCCTGGGTGCTAAATGGCCTTTGTTGTCATGATGTCTTGCCCTCTTAATTCATCTGTCCTCCTCAGGTCATCCCGGTAAAAACAAGCAACTGTTACTCCCACTTCACAGCCAAGGAGCCAAAAGATGGAAAAAGTCATTTCAATATCATCAATCTCACAGGTTAAACAAACAGAAACACCATATCTACAATGAGTCTTTTCATTATACTCTCGAGACTGCTTTTCTGGGTGTTGTCGGGTCATTTTTGCACTTTTCTAAGCAGCCAGGCTGGCCAGGCCCAAATGCCTTTGTGCCAATGACAGTAGAAGTTCTCAGTGCGTTCTTTGCCTCCAGTATGTGTGAGATTAATAAAAGAACTGTCATCTAACTTGCAACCGAATTACAAGAACTGGCAGCACCTACTTTAAAAGTTTAAGGAAAACTTTCCAGAACCAATGGGAAGTTGTTGGTCCCTAATTAAGAACTCACAAAGCCACATCGTTGCAGAAGAGTGCTGGCAAGTAACACCCTTCAAAATACCCATTGTTACAGAGAAATGCAATGCTAGGTATTGGCACTGACAGCTGCCACAATGAGGATAAGAAAATCTTTAGCATACTGTTTCCTTGAAATGATCTGGAACACCTCAGGTTGCAGCCCAGTTTTAGATGCAACCTAATAAAAGATAAAGGTGGACAACTGGAGTTGTGGATTGTGGCAGCTGGAACAAGGTTTCAGTAACAGCATCAAAATTACTTGGGCGTGTTGTGGATACTCTTTACCTACCACCATGCTCTCTCTCCTCTGTTTTATGGCCTCTTACAAATCAAAATGGAGCCTGTCTCACTTAATGAAATTGTTGACCAGAGTACAAAGAGACCATAGTTCCTTGAACTTTTATATTAGTCACTGAGTCACTCAGCAGGACCAGCCTGATCTGGATGAGATGCGAAGTCACAATTATACTTGAACCAAATTAGGTCAGGACATGAAATACAAAATGACAATGTCTGTGCTCTTATGATGCTATTGTGGCAACCATAAGAAAATATATATCTGATCAACATATAGCTCAGCAGTATAAAGTCAATTCTTCAGTTTGAGGCTTTGTTTTAAACAAATTCAAACTGGAAAGTGAATTTCTGTTGGATCGGTGCTTTGCATCATGGAGCCCCATTATTTTTGACCTGCTATCAGGAGCTTTATATCTGGATTTACTCTATCAAAACATGGCCCAAGATAACTTTTCTACTCAGAATTAGTCTGGAGTTAAGCAGCTCTTCACGTTTTCTACTTTCTTTTGCCTTCACCTATGTCAGTTCTACGGTATGGTTCACTGCACAGCTACATAAAGGTAAGTGCTGGCTGAAGCACAACATGTGAAGGTCAACATGGAGACGTGGAGCTGCTGCTTCTGGCAGAGTATATCACTTCAAACCATTGGCACCACCAGAGTTTTGGCTTAGCATCACCTCAGTTTCAGCGTTGCTAATCAAGATTGCATTTCAGTGCTACTGAAGAGAACATTCCCATTTTTTTCTGCAGCTATTTGTTCTTCTCCCTTGCCTTGCATTTGTGGTAATTCATTGTTTAGACCACATTAGTTTCCAGTTGCATCAGGGAGGTGATCTACATTGTCTCATAACGTAAAGGTGATGATAGAAATGGTGACGAGGAACTATTTCTTCTGGTGACTGCAGTCGTAGACCATTTTAACTCTTGATTTTCCCATAATCCTGAAGAGACAAATTCTCACCACTATTTTTCATATTAATGTCCTGTCCACTTTCGTTCCTTTTATTTTATAGATTCACTTGTTTCTTGACCTTGGTGTTTCTCAACAATCTGCTCTGTTCTCACCACTTCTCTGAGCTCACCCCTGCTAAGGTCTCTAACTATGTTTCCCAGCTGCAAATCTCCTACCATTTTAAGTGATGCCTTTGTTTAAACTGGTACTATTGAAACCTCGAAGTGATTTGTTGATTTTTATTTTGTTGTCTTCTCTTAGTTACTCTGCTTCTGCAGTGAATCTAATTCCAAAGCATATTGTTCCTCACCTGTTTTCAAAAGGCTTGAAAGCTTTAAGCAAAAGGCTGTTCTTGAAGGCTTGTGCTTTTACCCTCATCTTTTCTCCATTGTGCAAATACTGCAACTTCCATTTTCTGCCAAAGATTTGAAAAAGTATTTTTTTACATTGACTCAGAAAAGCTTTTCATCCAAAACATGTCTCACAGGAATCACTTAACATATTTCAACTTTTTTTTCTCTTTTGAAATGTAATTTTTTTTTCCACATTCATTAGATCACTACCTGTATTGTAGTTGTGGTGGTCTAAGGATATAAGGATGAAATTATGTTCTGCAGCTGCTTCAAAAACCAGAAAGTCCTGTTCCTCCTAGATTTCCCACAACCCTTTTACCTTTTAGGTTATATACCCTGTCTCTTGGTCTACCTGTGGTAGTAATCTGATTGTACAATAAACCCATTCAACTCAACAATTAACCTACCCTCTTTTTTTTCCTTTCTCCTTTGTTTTCTGTTTTCTGACAGGTTATGGAGTTGAATCAGCTCAGGGAAGGACTAAAAGATTACCAGTGTCGGAACAAGGCAAGAACACTAGCAAAGGGAGCACAATCTCCTGTCTTAGCAGTAAAGTAAACCAGAATATATAACTTAAAGAAAGACAAGATTTGTAGGGGGAGGCAATATCTTATAGCAGGTGATATGGCTGCAAAAAAGATGGAAAACTGTACCCAAAATTTACAGGACATAGTAGGAGTAGCAACTACTCAAAAATATTCTCTCTTTCTGCAATCTATGCTTCTTTTTCTTAAACAATGAATTAAACAAACAAAAAAAAAAACCCTAACCTTTCTTTCCCTCAATCCTGCAATCCTCTGTCAGTGTTGGTAATCTTGGTGGTGTTGGTAATGCTTTACTTGAGGTGAAACTTGAACTTTTTAAAATGTGTTTTGCTTCCAGATTGCAAACAAGTATGCTTTGTCCTTTTTTCGCTGTTTTCCGTCCCTTCATAAAATCTACCACTAACACATTCAGTTTTGAAAATTAATTTTTTCTCTGTTCATTCTAGTTTACTAATTACAAAATTTTTGTACCCAAGAAATTAGGAAGAGGGGGTGGGAAGTAGGGGAGGGTGAAGGAAATTCTTATCAGCATTTATGTGTAAACAAAGATAGTTTTGGCAGCACTTCAAATCCTTCATGTGTCCTTAGGGTAGAGAGATAAATAGGAGCTCTTAAGTGATTTTTTGTCTGTCTTTCATTCTGATTCTTTACTTTGCTTACTCCTGTCCATTGCTTTTATCAGTTCAGATTTCACATCCCTGCACATTTTTCTTGAGCTATCATCACCTTCATCAAAATGATTGTTCCCTAATTTTCCTCACAAGGGACCATCATGCTGCCCCTACTTCTCACTGCCATGGAGTGTTCTACCTACCACATTTCATCTCTTTCCTTAATGGATTGGGACATATGTTTTGTTTGCTACAGCAATCACCAAGGAAGAGGAAGCATTTGGTTGCTCTTAGCTATGTCTGCAATACTGTGGTTATTTGCTATTCCAAGTAGACAGAGGTGATGATAACTGCTGGCACACACACTGGCTTGCTATTAACCACTAAATCCAAGCAGGCACAGAGTCACCTTTATACAAGTACATCTTGCGCAACTGTAGGTTGTAGTATTACATCTCTGCCTCTGTCAGTTCACTTACTTTGTCCGAGCTCTGCTGTTGGCTTGTGACAAACACAGGCGTTCCCAGATGCGTAGCTGACGTTCGTCATGTTGGACACAACAAACTTGGGTACTGCTGTGTTCGAGGGTCAGGATCTTCAGTGTCAGTAGTAATATATAACTGGGTGAAATTATAGTTTTTAGACTCAGTTGGGAAAACTGAGGAGAAACACTACTTCCCTTTACCTGGTTGTTCCTTTAAGTAGACGTGAGTATTTCAAGAATGCTTTGGCAGACCCCCAAACATTAGTTGGCTTAGTTTGTGAACTTCTTATGGAAAACTTTTTGGAAATGCTTAAAAGAAGACTGCTCTCTAAGTTGTTTATTTAGAAGTCTCTGGTTTTGGTTTTCAGTAAATCCCAAATTAAGCCAGAATTAGACAGTGATATTTTGTATGTTAAAACCTGAAATATCACCAGATGCACTTCTGCAGAAAGAACAGTCGGCCCTGAAGATTTTCATGCTTGATTTTTCTTTGCCTTGAGCAAAGGGAAAAAAAAGTACCATGTGGATTCAGCAGACTCATGCAGGGATCTCATTCCTCCTCTGCTGTCTATAATTGTAGGTGGAAGACTGACTATGAAATACAGTCTCATTGCTAAATTTTTGAAAGCAATGTACACTGCAAAGAAATGTGTAAAATATATTGTGCCAGGTTTCTTTCTGACATGCTATCCAATTACCACTTTTTTAGTATTTGGCCTCCAGATAAATGTTTCATGTGACTTTGAAACCTCTTGGCTTTTTATATATCCAATGTGAATTTTCAATAAAATAAAAATAAAAAAAGTTATAGAAATATATATCTGCATGTGCGAGGAAGAAGTAAATGCAGTTCTTGTAAGACCTTGCATTGAAAATGTTGCTAAAATGTGTAACTGTCACTTTAACCCCTTCTGAAAAGATTGGCATCTGTTAGGCACATTACTCAGCATTAATAGACTTCCAAGCAATAAGCTACTAATAAAAATGGAAATAAAGTACTTTTCCTTCTATTCCTTGTCATATGTCATTAAATACTCTAAAAGATGTTATAATGAAAGTAGGATCCAAAGACACAGATTTAGGGAAGGGAGTAGAATTAGCAGGGAAAATACAAGCTGAACTACTTCGTTACTAACACATCAGTGCTTATGGCTGAAAAGAAGGAAATGGTATTCCAAGATGGTAGTGATTATGTCTAGCCAGATAGATGGGGATTTGCACTGTTGTGTGAACAATGCATATGAAAGAAAAGCTGTCTGATGCTTAAGCATTCAAATGGTTCAGAAGTTAAACTTCCTTAACATGAATACTTTGAAGAATTTCCTGCGTTCCCAAATCTTATCACCTTAGATTTTACAGAACATTAACTCTAGAAAAGTCCCAACTTTATTGGCTGTGTAATGGTGCCTGAAGCAAGAGATTCTCTTTTTCTTCCCCTGCAAAGTGCCTCAAATTGAGGCAGAAAACTCTGAAGAAAAAAATAATGAGAAAGGCTAATATGGTAGTTGAAATAAAAAGGCTACGCTGGCCAGAGGCAAGTGATTTCAGAGTACCATACTGACATGGGAATGTAGCTCAGACAATGTCCTACAGGACTGTGTCAGCCCAGCCACACATCGGGGCTCGGAGGTGTACCTACATCCAGATCCAGCTGATAGAGCAGGAGTTACAGGCCTGTTGGAGGCAAGAGGTACAAGTTGCCTTTGAGACAGAGGCTGTGTTCTTCTTGTTGTCAAGTAACCAAGATACATCTACACCCTATATGCTAAGTAGACACAGTACCATGCAGAGATGCTAAAAAACAGTAAGTGGATAGGAGAAGCAATGTGTTTTACCATGGTACTCCTTCTGAACTCAAACCCATACCTTTCAGCAGGTGGAGCCACAGCAGTAGGTATAGCATGCTCGTCTGGTTGCAGAGCTAGCGCTCTTGTCATTAGAGAAGTGATCTTTGTGCCACCTTCAATTACAATAAAAACATCCAAAAAAATCTGCAGTAAGACTTGCAGTGATCTTTTATCCCAATACATTTTATCCATAGGATTACTTTTACTTCTGTTAAGCAACCACAAGCCATAAAAAATGAAGCAATAGGAAGCATAATAAACAGCAATTAATACATCATTATAGGTTTGCTTCTCGAGGAGGAAGGAGATTGGGAAAACAAAGGATTTTCATGTCAACATCAGCAAAATTTCTGGATCCTGCATTTTGGATACTTCATCATCCTGACATCCACTCACTTCCATAGGCATTTCAAGTGAAACTATCCATTGAAAACCTTTACTCAAGCAGGCCGCACAGACTATTCACTTTTTTGTTGTTTTTGAAGCAACGGGATTTTATCTAGATAAACACAGCACATTAAACATATCCCATGTTCTGTTTTGTATTTCACAGAAACATTTTCAATTGAGATTTAAGTATTTAATTTAGACTTCATAAAACAGTTAATATATATTAAATAAATAGCAACTACATACTCAAACATATTTGCAGAGTATTATGGCTATGCAATAGGTCCATATCAATTTCACAGTTATGAATCTATTACATAACTTTTAATCCTTTGTGAATGTTTAATAATCAGTATTCAAATAACATACATTAACTGTCCTATTAAATCTAAATTAATTGTGGCTCAGGGAACATTAATTTAAAAGGTTACCTATTTTCCCAGCAGATCTGATCTTTGTTTCATATTTTTTCATTAAAATTAGTCTTAAAGACTGAGTAAATTTGTTTCATTTAGAATATAGTTACTAGGTGCTCTGCATATCTGTGAATCACGTTCTGCCAAGCTTCTCTGCTAATAGCAATATTAAAGATTCTCTCCCATTTCCTTCCAGTGTCATTAGCATTACATGAAGATAATAAAATATCACATATTTGTTTAGGAAAGGTAAACTCTTTTGACTGCAAGAACTGACATTCAGCAGTTCATTAAAATCATTGAATAAAAATTCGGCTGTGGGATTTGCACATTGTGAGTTTACAAAATGGCCATCTCTCAGGATGAGATGTAAGACTGAAAATTTACAGAATACATTTCTTCTCTAAATGAATCAGGATCACCACAGAATTGATTTAATAGTAACTGTATCCCTTGCAGTCTTCTGAATAACAAATGTGAGAAGCTAGCATAATGCTAGATTTAGACTTTATATTTTTTATATTTTGATAAAGACTGCATAGCAATGAGCAATAACTGGCATCAGAGTGTTTTGATCTGTGAACCAAGTTGTGTAATTGGAGAAAGGGACAAGATTCACTGAAACTAATGCCAGAAAAAACTGTTGAGTCATGCCACCTAACATATACTACAAAAAAAACATCAAAAGCCTGTATTGACCTCAGTAAGTTATATCCAATTCAAGCTCTCTAGCAAAATATTTCTGAGAACATCCAGAGCTAGACAAGCCATTGCTTCTCTTCAGAATGCATTCCCAATGACTGTTTACCTTCAGTTTTATAGTAAACATACCAGTTTGAACTTTTCTGCCTTCATGTTTATATTTTTAGAATATTGTATAACTATAAAGGCATTTTTCAGCACCCTGTATCTAATTCTCATTATTTTATCCATATATCCTGATTATATCACCTCTCAGTCTTTTTAAAGCCAGTCTCTGTCATACAGAAGGCTTGCCAGCCCTTTTGTGAATCATTTCTTCAGTCTCTACAGTTTCTCAACATATCTTAAAAAAAAACAGTCACCAAAATTACATACAATATTCCAATATTAGTCTCATCAAGGCCATATGACTTCTTTGTTCACACTCATAATTCCTTCTATATTTCCACTGTCTGTGTTTTGTTTTCCTGCCATTGTCCTTTGAGAATCAGTGTTCAGGAGCCCACTGAGCAGTCTTTGGTTTTGTAGATCTACTTTGAGTTCTTTGTCCTGTCTAGGTAGAATACCTGTATATATCTGTGTATGTGGCAATATGAAGATGCATGTAAATTTTTAAATAGAAAGAGCACATCAGGCTGCTTCCCATAGTGCATGTTATTTTTGCATGAAAGACTCGTTATTTCTGAATAAAACTTCTGATGTCTGAGAGTTCTGTTGCATTGGTGCTATAACAACATCTAACAGGCAAACCACAAGTAAAACAGAACAGCACTCCAGCTCTTCCTCCCAATACAGTTCCCACTTGAAATCTGCAATTTTCAGGTTACAATCATGGTGTAGTTTAGGTTGGAAAGGACCTCTTTAGGTCATTTGGTTGAACTCCAGCTCTAAGCAGAACCAACTCCTGTGTTGGATAAGAATTTGTAAAGAACGAGATAAGGTCCCAAACAACCTGATCTAGGTTCCTTGCAAGTTGATGTGCTACAATCCTAAAGAATCTGTATTATTAACCTGTATATATTATCCATCATTATCATGCATCATTACTTTTTCCAGATTGAAAATTAAAATTTTTCATAGTACCAGAACTAAATCTGTAATGAGACACATGAGAAACATCTCAGTGTAAGGAAACATTAGGTGTATTAATTATTGAACACTTAACCCAGATAACATGTATCTTAATGTAAACGTATAGCATTGATTTCTTTTAAACCAGAATGCTGTTTGGTATGGTGTAATGGCACTGAGAGAAATTACATCTGTGAAGTTACCTGAATTGTTCAAACTTTGTGTCAAGAAAGAACAAGCTCAAACACATTTAAGAGGTGTACTTAAAAAAATGGCAGATGTTAATTTATAATTATTCTCTGTTGAACAATTAAATCCTGTATTGACTTTCGCTATACTTTTCCAGATTAAAAATTCATACAAGTCATTATGCTCTGAATATTGTCACAACAGTACTACCACTTCTGCTCCCTGGAATTCACTCAGCTTTACAAGACATATTAAAGCGAACATCTCTGAGTAAGAGCTATGCTTAGCAGACTCTCCTTGGAGTCTCAGCTACAGGTTAATTGAGCACTGCAAAAAAAATGAATCCTTCATAGATGTACGACATTCTTCATGGTCACAGTGATGACTCAAAACCAAGTGTGTTATTTTTACAAGACTTCCAAATATGAAGTATGTAGTTTTGAACTGTATTTTCTCCTTTTCTATGCAGACCTGCTACATTTGTCCATTAGTTCCTATTTTGCATCATCTTGCAGCCAGGCTGTGCTCCCATAAGTTTGCAATGCTGTGTTGTAGTTTTTGCACACACTGCATTTCAAATGTGTCAACTACCTGTTGCTGGCTAGCTTCAAATCTGATAGAAACTTAATATATCTCAATATTTGCTGCAGGAATAAAATAGCATTGGTAAGGGCTCTTCCATAGTTCCCTCTCATGTCGTGATTATCCTGTGAGCTCTTTTCCTTGAAAGCTGAATATTGAGGGAGCTGATGACAGTAACTGCCTTGAAAGAGCACAGGCCTCATAATCTTGTCCAGTCTTTGGAAACAGGGAGTGTTTAAAGAGAGTTAAATTGTGTTAGCTAAAAGAATAATAGACAGATTTACTGTCCTTTAAAATGTTTAGCTGTTTGCAGCTGAACATTGAGTTTAAGGCCAACATCCAGAGAGCTGATGAGATTTAAGTAATAAATGTCTTTGTGAATCAGTCCTCAGCTACTTAAGAACCAGATATTTTATATTACTTTGCCCTTTTCAAACAGTACCTATTTTCTTTGTCTTGATAGGACTTAATTTTTCTTTCTCATATAAAGCCAAACATTACATCATTTCTGGCTCTTGTCATGCTATTTCTTCCTGTAGTGCTGTAACACTGATGTTGTAGCCCTAGCTCTAGCTTGGCTAGAGCAACGATCTGTAATTTGTTGATTCATGATCCAAAAATAATACGCAAACAGCAGCGCCAACGTTTTACCTTGCTGCAGATATGCACACTTACGGAAAACAAGAAGTATGGGCAACAAGAGAGGGTATGGCCTTGTAGGCCAAAGACAGAATCCATTCCTCTCATCCAGTTTGCGTACAACTTTCTCCTTTGCCCACTGAAGTCATTTATTGCTCAAAGTAGGTTTTATTAGTCAAGTCTTACTTAGTGTTTACTGTTTAATTTAAAATCTGTCTCCACTTACTTCTTTGCTTCTGGAGACCAAGGAGGATTGGGGTTAAATTTATATTAAAATTTTAAAGAAAAGAATAAGTGAGGGATAAGGAAAGATGAAGAATTATAGGCCACTAAATTTAACTTCAATACCTGACAAATAACTAAAACGATTAGCAAAGCAAGAGCAATCAGTATGTAAACAGCTTGAAGAAAATACAGTGATAAATTGGTAACACATTTGTAAAAAGCACAAATCAAGTGAAAACAAACTAATTGTTTTTTTTAATAGAATAACGAATGCATAAAGGAAAAGTGGTAGACACAGAACTTCTTAATATTAGTAAGACACTGATAATGGTTGCTCATTGCATTCTTAGAAAGAAGCCAAATCAAGTTGGATTAGGTGAAACCACCATAAATTGACTACACAGGTAAATAAATCAAACACTGAGAATCTTAATGAACAGTTGAGCTGGTAGCCAGGAAGAGATCAAAAACATTTTAGATGATCAGACATCCCACATAGATCAATTTAGACCTGAAGGGTGTTTTGCTTGCCTTTTTTTTTTTAAAAAAAAAAAAGAAAACTATCATAAAGCAGCATCTAGCGTAAGAAACACCTAAATAAAGAAACTGAGCAGAACAGCAGAAATGTCATCCATTTTGGTTCCATGCCAGCACCAAATACCTTACATCAGCATCGTTTTTCTGCTACACAGCTGAGTTTCTTTATTTAGACATGTTAAATACTCCAGAGCATATCTAAATAGAGCTTTGATTACTGCAGGATTATCTCAAATTTATTTATTGACGTTGCTTCTGTTGACTGATATTTCTGTCCATCTAAAAATTGCATGATTCATGAAATGTTTATGCCCTGTTGTTGTGACTGAGAAAAATGTCTAGTAGCATCAAGTCTCTGAGAACTTTTGCTCTGTTTTCTTTATGAAACATAATAAAGATTCTTATGTTTATTCATTTGTTTTACCACAGCAAATAGGCACACTGTTGGTAGTTAGCCACCTACGCATTTTGACACGTAAGAAAATATTTTGGAAAATAAAACAAAATTTTGTTCTTGTCCCAAAAGCTGATCACTGAGATGTGACTGGAGACAATATTTGCCAGAGATGCGAGAGCCCAAGATATCTGAGAATTCTTTGTAAGCTTTATAGACAGCAATTGTAGCAAGTACATCAGCTTCATCAACATTGTCAAGATTTTTCATAGCTTTTAAGGGAAAGGAACCTCTTTTTTTTTTTTTTAGAAATCTTAAAGAAGGATTATCAGGTTAGTTTTCGAGATTCTTATGAAACTATCTTCCCAAGTAAGAAGGGTAGCACAAACCTGAACAGTGTGCACTAATCAGATCTAACAAGAGAAGATAACAAATGTATTTTAGATACTAGAGTAGAAATATAGTGTTGAAAGGAGACATCATGTGTAAAAGAAAGAAATCCAAAGCATGGAGAATAAGGAGATGCAATAAAAAAGTGTTTTACACGAGAAAAAGCAAATACCATTGTGTTAACAGTTGATTTTGTCTGTCCATACAGATTGCAGTAGTGCTTATTTTAATGTATATTGATTAGAACCAGTAAGATATAGGCAACAAATAAAATCCTAGTCAGTAAAACTTCTGTCACAGTCACTTCTGCACCCTTAACATTGTCCACATAGCATTAAAGTTGGAAAAAAATGCAAAATCACTTCTGATTTCATCAGGAACGGCTTTGCACTCACAAGCACTGTGCCTTCTAATTTCAGCAAAGTACCACATGACTTGAATAATTAATGTTTAAAAGGGCAAGGATAAAATATCATTAAATAGATTGGGGTTACAAGATTGGATGCTTATATTTAAAGGTATAGAGAAGTATTTCATTAAGTTTCTTCAGTTAAAGTATGGCAAGTAAAGATGCAAAAAATAAGGTAACTCTGTTCCCCTCCATGATGAATGCTACCTCAATGTGCATACTAATACAATTTCAATATTACCTGAAGATAAATTTAAGAGTCCAAAACATATAATAAAAATGAATGGATTTAGTTTTTTTCTCTTTATAACTCAATTTCTCAATAACTCACAGGCATATTCATTTCATAGAAAAGAATAAAAACAAAGCTTAATAACCTACAAATACCTGTGTATATTAATTAGATGGAAAATAGTACTTGCTGAGAACAAAGGGAGATTGCAGAGAGGAATTTTTTTTTTCAATGAGTATAGTAGAAAGTAAATACAAATGACTGTGCAATTGTTATTACTGGAGACACCTATGGCTACAGATGCCGCTGCTGTGTCAAAATAGAAGACATGAGATTTATTAAATTAGTTTCTCCTGGCAGTAGACATTATAAGACTTCAAATTCCAAGTCAGAGGCTACGAAGATATTTCAGTACTCTTCCACTTAGGAAGTCCACATGCACCAGTACTTCCTTCTGATGATGCAGTGTGTCAGGCACTTTTTACAAAAGTTCCTGGGAAGGGTGTACTCAATCAGATGTCCCCATTCTTACATGCCAGCTAATTACCATCTTCTTTTACACACTGGTGTTTTGAAGCAGCTCACACAGGGTAGAGATTGTGTAAACCTCTGTACTCTTAAGTTTACTGTTCTTCCTTATAAGTTATAATGGATTTAAGTACTTGACTTTCTATTCTAGAATTAAAATAATTTGTTATAGCATAACTAGACAGATTTATTCATAAGTAACAATATTTTTACTTAAAAGAACCATACAACATCTTACTTCGGGAGGTCTGGTCAGAGATTATAGCTCAAAATATGTTTTAAGGAATGTTTCCTAGAAGATTTAGAAGGGTACATTTTTCCTTTATAAATGAGAAGTTGTAGTGTAACCATGTATATACAAACACACACAGATAAATAGTTCTCCAAGAGCTTTAAATTGTTTTAATTGTTTTAACCCCATAGAAATGCATTTGGCACTTAATCATATGTAAGAATGTAAAACAAGAAAACAAGGTGACAAATATTAATATGGTTATAGATATGTTCTTTCTGAGTGCTTCCAGAAGGAAAAAAAAAAAAAAAAGTAGATAGGGGTTTTGTGGTATGATGGAGGTGAAGAGATTTCAGTTACAGCAGTGTAAGAAATTTCAGGCTCAAATTCTCATTGCTCATAATTACTATTCTCCAAGTGCCAGTTTAGTGAGAAACAGAAAGGCCAGAATCTGAAGATTCTTAAGTGAGCTATCAGCATAATTTATTTTCAAAGACACCTCTCACAAATCTCTACCAACATTTTTTTCCATCAAAGAGGTACAGTTTCTTCTGAGGTGCAGTGAAGAGTATTGCACAGTGATCCATTACACAATGGCCTAAACCAAAAATCGAAGGCCATATCTGACTAAGAGCAGGTGTCAGGAACAGGAAGATTCTAAACAGGCAGAATTGTAATACTGAACATTTAGCCAAGGGAAATACTACAATACACATTATCTGTTTCATTGAGTATAGTCATTCCAATTTCCATTTGCAATCTGGAAGAAGATGTTTCTAACAGCCATGATTTGATCCTCTTGTGGGACATATATCCAAGACATGCAAGACTCTCAAAACATCTATGCTGCACTCAAAACAAACCAAAAACCAGAACACTAGCTCTTGCACATACTAACTATAGCAGAGGCAACCCATAACAGAGCTGTGAATAGCTGTATGTCTATGGCTAAATGGCCAACACCAAGATCAGTGCAGGCTTGCCATCTAAGTATTTATGCAAATCCTTAGTAGATTGCTAAGCACAATTGCTGGTACAGTATCACGACTAACAGCACTTAAGCTAGTTAGCTGAAACTCTAACCTCTGTAAGCGGACAGAGTTAAACATAACCTTCATTACAGCTTAGATTTACTGCAAGAAGGAAGAGCATCACTCCTGACTTGCTGTTGAGATTCCCCATTTCCTTGAAGTGGCTTCTGGTTCTGTTATTGACTTTATCTAATTTTACACAGGGTGAGGAGACCTAATTACATACAATTTTCAGCTTTGGTCCACAGGGCCTAAGCCTTCTCCAAGCATTAGTTTAGACTGAGAGAAAGTTCATTAGCTCAGTGGGGGTTCACAGTCCTTCATCTGAAGTATCTTCTAAAGCACTTCCACACACACACAACGGTGGATGCACTGATTCCAGTCCAGTATATCACCCCTTATGCTCCTAGCTGATAAACAGATTTCAGTGAAAAAATAATAGTAGTGAAAACCCTAAGAGAGATGGAAAGTTGGGATGACCTTCTCAGGGCATGAGAGCAGCCATAGGGAGGTGAAGCTTTATGAATTACAATTAATTTATTCATGACACAGGAAGAAAAAAAAAAAGTGAAGGTGCCTAAAAAGACTTCAAAATAAATTATACTGTATTAGTGCACTAGGATCTAGACATACATTTCAACATAGTTACGTTAGGTCTATAAATAATAGCACGGCTGGATTTCACTCAGGGCTCCAATTGCAGTAACTTCATTGTAAATCAAGTCTTATTTCACCAGTCTTACCCACTTTTGCCACAGGAAAAAGCCCTTTGTAATCCCATCAAATACCTATTTCCTTGCTTTCTCCACATTTTACCCTACCAATCTGAGATGCAGCCAGATTTTGTCTGACTCTCAGTGGTCAGGAAACTTAGTGCTCATATCATGTTATTTTGACTAAGAGCATAACCATATCATAACTACTTCACATTGAATAATCCTTTGTGATTCTGGAGCTGGATAAAAGAGCTGTAAGTCTTAGCAAGTCTATATTTTTGGCTTAAAATGCTTGGAGTGGTTGAGCTGATACTCTGTACATCATCTGCCTCGCTTAGGTAGCATTTGTCAGTGAAACACACTCATCCTCAGTATTTGCACCCCAGATAGTCTGGCAAGTTATTATATTCATATCTTCAGAGTGTGCTCCAATTTTCCTAGGCTCTTTTCTGAATAGGGTATATAATATCAGAAGAACAATTCTGTCTTCATAAATGATGCCCATGTTGATGACTGTGTTGTTTATAAAACTTACCTATTCTACAATCAAACAGTATATTATAAAAATGTGAAAAATATAATGTTTATTTTAGGATCTTACAGATATACAGCTGAAGACCTCCTTCCTTTCCTACATGCAAATGCTATTAAAATCACCTTTTCAGAAATTAAACAGTATTAGGTAGACTCTCAGTTAAGATAGATTTACCTCAAAAATGCGTTCATCCCTCCCTTCAAAAGTAAAGCCCCAAAGCAAAATGCATAGAGTTGCCAGCAGCTTTAGTTTAAGCTAAAATTAGCCATGCTGATTAAGTGGATTTTGCATAACCTTAACTATTAATCCTTCATATTGGTCTTCTTTTCTTTGAAAAATCTTGGAAGTACCAATAACCTAAAGGTTTATACAGTCACTTTTTAATACTACTTAGTTAAGATTTAATCCTTCATATAATAGTTAACATTGGCACCATCTTTTAATAGCTCAAGATTTCTAACAGCCACTTGCTGAACAAAACAGGCACTTGAAATTCCAGGGAAATAATAGCAGCAGACATAAAGCAGAAGAACTTTGATTTAAAGAATTAAAAAATGTACTTACAAGAGATAAAACTAGAGTAACAGTAAGCTAATCTTTCAGTTTTCACCCTTTCTTTAAACAGCATTCTTTCCACAGTAGATTCTCTCCCCCTCCATTTTCTTTAACTCAGGTCCTTATTTTCTAACAGCTAGATTGTCTCCCATCTTAACTGGCCAAGAAAGACATAAATTCAGTTTCCTAGTGAGACCAACGTGGAATTTGTTTCCAAGACTCTCTTTTATAGCAGCCCTCGTTTTATAGGCTCTTCCTCTGCAAAGGCAAGATAGAACTGAGTCTTGGATCTTTCTATTGACGTCTAAGGGAAATTAAATTCCCAAATTAAAAGTTGAAATCATTCCTATTGTCAGATCAGGACAAGGGAGAATCAGGTAGATGTTCTTCATGAGGTAGTGCCTCATTGAAAACGAGACTCTTGTTTGGGGCTGGTCTTGCTAACAGAGGGTGCTCTCCCTGAAGATTAATCTAACTTGTTTTGCTTCAGATTTGCTTCAGGCTAAGAGTGCGAATATGGTTAGTTACCCAAGCTTGACCGACACCTGGAAGCTCATTAGTTTACGATAATTCCTTTGTGTGCCCAAGCCCTGCCTCAGCATTCTACAGCATTTGCTTATATGACTTTTTGTACGAAACGTAATCAACCTTCACATTTTTGTAATAATTGGCATTGTCTGAGATTTATTTTTTGTCACCAATATTTGGAAGAGAATTTGGCAGCCACAGTGATTCTGCTTTCTGCACTTTAGATGTGTGTAACAGAAATCTAAAAAATGAGTAATTGTAGGTAGCTAGTAATTATAGTTCATACCTTTGCTTTGTCAGTCAAATGATTTAAAAAAAATCAATTATAAAGCAGATTATTAATTAAGTGAACAATAAACATCTTTACTCTTTTATATCACTTAGGCTTTTTTCTTCTGTGTTCAAAGATTTATTCATTAATTGCTTTAAACATCACTTAATCAGTAGTGAACTCAGAGCAGCTGAGAGTTGTGTTTTGTTTATATATTTGATCAATACAACCAGCTGAAAACTTTCAGATCATTGATCATGTCATATTCTGCTGAGTAATTTGCCAGTGAAACTGGATATTTGGAAACTGATGACTTAGTGGTTCAAAGGTCGATTTAGTAAAACACTGAAGTTGGCTAAAAGAGACCTTCCCCCCCCCCCCTTTTTTTTCAGTGGTTGGTCTTCTGGATGGTCCATGATCTCATCTCCACTACAGTTTTCATCTCCTCTTAAATAATGACAGATTGTTTTTCCATAGATCACCTTACTCTGCTGTCTGTGCTATATCGAAAAACTACCAGTAATAGTATTCCAAATAGAGACCATATTGACAGCTATAATTTTCTTAATGTTTTCTTTCTTTCCTTTTCAGTTATTTATAACTTTGTCAAGCTTTCACCTTTACAGCTGAAATTTCTCAGATATGATTACTGACCAAAGGTCAGTTTTATCCTGGTTACTTACTATTTTAAGTTTTGACAAAAATCATTTCATCCAGCTTGTGATCATATGTCATGTAACTGTTTCCTTTTTTTCATGTGAAGGATTGTGTTTTTGCCTGCACAATTTTAAGCAACACTCATATCTGAAGACTTTGAAATTTAGCTTGGCATATACTTAGTTTAGCCATGTTCTTTTCAGTGCTTTATTAACAGTCTATTCCTATTTGATAGAGTTATACAGATTATCCAAGCTATTTTTCTTTTTCATTAGTATGGACCATGTGCGGAAAGAAATAGAACTTCAAGAAACTAATGAAAATTATGTGTTTGCCAATATTTGGAAACTTGAATTACTTCCTCTCCTCTTGGAGAGGTTCATGTTTCAGAATAAGTGCACACAAACATTTATCTCACTAAGTGATGCAGTGACTTCACTTAGGAAATAAGCACCTAGGAGAGACTCCACAGTGGTCAAAGAATTATAAAGAGACATCGTGCCTGAAAAAGTGAGTGGCATGAGTGATCTCATGGAAGGTTGCAGTGAATTGGGTAATGGCATTATTCCATAAATTTCCTTGAATTAGGCTCAAATAGTTTAAAAAAAAAAAAAAAAAAAAAAGGGCTATTTCCAGCTTTCAACAGAAACTTCCCTTCATTTATCATAGTGATGAATAGCTACACTATGTATACACAAACAGAGTTTGAGAAGAGTTTGTATTCAAGTTTTAATGATTGTTAAGGGGATAAATTTTAAAGTGATAGGTGGACAACAGCAGAGGGAAACCACAACAGAAAAGCGTAGCAGTTTTCTGATGCTGTCCAATGAAAAAGCTATTGTTTGCAGATAGATTTGCTGCATCTGTTAAAATTCTAGTTCTACCATCAAATACTTATCTACCTTCTTATTAGATTGTGATCACAACTCACTTCAAAGGCAATTCTAATTATTTCTTTTATAAAACCACCTCTTTCCCTGACAGATTCAGAGGAGAAATTTGAATGATAAAAAGGTAATCTCTAACATCATTTACAGTGTTCGTGTTTGAATTGGTTGTATACTGAACACAAGCCTTTAAGATTTACTTCTCCACAGGAGCTGAGATGTGGTAGTATTGAATTTAATAGGCAATCATTCAACTTTTTAACTTTTAAAATGCAAAATAAATTTAGTACAGAAGACTTGCCATTGCAACGTTACGGATGAAAAGATACATTTCAGCATCCACTTGGCAGTACATACAAGTTACTGCATACAAAATATTCAGAACGGGAGAGCTGGCATACATGATTTTGAATTTAAGGTCTTCTTTCTGACATTTTAACATCTAAGTTATAAAGCTCTGTTAATGTCTATTTTTGAAGGGCTATTCCGAGCTTCATATTCTGTTGAGCATTTCTACACATTGCTTTCCAGGACAAAGCAACACAACTTACTTTAATTAAATCTAACAAAAAACTTCCAGATTTCCATTTTTCTAATTGTGTATGGGAGAACAAAACATATATCTGCACATTTTCCTAACTCTTCAGAAATGTGCATAGTGAGAGATAATAATTTTACAGTAGAGGCGAGAATGTATAGGTAGGTATTGTCCCCTGAAAAAGACATTTGCTTGATGAAAGATCTAAATGTTTTCCTAATCCTGATATTGAGCTTTTATATGGATTTTGAGAATTCATTTATCTTTTCTCTAGGGACTCTCTTCTCCTTCATAGCACCTTTTCAGGCACAGAGAAAGAAGATCTGAGCATAACAGCACTGGAATCTTTTTGCACTGGAAATTGTTTACTGTATTCTAAACAACTGGTGTTGTTTTGTTTTTGTTTTATAGTACTTTTCCTTTGACAGTGTTATTCCCAACTTACTGTGTTCTCGTTCCATCTGGGAATTCTTCTCATTGGAAAATTCAGCACATGGAAGGAAAAAAATGCCAAAAAAAAAGTTCAAAAATGCATGTCACCCCTTTTTTAATTGAAAATAAGAATTTGGGAAGAGAATAAACCAATGCCTACATAAATTAATGGCTGTAAAGTATTCCATGCAAATAGCTAGATATTGCCAGAAACAAAAGTTATACTAATCACGAGATCTTCTCTTAAGAAAATATTCCAAGCTTGCTTTGTCATGCTGACATTCTCATCGAAATTTCCTGGGAGAACAAAAGTTTTGTTTTGTTTGAACCTTCTCCTTGAAAGGCAAAGGTATGCTTAAGGCACTACTCCAGCTGTATAACAATTGCAAGCTTTATAACCAATAGCACATGACAGAGCATGCTGAGAGATACACATCTTGGGTCTGTTCTAGGCATCAGTCCAAGACTTTATGCTGGAACTGCAAGAGAAATACAGATTTTTTTGAGTATACACAACCTGCAGTCTTTAGAAAACCCTTAGAAATATTATATATAGCATATGTTGACTAGGAGCTGGCTAATCTTGATTGGGAGGGAGAGAGCAAAAGAAAAAAATCCCAAACCTTTTTGCAATACCCATTTAACAACCCATTGCAATAGTGGCAGTGCAGCAGGGTTAAAAGAAGACTGAGAAAATAGCTTTTAAAATATCAGCTACAGTTGTGTGAAAAAAAAATGTTTTGCGGGTAGTAAAAATTTGGGTACCATCATGTGTCATATTTTCCTTTCCTTTCATTCAGGTTGACTAAATAATTTATTTTGGTGAAAGCTAAGACCTCATCCAAGTTCCAATGACTTCAATGGAAAGCTTGTGCTGATTTTGATCACAGAGGCTGTTTCTACCCTTATAGAGTCTGAAATGGGATTTTTTTTGTAATGTATTTGTCAGAACCGTGATCGAATTTGCATTTTTTCACTGCACGCTGAGGAATTCCACAATAGTATGTATAAAAGGAGGAAAACTGTAAAATTGGAAAAAAAGAGTTTAAAAAGCAGCAATGATTATCCTTTTTTTTTTTTTTTTTTTTTTTTACTGTTGGAACCAGTAGAACTGAGATACATTTTGTCAGAAGGTAGCACTGTGCTGTACTTTTTGTCAATAAGATATCCAGAATGCCAAAAATAAATAAATAAATAAATAAATTCAAATTCAGTGTAGGATAGCCAACACATGCTGATTAGGACACTCATCTAGTTCTAATATTCTACCCTATTGGGGCAATGTAAGAACTGGGCTCTTTTCTTGCAAACATTTAAGCTAACAACTGTATCTTGCATCTACGCATTGTTTTGGTGTACAAGTGTACTTGCCTCTTTCTTTCTGGTCTCAAATTTGTCCTGGTACAGATCAGAGGTGTCTGAAACATGAGATTTTCACAGGAAGAAAGCAAGGTAGCTTTAGCATCTCCAAACACTGAAGGAGAAAATCGAAATTTGGACACAAATGACAAATGCATGTTAGCATAAGCCTCTTGCCATATCTGGCAAGATTCATTAAAATTTGGAACCAGTATAAGCCTTGGAAGAAAAACCCTTTACATAAGCCCAGTGGAGAGCTTGTTAGAGTTTGATTGTATAATTTGCCAAAGATTCAGTCCACTTTGAGAATGCCTCAGCCTTTCTCAGCTTCTTTGAATTACCTGGATTGAGCCAGTGCTGCAGAGACTGAGCAGGCTCCACTCTAGAGTTCAGAGGCTAAACAAAATATTCCCTGCCATTTTCCTACTGCTGCCAAAGGTTGTTTCAAAAAAACCAACAGGCGCTAAGATCAGGAATGCAGGCCAGAAGCGGAGTATAAAAATAATTTATAATCAGTAGAGCACACTCTGCTGCAGAACTTGGAGCTCAACGTAAAGTTCCTCAGTCTTTGGCAAGGAAACAAATAACTGGAACCAGTGACAAGCTGTAGTAATAGTCCACATAAAAGGTAGCAGATTTCTATTGCTACAACTTCTTGCCTTGGCTCAGACCAAGAGAGGAAAGTGATGTGAGTAGCAGCGCCACCAGTGGCTGGATTTTAAATACATTTAATAAAGCGCTGTATGAATTTGGCTAACAGAATGGTAATTTCCAAAATTTGCTTTTCAAAGGCTAGAAAATAATAGATTGCCTGTGTCTCCCCCTTCCCAATCCGTGTCATAGATCATGATACAGTCCTTTAATTACACAAATACCCACTATTTTTCTACAGGCCTCCTTGGGAATGTAAGGAGACAACCATTTCTAAGAGGTCAGCATGTGTGTTCAGCCAACCTTCCCATGCTCATGTCTTTAGTTATTGCCTCCTACTGGAAGCTGATCACCCAACAGCCAAAAGCTCTAATACAGCAACCATTGCTAGGTCTATTCACCAGTTTAGTTTGAAAGAGGCAGTTAATATATGAAGGAGTTGGATACATAAACAGACTTACTTACCCATAAACTCCACTTTTTTGTGTGTGTGCTGTTTATAAAATTCTTTAGTATTTAATCGGAAGAGGAAAAATGTACGTGATTTCATCTGCACTATGTGAATGTTCAGATTCCTCTGAGCAAAGCTAAAACATGGGGAAAGATTAAAGAACTTAAATTGAATGAGATACTGTGTTCATCTGTGTGACTTCTTTGCTAAGTAGTCAGCCTCTGTGATGATAAAAAGGTCAGTGCTGCACCATTATAACTACAATATCCTTTAATCTTTTTTTTAAATTATTTTATTTTTTTATTTGTGTGTTTAAATCAAGCAAGAGACAGCTATGTTAAACAGTTATATTGATTTTTTTTTTCTTTTGATTCTATTAGTTTAGATTCAGGGTCAGGTACAAGTTTTGCAATATTTCCAGAATAACATCATCCCCAGACATCACTGCACATCTGTAACACTGTTTGGAAGACCAAAAACATATATGTAAAGCATAGGTTGTCTGAAAAATAACCTGTATTTACTGAACTCCAAATAGGTACTTGGATTACTTTGTCAAATTAAAGTATTGCTGTGCTACTTATCTCACTTTCCAGGTGCAAGCAGTAGTATTTACTAATATTTTGCAGGATAAAAATGAACAGTACAATGGGTAGTATATCTTGCAAAAGGAAAAAAATATTTATAGCATAATGGCATAGCACAAATCTTTTGAAAAGTAATATCAACTACTGTCTCTCATAGTGTGCTGCTGCTTAATAGTAGATAGTTCCATACTGCTGATATAGAGAAGTGGATTTTATGTAAATGCACTAATATAATGGGATTTCTTAATCCTGACTGGTGGAAGAAGCTTTTCAAGCATATTTGCTAAAGTCATAGTCAATGTCATTAGTCATAGTCAGTGACATTGGAAACAGCATTTCTGTAAGAAAAGAAAATGAAAGATACCATTTCACTGGTATAAAACCTTGTCTCTCTATTTCTAGCTAATTCTGAAAACAAAATGTGGGACTTTACAGGACTTAATACAGATCATAAATGTTGAAATCATTGGATTTAGACAGTATATCCCCAGTACGAAATCAGTCTGAGCAGAATCCTTTCTACCTGATTCTAGACATATGTTAAAATAAATAATAATAATAAAAATACCTGAAAGGTTAAAAAAAAAAGAAAAGAAAGATAAAGTGTTAAGAATTCTGGATTGCTAGTGTTTCAGCCAAAAAATCTTCACAAAACTGATAAAAAAGTGATTCTATGATCATTCAAAGTTTTAAAACCGGGTTTATATCGGGGGTGTTGATTTTTGCTTTTTTGTGGTTTTACACATCCTGCCTGAAGCATTTCCCAGGTGGTATGGTGACACATTTGTAGTGCATTCTCTGGTGCCTAATATTCTAGTTGCCCTCACTTTTCAGGCTTTATATCATCTGCAACACCAATATAATCCTATCCACTTACTCAGCCATGTATTTTCACAAATGTTAATTTTTCTGTCATATTTGGTTGAAGCTAGTGAGTGATTTCCATTGATGTTGGTTGATAGGCTGTGAGGACTGAGCTGCATCATCTTTGTAAGAGCTCCGACTTCTCACCTGCCTTTTCGCCCTCCGTGTGATGCGACTGGAGCACACGCCTCTCCCGCCAGGGGCATGGAGTGGCAGCAGGGGCTGCAGGTCGATGTGTGCATGGGGCTGCAGTCAGTGCAAGCTCTGCCTGGCTTTGGCTGAAGGCCTGCCCTCCTCTTCTTGTTGATGGCATATGCTCTCAGAAACCTGCAACAAAAAGAAAACCTTTGCTGTGCCAGGAAATATGCAAGTTGTGAATGCTACAGTGGGAGATTAATACAGAGAGCATGTAAGTGAGACCCAGGAATATAACCCAAGTAATCTGCCAGGTTTCTAAGGATAAATACGATTTAGTTGCTAACAAGGCAGAAGTTTCACAGAGGAAGCATCAAAACAGCGAGGTACTGGGCCTACATTTTCAAGACAGTCATGTTTGACCTGCAGATTTGCATTCATAGAGACATATGGATGATGTTCCAAAGTGAGGTAACCCTTGGGTAAGGTATTGGGATTTCAAAGTGTACATATGGGGAAAAATGGGGCATACTGGTTTTAAAACAGAGCTTGGTATGTGCAGTGAAGATGATATACACATTTGAAAATTCAGCTCTGTGGAGAAATATCGTGACATGAACAAAGGAATTGCACAGATTTCGAATGCATGTAACAATTCTGGACATTCTATTTTAAAAATGGTAACAAGTTTCATTTAAAATCATTCAGATGTCATCTTAGCTACTTTCAAACAACCTGATTAGCTGTAGCAGATATTTTCTTGGCTAAATCAAATCAAGCAACTTTGCCAGTAGGCAGTTTCTACAGATTTCTTGAAACTGACAATTTCTGAAAAACTTAGGCAGTTCTCCCTGACACATTGGTGAAAAGGTGCTTTCTCAACAAACAGGTGTCATTCTCAAGGGATCTTTCTCATGCCTGTGTATGCTTCTGTGTTTTTTTTTTTTTTTTGCATTTTTTTTCATATATACATCCTCCTTTCTTCTCCTTTTTTTTTTTTTTTTTTTTTTTTTTTTTTTTTTTTATCCTGACATTTTTGCATGACAGCTCATTGGTTTTAAGCCTGTTCACTTACAAGGTGAACAAGCCAGGAACGTGGAACGGCAGGACACGCCAAGATATAAATGAATACAGCATGGTTTTACATGAGCCAGTTTTTCTACTGAAGTGTGCAAATTTAAAGTTGTGGATCAATGCCCTGCTCTCTGCACACTCAGTGTTGGGTCATAATGTTGTGACAGTGACAAACTCTTGAGCGGTCAGGCCCACTTAAAAATTCTGTATGGAGGCACTCAGCAATAAAGGACGATTCCTTCAACAGCCAACAGCTAGCAAGGACTTTTGATGACTGATGACCAATATGGAATATCACTTTACATACATGCTATACATCCTAATGCTGTGCCATGCCAAATTGCCGAAACCCTCTCTGGTACAGGCAGTGATATAACATTACTTTGGCACTCCATTATAGCTTGTGACCCATTATTCCCAGCAAGATTAATTTATGTTAGTTCCTCAACTGGAATTCACTTGCTCACTACTAGCTTTAGCTTTCCAAGATATTGTGCACATATATCTGGTATTGGAAAGTTCATAGCAGCTGGCATTGCATCGGCAGTTTTCTCAGCAATATCAAAAAAAATCAAGCTGCATGATGCAATTACCAGAAGCAGTGGGAGAATATTTTATTTCTTCAGTCTCATGCTTTTACTGTCTTTTAGCCAGTGGCTAACAGTTATGTCATTCACTCCATGAAGGACAACACTCTGTTAAATGGATGGCTTGCTTCTAAGTTTTCTTCCTGGAAAAAAATCTGTAGTTACACAATCTCTGAACATCTGAAAGATAGTCTGTTTTTCCAGTGCCCAGACTAAATGCAGAGGAGAGCTGATGGCAGAAGAGCTGCTTAAGATGAGTCATTACTGCTTATTTTTTACTAGTTCTGCCCAAATTTCACTGTTTTTCTCTACTGCTCAGTTACAGACTCTTGCCTAGTTTTCCAGCACTATACCTGTAACCATCTGTTGATTATTTTTTTAACCCAAATATTATTCTTCTATTTTCTAAACTGAATGTCATTACAATATTCTGACTGTGTTTCTAATCTTGCCGTGACCCCTTGTATTATTTCTCCATTTTCAGCAGTATGCTCAGCTCCTCCTAGTTTAATAGATCTGCAGATTTCATTAATGTACCATTTACTCCCTCTTCTAGCTCATTATTGAAGCTATTAAATGAGATCAGAACTAATACTAATCTTTGTGTACTGCACTAAATGCCTCCCTTCAAAGTTATTGTTTATCATTACCCTTCATTGTTTGTCATCACCCTTCATTTCAGTCAACATGAAAGTTCATTTCCAATTTGATTTAGGCTTGGGAACAGTATTTTGACACAGTAGAGATGGGAGAAGAAAGGCTAATCCACAGCCCAGCAGAAGCTTCTAATTAAGGCTTAATTTAGGGGATCAAAGTCAGGAGTCCTCTCCCGCAGCAACAGTGCAAGGTGGAAACTGTCTCTGTAATTGAGAACACCTAAGCTCAGTGCTAAAATGTCCAAAAGAAAACAGTAGACTGATAATATTCAGGCACATGGCAGTATATCTTCTGCTGTCTGTTCATTAATTTTGTATCACAATAAAATAAAATTAAAAAAAATCAACTTTGTCTGGCAGACTTCAAAGTGTTTTAGTAAATTTGTTTTCTCAATAGCTGTTCCATTATGTTGCCAGGGATGGAAGCTAAATTTATGAGTAGCAATTTCAAAGACAACTTGCAGAATATGTGAACTTCTATCTTTGGCTGTTTCAGAGACATACGCTTCCAAAGCATCTGTATCCTTCTTCTGTTCCTGCACAGCGTACTGTTTCAGGAGAGAGATTTTAATTTTCACAACCCCTCCAAAGTTTAATTTCTAAATTGTATAGTAAATGTTATTAAACATATTTATAATATGTAGATAGGAATGTAGAAACAGGATAGGATATGTAGAAACAGAATCAGTCAGGAAAAATTAATTTTGACAATATATAATTCCTCTGATATTAATTAATCCTACATGACTAAAGGTACCGACACCAAAACCTGTTCACCCTTGACCTTTATATAATACCATTTTATAAAGATAGGTTGACAACTCTTAGCATCAAACCCAATTACCCTTGTTATGTATTGACTTACCAAAATATATGTTTATCCAAGTGTGTTTGAATATCCAAGAACTGCTCAAATTTTCCTAGGAATATTTTGCTTGAGCTCTGTTAGTTACGTATAATCTGTGTCAGTACAAATGTGAAAACAAACAAACAAACAAAGCCAACAAAATCTAGTCTGGAAAAAATTGCCTCTAGGTAGAACCAAGTTCTTTTATAGTTTTGTACGTATGTATTGGACAAAACAATGGAGCAGTGGGCTACTGAATTTTAGGTAGAGGTGAGGCTACTTACTAGATGTGGGGGAAATTGCCAAAGGATGAAGAAGGCTGAATGAGCCAGGCATGCATCCTAAAGGCCATGACATGGAGTGGGTCTAATGGAAATATGATTGCAAGTCCCACTTCTGCAACAAGAAATAGGTTCATGAGTCCAGAAATGCTAGCCAAAGTGGGGTCACAAATCTAGAAACTGGGTTGCCAGAAGAGTTTGAGATTAGCTGCTAGAAACTCAGCTTCTCTGAATTTTGAAGCTCTGCATCTTTCAGTATCTACCTACTTATCTGACATAGTCTGCTATCTCATTACTGTGAATCTGCCTTAACCTCTGAGGCAAATTTTGTTCACTCTTCCCCAGACTGCTTATGGAATATTTTCCTCCCACTCAATCTCTCTTAAAACCCATCTCTGTCTCTGTTGATTCCTGCCAGAGAATCAGCAGTGACACTTTTTAGCCTTGTTTTTATGGTTAAGCATTTTTATAAAACTTTTTATTGGGTTTTTATTGCTACTATCTCCTGTCTGCCTCTTCCCCCATATTATTGAGTTACATATTTATTATATCTCTTGTGAAATTGAATTGTATGATTTTCTGGGAAAAGATTTAATGTCACTTACATTTTAGAAGGTACCTACCAATAACATTTAATGATGTAAAAAATATGCATAATTACTCTGGTTCATTAATACCTATTAATCATGATTTAAGATGTCCCTGATGAGTTTTAGTGTTAACTGTCCAATGCTTACCTCCTTGCAAATGAAAGCCTGAGGAGGCTGCTTCCACCAGAGAGCATTAACTCATTTGTTGCATCAGTCTTTAGTCATCAGTATGAAACATGTGAGAGATATGTACGTCTGTCTGAACTATGCATCAATGTGTGTTTTGAGAACAAATTGGTATGTTGTGCCTCATTTCCCCCTTTGTTCCTTTGTATTCAAAGAGCCTTTACCTTTCCTTTGAAAGACACTTGAGGAAATGCATGCCTGCTGTGAAAGCCTGATTCATTTTGCATTGCATCTGCACTGTCTGGTTCTGTAATGTGCACTTTGGATTTAAATCAGCTTCTCTGCATCTCTGCAAAGAATATATTTTCCTAATAAGTTGACTCTTCTGTTGTGTGCATTTCTGGGAAAAGTATGTGCACTAGCTGTATTAGTGGCTTTTCTGTGTATCTTAAGGTTTTTCTTGTTTTCCTAGTAAAAGAAAGTATTACATGCAAGTATAACACTTTGCAGGAGTAGGTCTTCACCTGGTTTCAAAATCAAAAAGGTGAAACAGAAGTAAACAAAAAGAAAAAATATTAGTTGTCAGACATTATTGCCTAGCAGTCCAATAAGTGCAGATACTGACCTCGGCAAAAGCGGTATAGCTTTGGTAGCATAATAAATGGGAGAAAGACTTCTAACTCAAAAAAAAAAAAAAAAAAATTTGCAGTAGTGCCATCTAGTGTGCCAGGTGTTGCAGCTTTCTGGAAAGGGACAGTAAACTACTTTCAGCCCATCCCACTAGTTACAGTTTTACCCAGGCGGGTCCTCCTGCTGCTGCTTCCCTCTCTGCCTGCTGGCAGGGAGCAGTAACAGCGCTGGCAGAAGGTAGAGGTAGAGACCTGAGGGCTGCTCTGCAGATGCTGATCCTGGCAGACGTGGTTGTTGTTGCCGCTCTAGAAGAAAAAAAAAGAGCATCCATGGGACTTTAAAGAAGGAGAAAGGTCTTCTGCCTGTACTCCCACATAAAACTGACTCTTCTACTCATTGATTTCCATTGCTAAGCATGTAATGGCTAAAACGTCCTTTCTCATCCACTACAGCATGGACAGGCCAATTGTTTTGGTATGGGGAGAGAAAAAATACACATTTGATGCCAGAAATGCGGAGGCACTGCTGCTTTTTGAAGCTAGCAAGGGCTGGAAAGGATTCTTTGCCTGGTCACTGAAGGATTTATGTCGACTAGAGGGTCCTCGAAGTCCTTCGGCTGGGGAGTGGGATACAAGGGGAGGTGAAGGGGAATGGGAACCTGCTCTGTGTGCCAATGCTGCGGACTAGGTGGAGCCCTTTTACCGTGACCACTGTAGGCTTTTCCACTGCTGCCTTTTTCGCTTTCACTGTTAGCTGACTGAACCTCTCTGCTTTAATCCGGAGATATGCAAAGTGCACGGCTTACCCTTCAGCCTGTGAAGCTGCACAGGGTTTATTTTTGTCTTCAATATAGAATCTGCTTGTAATAAGTGGAAGAGTGATCGAGCCAGAAACTGTTGTCTGCAAACGAAGCCCACATCTCCATAGCATCGCATAATGCTGTGTATTCGCCTGTCCTCTGCAGCTGGTGCTAGAGGATATTGCTTTTCCAGCTGGATTTGCTTGGGGTGCAGCTACAGCAGCATATCAAATTGAAGGTGTCAATTTTTAGCTGCCAAAGTGTTAAGGAAGTTTCAAGTGAGCAGGAAGTCAGGATCCAGGAAGGAGAGTGTTTGATCTTTGCCTCACTGCCTGGATGCTGCCTCTGATGCAAATGCATGTAGCACTTCTGCTTAAACACTTCTGGCGTGAGCAGTAAGAGGAGGGTAAAAGGTGATTCAGATCTCAGAAATATGGTTAGGTAATGGAAATGGAGGAGGAACCTCCACCACTAGCTATTGGGGGGGAGAGGGGCAGAAATAAGTAATTTTCCCACTAGCTCTTATTTCCTTTCTCTAGAGCTACTTTAGGTAGGTTACTATTGGCTGTTCCAAAAGAGCACGGACAGGAGAACTATTTCATCAGACATTGGTACTCATGGGGGTCCTCAGGGAGGAATTCGTCTTCAAGGAATATGAAAAACAGTGAACTGGGAGGTTAACAGTGGGAGACCCCCCCATGCACGTGCCATGTTCCACACTAAATGGTGGCACTGGTAAAGTAGTTTGCCCAGGATGGTAAGAAACTATCCGGCAGAGTAGGGAATGCAAACCTGTAAGATACAGGGACACTGACAGCTGTAAACCCCCAACCTTTCTCTCTTCATAAATGTGTGTTTAGAGACCTCTAAAATACATATAGATCTGATTTTCTCATATTATACCCTGCAGCGTACAGGCACTTAGCTCCCATTGATTTCAGTGCCTAAATGGGAGTTGTAGATCTAAAATTGTCTTTGAGGATGTAGCCTTTAGTTCTTGGTTATTGCTGAAAGCGAGAATACTTGCCCATGCCTGGAACCTTTTAACGAGCTCTGCTCGTTTCACCTAATAGCCTGAACAGCTCGCTCGTCCCCGGGAATCGATATTCTGGGCCAGATCCTAACTCGAGTCCTGCAATGCGCAGAGCTCTGCTAACTAATTCTTAAAATGTGAATTGTGTGTGCATACAGATGACATTATAATTTCCTGCCTTTTGAGTGGCTAGATGTGCAACTTTAATGTTCTCTTGATGTATTTTTAATGAGCTTTCCTAAGGCCTCTGAGTGGGAGAAACGTTAAAAAAAAATCTATAATGTGGTCTAGACATTGCTCAAATGACCCTTTTCCCACAGAAGTAAGAAATTCAACAGGGAATTCCTCCTCCTGAAAGCTGTGGAAGCTATGCAGCTTCTGACTTAAAGGCAGCACAATTGAAGCAATAGTTCTTGTAGACTCCAAACCTAGCTGCTGCACATGTCACAAGATACACAGTAGATGAGGCAAGAGCTGACAGGCTACTTTATTTTTTTTTTTTACTGTCAGCTATGTATTTATGCACAGCACAACCTTCTTCATTCTGTATATTTCAAAGTGCTAAAAAATCATACCAATTGTACTCTGCATGCTCAAAGTGCAGATTTCAGAGGTTCATGACTCAGTCAAATCAAAATCAATTTGCACCAGAACACTCAAAGGCACTTCTTCTTACTGAGGGCCATTTCTATGCTAAATTTCAACTCTCTGCTTGATTTTTTTTTTCTTTGAAAGAGAGGGAAAAGTTGCTAAAAATTCTTGTAATGGTAAAAGTGGTTTTCTTCACTTCTTTCATATGCCTACATACGAGCTACATTAATTCAAACAAAATTTTACCTGGCAGAGACCAGGCCAGGAAAACTTCACTCTGAAAGGTAAAAGCACAGCTGAGTTAGAAGAAAACCTAACTTGGAAAGCAGATGAAAACTAAAATAATCCGATCAGTAATAGCCCCAATTCACTAGCTCCACTTAAAAGGAAAATAATCCTATCTCATTCTATTGTAATAACTGCAGAGAATGGGGAATATGCATCACCTTTCATCATGTTCATCATTAGATTAATCACTTGATGGCATGTTATTGTACTATGTAAGGATTTGATAACTAAACCTCACCTGTGTGTTTGAAATGTAAAATCAGTTCCTCATCGCTGTTTTTTCCTGGCCCTGAAGCTTGCTAAAACTCAGGGTATGTCTCCACTATGAACTGCTGTGTAGCGTAGAGGTTTCTGAACAAGCTTAGAGGTGCAGGCTCAGTTCATTGAAGCTAGCTGAAGCAGAGCAGAGCTCTGTGCAGGCTAATTGTGGCTCAGCAGGATACTTTAGTGTATGTGGAGCTCTCTGTTGCCTTGGCTAGATTGCTTCCTACACTTTATTTAGCTAGCTCAGGTACTCCACATGGTACAGAGAGACTCTCTGAACAAGATGAGGAGTGCTTGAAAGTGGGTCTGTTTGCCACAGCCCCCATCGGCTTTATAGTGGCTAATGACCACCAGAGAAGTACTGTCAGACTGCTGAAAATCAAATGCTTCTCCCCCTCCCTCTCACCTCCCTTGCTGGAGGAAGGCAGACACAAAAAGCAATGGTGCAGCATCAGTACTAGCTGCTGATTCTTAAATGAAGGTGTCTTAGCTGCCCATTCTGGCAGCTTCTGGCTTCCCTTTACCCCCACTGTGGTGAAAAGGAGCTGTACCATATCCATGTGGCGCAGGAAGCCTGCTCTTAAAGGCTTCCACATTCTATGTACCGCCAAAGAATTACTATTGCTTGTTATTTCATGCACTCCTCTGAAATGAATATTTATTTTCGCAGGCATATTTGAAATCAAAAGCAGGATAGAGAAAATTCTTAGTACTGTATTTTCCTGAAGACCAAACAGGCAGAGCGCAAAGTCTGTGATAAAATCTGAGATTAAGAGAAACTCAAACTGTCTGGATCTAAAATTTGACCTACTTTGAAGGTTGTCCCACATAAGAGTTTAATTTACTGACCAACCAAATGTAGATGTATTGGTGTTCATGTGCTGCAATAAAATTCTGTAAAGAACATGAAATGTGACAATGATCTTTGAAAAGCCAGGTTATAGAAGTGATATTACAAATTTTAGTAATGCTTTAAATTAAGTGTCTTCAATATGCTTAACCTTGCATTAAACTTAGATTTAATAAGACAGATGTGTATTAAGTACTGAATATACTTAAGGGAGCAATCTTGCGTTGGCAGGGGATGGACTCAATGACCTCCTAATAGTTCTTCTACATCTCTAATTTCTATGATACTAATTGATTATTAAAACACTTTTATTGAGGATTGATATGTAGCTATTATATAGTTATTAATCTTACAACCCAACTGATATTTAATTTATACATGATTTTAACACACAATGTCATTTTAGTTTTCAGAGAGTAACCCTGGAACAGTGCATTCACTGGAGCTCTGAAAAATCTTACTGATAAATGATGTCGGTCATTTTGGGGTTATTTGGAATTTTATGATAAAATCACACTTTGCAGGAGTGTAGGTTTACAGAGCTCTCCACATTAAAAATAAAATGTTTGCCTCCATTACAGCATTGCTCTGGAAAGACAAGCTCGTCAGGAAGGAAGGTGCATTTATTTGGCTTAAGTACTGTGTAATGTTAATGATGTGTAATCTCAAACAACAGCTAAATTTTGAATATTTTAAACATAATCTCACTATCTCGATTTTGGGATTGTAAAGAAATTTCCCAAAACTATGAGAGTGAAGAAAATGGTGCAGGGATTTTGAACATTTAAAATTCATTTCTGTGAACGTTTGGCTAAGCAAAAAGCAGAAGTTTTGCAGAGCTGTGTTATTAATTCAGCTTGTATATGCCTAGGGCCATGGCTCATAATGGCATTCCTTTCTTTTTAACAGACTGTCAGGATTTTCAAAGGACATCTAGAAAGCCATAAGTGCCGATTTGTTGGATGTATTTCTCATACCCTAAAGGCTTTCTTTGATATGGACTGATCTTTTACATTTATGGATGGAAGCTGCATTAGAAAATGCCCTTTGTGAAAACCTGTAATATCTCCAGAGTTGCAAACATCTTATTTTTGGCTAAGGAAGTATGAAGTGTGTCAGAACTCGTGCTTTTTGAAACAGGATTTTCAAATAATTAGCAGCAAGCAAAAATATGAATAAATGCAAAACCTAATGCAAATGTATATACCAATGCTTGAAAGTTCCTAGTTACTTTAAATGACGTGGGGAGAGAGATACTGCTTGATTTGCTCTTAGGATTTTGAGGTTCTTGTGCCTACTTTGTGGTAAATATTTACATTCAACATATGTTTTTTGATGTCAAAAGTGTAACAACCAAGTTTTGTTTTTCAAGCAGAAGGCTGGAATGCAGATGGAAAGGGCCCTAATGTCTGGGACACATTCACCCATCAGGGAGGAGATCGAGTTTTCAAGAACCAGACTGGTGATGTAGCTTGTGGCAGCTACACTCTGTGGGAGGAAGATTTGAAATGTATCAAACAGCTTGGATTGACTCATTATCGCTTTTCTCTTTCCTGGTCACGTCTGTTACCTGATGGGACGACAGGTTTCATCAACCAGAAAGGCAATTGTTTCTTAAAAATAGAAGGTTGCAGCTTTAATTCAAGGTTATTGCTGCAGTCTGGCATAATTAATCCAGTATGCTATTCTGCAGTGTAGCTTTGAAATTGCAACTTTTTTCAGAGTAATTATGGGATGATTTTTTATAGGTTTGCAACAACTTACTAATTAATATTCTAGATCCCTTTGGATAGCACAATCTTTTGGGATAGGATTAGTATTATGTTTCCTATGTATTTTCACTTACTTCAGTTTAATTGTAACTTTAAATCATTTTGCTTCATCAGAATGTTTTTAGTCACAGGAATCCTAGCCACAAGGATATTTTTGGATGGCTTACAATAGACAAATCTCTTATTTGGCAAATACATTTAGATAGCTTATCAGTATACTCTGATGTACTGAACTTCATGTTGACTGTTTTACACTAAGAGGGACATTTTTTTTTTTTCCCATATTTTTATTTATTTATTTATTCTAGAGAATTAAAGGAGATTCTTCAAACTCAGCTATGTCTGTGACAAACGCAAGACAGCTCCTGCTCTGAGGAGAAGAGTTTTCACAACCTCAGCAGATAATATAAAAGTATAAGTGTAAAGGGATACAGCACATAAAAAAAGCTGGCCAGATTGCTAGATGTCAGGTATAAAATTTGTTGCACATCTGATTTCTTTATTTAATTCTGTTGGTATAGACTGGGGGAAAGATGAAGGTGACTTACTAGGAAAAAAAAAAAAGGAAATGGCAGCATTCCCTGCAGAAAATAGGGAATGGGAAAAAAAAAAAAAAAGATGAAATAAAGAGAATTGTGAAGTATAAAAGCAACTGAAGCTGAACCAGAAAGAATGGGAGAATCAAAGCAGTTGGCTGAGGTCTCCTGTATGCTGGGAGGATAACATTCTAAGGAAAACATGCAAAGCAGATTTGGATGAACCTCTGAATCTCAGCTCCATCTCCTACTCTGAATCTCAGTTCTACCAAGAAGATATATACCTTTGCACTTCTGGGGCCGTGTTTGCCTTGGTAATTCTTTTCTTCTACTGGTTTGAAGATTGCAAAAATGGAAGGCTTCAAAGAAAATGCTCTTGGTTATTCTGATCTGTACTAAGAAGCAGAAGCAATATTTTTCTGCAGGATTTGGTCATGGAGAGCTTGGCTGTTCAATAGGCAGCAGTCTGTCCTCTGCAGATTATATTTTTCACCAGAGAGCAAAGGAGCCTTCGTTTCAAGAATTCAGGAAGGGGGGGCTGGTGGATCTGCTGTAAACAGACCAACCAGCCATTTTCCCCTGCTGAGCATGACTGCAAAAACTGTGCCAGTATCCCGTAGAGGTTTGAATGGAAGCCTTCCCTTTGCCACCAAAATTTACAATATGCGGCCCACTTTTACTAGCACAGCTTGTCCTTCCCTCAGAATGTTTTTTGTGGCACATTGAATTTAAATTTGGCTGGGTCCTTGTGGTTTCTTCCTGTACTGATATTCCTTCAGCTAGTGCTGCAGGCTCCATGCAATGCCACAGAGCTGCCCGCTGAACAGGCTTTGTTTTTCAGTCATCAGAGTGGAAGATAGCAGACACTTGGTAAGGAAAGCTAACATTTTGACAAAACTCGGCTATAATTTCAGAAAATGTTCACTCGATTCCCAGTATAAGCAGTTGCCTGATTAATATTATGAACTTTACATTTAGCGAAAGGGCATTGGAGGAACTCCAAGTAGGCCAGCTTTCATTAGGCAGGAGTTCACTTCTCTTGTGCAGTGATCTGTTGAAGCAATTGTAACTGCCTAGCACGGAAAGGCCATCATCTTCTATATAAACATTTTTACAAAGAGCATGTGAAGAATTAGAAAGCTTAGAGCAATGTCCTTTCAAATGAAATCATTCACACCAAGAGATTCACTACCAATTTCACACCTAAAACAGAGGACATTTGAAAACCTTTAAAACAATTCTGTTTCCAACTCGGTGGGGGTGGGGTCTTTTAAAGCAGCAGTGCTGTAGGTGTCTTGTTCTTAAAACATGTCAGGATCAAAATAGGGTTTTGAAGTATTTTTGCATGATTATTTGTGCCCTAGAAGCTGCCCCGAGCAGAAGAGGTTAGCTGCTAAACACTAGGTGCAGATGTGGTTGAAGACAGAAGCAACAGGCATGGGGCTATTAGGTCTGAGAGAGTTTGATGTTTTGCCTCACTTCAGCATTAAGGCAGGGAATCAGGATGGTGAGAGAAAGATGATAGAAAGGAGAAAAGAAGAATCCTTCAGTTTCCCGTGACAAAATGCTCCTACATGTCTGTAATGCCAGAAGTTCGGGGTGTCTCCAAAAAAAAAAACCCTTATCTACACATTTTCCTGGAGGATAGTTTTCTGCTGTTATTTCTACTTTTAGCTAACCCACAGATACAGCCATAAACACTAAACCAGGCTTCTCTGGAAGGTATGGCACAATCTGGAATTTTGAATTGACATTTATATTTTTCAGGGATGCAGTTAGATATCCTTCTCTCTCTCTCTCTTTTTTCCCTAACACAAAGGATAAATCTTTTCCAATATTGGTGTTTAATTGAAATGTAAAGAATGAATGGTAGCTGGTTGAGCTTAAATGTTATAAATTTTACTAAGCAATTTATAATTTGAAAATTAGAATAAGAAAAAGTATTGTCTTCTAGTTGAGCATTACTCTCAACATGGTATAATTATATACTAGTGAAGAATTGTTCGTCCTAGATTGTGGTTATGTAGTAAAACTTGTAGTCCCACCAGCAACAGTTAACACACACCCAGTCCCTCTGAATTTAAATGGGTCACTGATCAAATGTAACAAACTGTATTTGCACCTAATGGGTTGCAAATTGCAAGAATATTCTTCTCAAAAATTACAATTCTGATATAATCATTCCCCTTTTTATGTGGGTGCATTCTCAGGCACGTGCATTTATCTCCCCAGAATTTAATGTGTTTTCTTGGTGCTGTGCTTGGAAGAAAAAGCAAACTACCTGTGAGATTTATTGTGAATTACCTTGTAAACAAACTTATTGAGTCTTGCTGTGCTAAGGCATGTGTTTGCACCTGTTTGTTTACAGGAAGGCACTGTCTATATATGGGGTTCATAATTGATTGCTGCAGTATATGTTGCACTAAAAAAAGCCGTTTGACACAAATCCTTAAGATCAGTCATTTGCAATTAGGATAATTTGAAGTCTAATATCAATACACACAAAGCTGGACCTACACACTGCTGGGAATGTATAGTACAATACAGTACAGACTTATTTATTACTCAACCAATTTCCTCATTTGAATTAAAAAAATATCTGGTTCACACACTGATAATAATAATACAAACCGTATGTAATCTCCTAAGCCTACATTTTGTTAACTTGTGCAGCTTAGTTTTCCTTTCTTCCTCCTCCTTTCTGCTGAGTTCTCAACTTTTTTAGACCTTTTTCAGTTTTGGTTTTCAATACAGCAACTCCTTGGGATAGACATTTCCTAAGCAGCTGACCCACAAACCCTCAATGAATTTTAGGTTTCTAAAGTTCTTAAACACTTTGGTATATTTAGCCCAAGTCTCTGAAGCAAAGGCTGTCTGATTCTAAATTCCACTGGTATGATGGAGACCTATTCCTGGCTGGAGCCTCTTAGCTTAACAAATAATAATTCAAGGCCTCTGTTGGCCTTTTCCAATTACCTCACTAAACCAGATAGTTCTAGTAAAAGAGCAGGCTAATTGATACTCTTTGAACCAGAGCTTATGATGTGTTTTGCTATATCTAGTGTTTTCAAAAGGCTTAAAAGCAATGTAGCTGTGTTTGGATTTAAGCAAAATTAAAAATGCTTATATGAGAGCTTAAGGTATTTTGATATTTAAACTTGCAGTGAACTCTGAGCAGCGTAAAAATAGTCCTTTAGGAAACATATTCATGTCAGCCGCTGCTAAATCTGAACAGAAGGTGGATTCCTTTTAAGCCTCTAGAAATGCATCCCCAGTGCTGGTCGCCGTTAACAGTGTATCCAAGAAATTGCAGCTGAACTCTGTCTTATCAACGGGGGACAAGAAAGGTTGGAAGTCATGAGATTTTAGAAAGGTGAGCTAATTCCTTCTTAGAACCAGAGGGACTGAACTGTCTGCATAACGGTGGTGTAAAAGGAAGAGAGTTGGTTGCTTGGATAAAATATTGCAAAGCCATTCAAGTTGGTAGCTAAATAGACCAGTGCCCTAAACACCTAAAATCTACCAGAGTCCCACGAAAAGTCATAAATTTCATGTAGATCTGGTAGGATGCCCCATCGAATGAGGGAATGATTAAATTCACACCACTGCAAAGTACTTAGTGCATTGACAGTATCTTCTTTGTCTTGATGTAGGCATGGAGAGCAATAGAAAACAGAACAGCCTAGAAGAAGCAGTTTACCCATCTAACCAAATTCAAATCATAAAAGATCAGCTTGGTTACCTTGCTGAATGTGACACTAAACTTTTTAAAAGATACAGTTCTCAAGGAGAGAAATACTTTCATTGGAACAAATCTACCTGTCATACTCTGAAGTGTCAGGATTTTTCCAATGCATTTTGGTCTTGTACAAGCAGTTGGGCTGCCATTCAGGCATTTTAATGAAAGGATTATATTTTCATGTGACCAGCACCCATCAGAATTATGTTTCTCCTGAGGAGCTGCTGTCCACTGATCTACTTTGAAAATTTGCATCCTCATTTCATTTTATGTGCCTGAATGGAAGATGTTGTGTGCTGAGCATTTCTGCCAACTCTGGGGTCTTGTAACAGTAGTCAGCATGCAGTTGAGAGAGAATGTTTGCATCTCATAACAGAGAAAAATGTGCAGTGAGGTATCTTCATGTGTAAAAATGTAATAAATTTAATAAGTTAACCCGTTCATATTTCTTTCAATGTTTTTGGGAGTCAATTACATCAACAAAATCATTAATAACTTGGCAAATGGCATCCTGCTCACTGTATCACTTTGACTTACCTCAGTCTTTAGAAGATAAAGGGGCTGGAGATCTGAAAAGATCATTGAGACTTTTGATATTCATGCAAAATATTGCTGCAGAGCATTTGAAGACTGAGTGAATCTGTGGATCACTGTTAATAAGCCTTATGTTGTTGGTGTAGATGGTTGTGAAAAGGGCATAGCCCCAGCTACAACAAAACCTGGTACCAGAGCTTACATCACAGCTATCCTTTACCTTAGATAGGTTTATCAGAACAGTATTTACTGATGGTGAATATCCAGACATCAAGAAGTTCAGTATTTCAGCAACACATTCACTTTTTTGAACTAATCATCAAGGCTTCTGGAATTCAGTAAAGAGTTAAAAATGATGGTCATGAATACTGCTGACTTCTTTGCTCTGAACTATTTCTCTTAAGATCAAGAAATACAGATAAGAAGCTAAGTATCTCAATGGTCTGTGAGGCTGAACAAACAATGGATCCTTCTTGGCCTGTTGCAACTGGGATTTTGTGGCTGGCTGTAGTACCATGGGGTTTACACTGACTTCTGTATTATATCAAGGTATGACATAAGGCTCACAGGACTATTTAACCACTGTTAGCTGGCCAACGAGGTTTCTGAGAATCCAATGAGTAATATGAGTGATTTGTTTTTTTGAGGAGCCCATCTGGATGGCATAAGACATTGGACGATATATAAATAGACGAGTCACCTTGGGATTCTTAATTTAATTTTTGCATGCTATCTATTAAGAGTAGGAGCCTTAGTGTTTTCCTATTGCCTTTGTACTTGATAGCTCTTTTACAATTTGAAATGATACACCAGTGTTATATCATCTTTTGAACTCCAGAAATGATCTTTGTGATTCCAGCAGTAAGGCATTCCTGGCATGCATCTACTTCTGGCAATGGGACGTGCGGTGACTGCCAGTACCAAGGGGTTAAGGAGCAGTGACAATAAGCAGATGCTAATGCAGGAAAGATATTTTAGTCTTCTCATTAAAATAAGTCATTTCACTGTCTTCATGGATATTTGCACAGTTTTGCTTTTCCATTGTTAGTCATAAAAGGTCAGCTCATGGAAAATTAAGTTAATAGGGTCAGTGCAATTTGATGAAAACTAGTTTTAGTTTGTAGCTTAGAAAAGATAGAGGGTAATGCATCTGATTTTATGGACTTTCTTACATCTGTTCTGAATAAAACTTCTGCTCTCTTGTTCTAGGATACATATAATATCCCTGTAATTTACATCACTGAGAATGGGTTTTCCCAAAGTGACCCTGCTCTACTTGATGACAGTCAATGATGGGAGTATTTCAGGCTGAATTTACAGGAAATTTTATAAGGTACCATTTAAAATGATGAAAGATCAATTGTGCTAACTTAATATATTTTTCCTTTGTGCTTATTTGCATTCAGCAATGACCAACGATTCTTGAAGCTTAAACTCTTGTAAATTTGAGTAAAATTATCTGGCTTAAAAAAAAATGTTTAGCTGAAAGGAGAGCATGTATTTTTAATCCTGCTTCCCCATTTTGGGATGGAAACAGGTGAAAAGGTACTCCATACATACATTATTTTTAAACTCGGTTTTGTAGGACCATAGTTTTTCATTGAATAAAGCAACCACATTGATCTTCAGAACTGCTTATTACATACTTCTCATTGTGAAGGATGTAAAATTGAGTGCACCTGAAAAACTGACCATTATATCTCACAATATGCTTACAGAATACAACCTCCCATATAGAATGAGGTCTGTCCCATATAGAATGAGGTCCGTGTAATAATTCATTCCTGTATAGGACCATTAAGTCTTTATAGCTCATCTTCTGCGTGTACATCAGGATAGCCAACAGTGTTCAGCACCAGCATGGCTCTTTTTTTTTTTTTTTTTTAAGACACTGTACTATTCACTTTGATAGAAATAAAGTTGATACAGTTTTGAGAATTTCTGGAAATTCCATCCCTACCTTCCTTCTGGTTGGAAGTATTCTCTGATTCTCTGAGCTAACTCACAGGGAGTAGGTCATCTCTCTATGTATCATGTGAAGTGTATTTTAAAATGCCCATTTGTTTAGATAACAGGTAGTCTCCCTGTCATATTTGTCCAATGTGATCACAATCATGAATGTCATATTCTTATTTAATAGTTTTTTGTAGTCATTCTTACACCTTCATTTTGCTTCTCTTTTACTTTTACTATATTTATATTCTTTATCGTTACGTTCATTCAAATGTTCATTTAAAAAATACCTTTCTGTCTTCCTCCTTTCCATTCAAAGTCATTACTTAGACTTGTCATCCATGCCAATTAACTAATTTTCTTCAACTAAGTAGAAGATGCAAAGGGCCATTCTCTGTCACTGAAACCAGGTGGTAGGGTCTGCTTCTAACTAGAGCAGGCAGATCATATTCCAGCTGCCTTTGGAGAACAGTGCCTGTGTTGTGCCATATTTGGCCCCAAGCCATATCTGGAGAGAAGTTTTGTCAAGGAGTAAAAATTAAGCTTTGTGGATTATCAAGGGTTTGTGTATGAGTCAAGCCATTGGTCCTGTTTTGTTTACTTACCAAGTTATACACAAGATGTCTGTATTTAACTTACTCTGAAGAAGATCAAGAAATTAATAAACATTCAATTCTTACCGTTCAATGCAATGTAAACGGGGTTAATTTACCAAATCTAGTTCCTCTGCAATTTATAGTGTCTTATCCTGAGGTAAACATTTAAAGTGGTTAAGATGAATCACAACTAGGTGCATTTATTTACACAGTTCAATTCATGCCCAGGAAGGCAATGAGAGGAGACTAGCTCTGAAGTAGATGCCTGTATGGGAGACATCGAGGGTTGGGTAAATTGAGCCTTACTTTGTCATTCAGTGAGTCCAACAAAGCTTTTAAATGTGTATGGTCTGGCTAATCAGTGCAACTGTACACAGGCTTAGTTATATTGGTGCTTTAATGTTACGTTGAATTGATGTCTATCTGTTTGTCCAGTAATAAGCTCTGTGGGCCACTAGTTCAAACAGGTCTCTGTAAACAAAGATAATATAAATATGAAATCCATCATCTGTAAGGCATTCTATGAAGAAATGCACATTATCACTATGTAACTTCCCTCCTGAAGGCTGGAGTAAACAGTTTGTTAAAGCCACTCCCTATGTACTGACCCACAAATAAGCAACCCATTTCAAGTTTTCAGTTCAGGTATCTTGCAAAACAGGATACTCAGAGATGCTCACATTATTTGATGCTTAAATGCTTAACCATTTATTAAGTGTCCTGTGAAGCAGAACAGTTTAATTGCTCTGCATACAGTGTCTACTCTACAATAATTCCTTATCTTTGAGCTAACTTTTAAAACGATTAGTACAGGCTCATTCATGCAATGAGCTCTGGGTCACGACAGGGGCCTATGTGGATTTTGCTGTGGGATTTGGGCATGTCTACTTACTTTTTTTGTCTTTTGTCTAAGAAATTAATATGCTTGACTACAGAAGAGAGTACGTCTACAGCCTGTGACTGCACTTGTGCATTAAAATACAGGTATTTTAATGTGTCTTCACTTTTTTTTATTTTTTTTCATTAAAAATTATCCTAGCTTTTAGAATAAATGCTCGCTCAAATACATGCTTACTCAAATAATGAGTGTCTCTTTTGAAAGAGCTCTACTCTTGTACTCTAAAAATCAGATACTTCAGTGCCTCTCAAACTAAGTAGCAAGAATTCTGGTGTGTAAAATGCCTAAATTTTGGCTATGAAGACTATTTACATTACAAGACTTTGAAGGGCAGGAGCTATCTTTATTTCATGGCTTCATTCAACAACCTTCACCCACTAAGAATGTGATCACACAGTATGGATAAGTAACAAAACCACTGTATGTTACCCCTACGTTTTATCTTTAGAAAAAAGATTTTGATGCTGTCAGAGAAAACTGAGATTTTTATTTTGGGGGCAGTGTTAGTAAATAAGACCAGAAAGAGCAATGTAAATATGAACTAGGAAACAGAGGGTGAACAGCATGGAGCTACTGTAAATATATCACAATATAGCTGTTATAGATAGAAAATAGTTTTTAAATGGATACGTCTGCCATGTTGCCTCTGCACTATGTGAATAGATAAAAGCATCAATATTTTAATAAATGTGGATATACATATTTAGCATCTCTACAGAGCCATAAGCATGCATGGTGCTTTACAGATAAATGAAAATGATGTCTTCTTACCCCAAGGAGCTGAAAATCTAATTTAGATACAATGCATGAAGAGATGACGAACAGAAGGCTGGATGAAATGTATAAAGAGAAAATGGATCAGAGTAGTGAAATGCCTTTTACTACAGTTGCTCTTCCTTAATTTTATGTAATATATGTTAAGGATGACATCTAGACCAAAGATCAAGGCTACCAATAAAAAGGTAATTGAAACTACTTAGTTTGGAAAAGTGGAACCTTTTAAAAGGGATAATAGAATTTCATGAAGTCCATGGAAGAGAGCAATGTAAATAGTGGGTAAACTGTTGCCAGAGGCAGATGACAGAGAAGAGCAAAGAAGTTATTCTGTAATCTGGCCAGTAGAAGATTAATAATAATGCTGATGGGGAGGAAAGAATGAATTAAATGAAGGTTAGATTGCAGAGGACTGCAAGAAGTAGGCACTGGAAAGAGAGCTGAAGTTAGTATGAACAGAAAGTGAAGAAGTTGAGGATGATGTGATGTGATACATGCAGAGACAAATAAGAGGGAAATGAGGAACAAGAATAAATGAGAATAAGCAGGACTAGAGCAGGGAGAAAATAGAAAACATATGAACATTCAATTTGGAGTTAGCTAGAAGGTCAATGGTAAAAAATGCAGGGCAAATAGAAGAAATTATCACTAGGAGGAAGGAACAGGTAAAGCTTAAGATTCAGATGGTGTTAATTTTCTCCTTAAATATGCTTAAATGAAGCAGAAAAGAAAATGAGATACAGAGAATGCTGACTGCCATGAGAAGTGCAGAGCAGAACTAAAACTGACAGTAAGCAAGGTGGTACAGTTAAGAGGATTTTAAAAAATGTACCTTAAGTTAAATTCAGTCCCTTCTCAACTGCTTTTTTTTTTGTCCTTTTTTTCTCAGACTTCTAAAAGCTGTTATAAAACCTTTTATATATTGTTGTCACTGTACACTTTGACCTTGCTCTCATGAACTAACCATTTAGTCTGTGTTGTAGATACATACTAGCCTTCTTTTTCTGCATTCCCATGCACATAAAGTGATGAGGTTATAATACAATACTGTAGTCCATGAAAATATGATTTATTGTTAAATTAAATATGGATGCCATAATGTGAGCCCCTCGGGTCAACTATAAGCTTGAATGTTATTGAAAGAGCTGCAGCCGCAGCTCTGTTTCTTCATTGCTGCTGACAAAAATGCCTCTACAAATAGAATACAACAATGCAGACATCTTAAGGAGTCTCTGAGATGTGCTGTCCCTGGCATAACATTGCCATGTGACATTTTCAAGAACTATAAATACATTGACTGCATTATAGTATAAAAGTTAATAAGCTTTGCAGTATCACTGCAGAAGTGTTAAAATCAAGCTGAATTCGTTGTGAATATTATAAGGGATTCAAAGGATAAAACAAAACGAAACAAAACCAAAAACCCATAAAGATACAGTTAGCATAGAATGATGTATTTATCATATTTTTAATATAGTATAGGTCCAGAATACATACATAGATGTGATTCTATAAAGTTTCAATTCAATGCCAACTTTATAACTTCACATTATCACAAGCACATCCACATGTAATTTCTTATGACAGATGTCTGAAGCCACCTCTAGACAATAGAAATGACTTCATAGCAAGATTCTCATCAGTGAAAGTTTAAGCCTCTTTTTTAAAATTATTTTTCAATAATCCTATAATCTGAATTTTTTAATCTGCAAAAGTGAATGCTCATTTTTCAACTCTTAACCAGCAGTTCTCCAATGGAAAATTATGAAGGAACGTTTTCTTTCTCCAAAATGCTCTGAACCGTGCCTTCAAAAGTGTCTTAATTGAAGATAAGATAAGATAAGCTCACTTCTGAGCTCTCTCTTCTATTGGAAACAGTATAATAGGAGACTGGCTAGTACACCAAGAGAAGACAACTGTCTCTCTGAAACAAATATATGTGAGTAGATTTCTTTCTTGCCAGTGTCTTGATTTTAAATGAAAAGAATAAACAGGAAGCAAGAATATGCAATGGTGGCTAGATGACTATGGGCCGATCAGGTTGTCCTTGGACAAAGGGATCAGCTGGTCCCACCACGGGGGTTTTATGTGCAGTGTTGAAGAGTAGCTAGGCTGCATGGTGCAGCAGTGTGTTTGAATTCTGGGGAATCTGGATGTAACCAGTGTTCCACATCCTCACACAGTATCTGGGATGTGCTTTGATTCAAAAGTAACCAGTCCCCAGACCCCAGTGAACTGTTGGTTTTCACAAGCACTGGCAACTGCAACATGAGAATAGTTCCCATTCTGCAGGGGAGACAGAGTGTAGGAGGTTTTGTGACTACTAGTCAGTTACCTCAGAGAGTATAACCTAAATATTTAGGCACCGTGGATGTGCTACTGCTGCTGGATAGTTCCTGACTGAGTCCCTTTGGGGTATAATTGGTGTTAGGGGCAGAAGATTTGCTTTGCCTAGACGGAAGTATTACTGCATTATTAAAGCAAAATTCAGGATTCTTCAGCTTTGCTGCTAGTTGCCTCAGTTGTGGAAGCTAAGATGTGGGATCTCAACAGCTAATCAGTCTTTAACCATCAAATCCTGTCTATGTGTCCAGAAAGTTAGAGGCAACTATTACTTACCTGCAACTTAGAGATTTCCCTTAGGAAATGATTTGTACATACAAAACATAATCCCCACATCAGATGTACCTACTGTAGTTTTTTGATTCTGCTCAAGATGAAAGATAATGACAACTCCACTGGGGGAAAAAACAACACCAACAACAAAAACGACAACAACAAACAAACCCTCATAAATAAAAAAGAGGGATTTGGGTCTTTATGATGAATAAGAAGACTTATGAAAATTGTGAGTTTAAATTCATCAGATATGGAATGCACATAACATTACTGGGTTTGAAAATCACTTCTAAGCCACATGCTTCATTTGGAGTTACCTTTCAGGAGAACATGTACTGAAACCACAGAGGCACATCATAAAAAAAATACTGTGCTGCTGTTGTGTCTTTGAGACAGTTTTTAATTTAAATCCCCCCTTTTTCAAGATAATTCAGTTTTATATAACTCAGTCCCATTATGTGCATTCTAAATGTCTTCCCTAGGATCATATACAGGATCACACATACCAGAAACCAAGTTAATATAAAATACAATTTGCATAAGCTTTTCCATATAGGCATACATCTTTCCTGCAGTGGAGAGATAGGTCCACTTTACTAGAATAAACATCTCTATTTAGATGCCTATCACTTCTTAGAGTCACAGATTTCTGTTCCAGAAAATGAGATTTTGTATTTTGATATACAACAGGAAATCTATTCTGTCTTAGCGCGGAACTCATTACCACAAAATAGTAAGAAAATAGTTTCCAAAAGGTATTAGAGAATTAGTGAGAAAGCTATTAAATTTAGTGGCACTGGAACAACTTTTTTCTCAAGGTATTCCTAAATGATAATTTTCACACGAAGCATTCATGCTCTGTTTCTCATCTTTCTCTCTAAATATCTGCTATTGACCAAGTAGATGGATCTGTGATTTGACAGTCCTTGTACTTGTTTGATAGTTACTGAAGAACGGATTTTTTTCTAGGACACATTTTTAGAAGTGCAAATAGGAGAATGAACAAGAAGAGAACCTTAGTTAGGGTCTCCAGAAAATAAATAAATAAATAAATAATCTGTATTTTGAATATCCTGGATAGCTAATATGTTGCTATCCAGCTTTCAAACTAGTTATTTTTCATGATGTTTCTGTGATAATAATAGCTCATCATTTAATTTCATGGGAGTTATTGTAATTCTAAAGGGCTGAAAATGATGTAAATGCAGATGTACAGGGAATATCACAATGTCAAATGAAGCAGTGTCATTGCAGTTCTATGTATATGCTGCTACAATGTCAAAATAAAAGGAAAGAAGCCATATTGATCAATAGAGCAGTGTATCAGAAGTGATTGGATAAAATGCAAACAAGGCATTATCTGTTATAAAGTCTTATTAAATGAAAATACAACTTTCAGTCTGTTACACAGCATTAGAATTTGAACTCTCAGATGTCTGGGCATTTAAAGCCATGGTTTCCACTGCAGTTTTTACTGAGCAAGTATATGTTCCTTCAATGCATTAACACGTACATTCACTATGACCTACTTTATAATTGCTATGGGAGTTTGCCTTTGCATTTTTTGATAGCTCTCTGTTCAGATTCTCAACCATAACATTGCATTAGTTTATTTGCATTGAATCAGTTTTGCTAAAGGATCTCCCATTTTTATATAAAGAAATACTTAGCTTCATCATATAGGGAGTGAAGTATCTCTATCTTGATTTTGAACTAGAGAAATTGAGGCAGCACAAGTTCAGTGTAATTTAGCTAAGGTCAAAAAGAAGATGAAAGTAATAATAAGTATGGAACCTGGATTTTCTGCTCTCCTTTTCTGACTCTGTGTGCCCAATGTCACATTTTTGCTGCGAATAAACACATTTTGAAGTAAACATTCATATCAGAGAGTTATGAAGATCTACATGAATACACTTCTATCAAAAATACGAATGGGGAAATCATCTACTGAACTCATAATACATTACTTAAATGTAAAATATTTCAAAACATTCCAAACATACTAAATATGCTTATCCTTAGTCTGATGCTTGATGCTTAGTCTGATGCCTTATCCAAGTCTAATGCTTGAACAGAATATTTTTGAGGAGTTAATATTGCTATGATACTGTAGAATCATTTGTCCAGGAAAAGGTGGACGATTGTATTTCTGGGAAATGAAAAATCAGACTATCAGATAACTACAAGGAATTATACCTCTATGCGGATGTTGAGTCTATCTAGATGCAACACAATTTAGAATACAAAAGTTTGAAAAAAAAAAAAAGACATGGTTTTTACTTCTTCATGCTCGGGTAACAAAAGGCTAGCTAGATGAAGTATTCTAGAAGTTTCTCTAACAATTCGCCTTCAGAAAGAAGTAAATCTAAGAAAATGTAGTCTCCAAAGGAGAATTACATTGTTCATGTTAATGTATGTTTAAAAAGAATTTACTTTTACATTTCTGACAATAATTTAGAAGTTAAATGTATTTTTCTTGCTGTTCTCTGTGAGGAGGAACCCTCTGTTGGTGGCACTATTTTACTTTGGAAAAGTAAGACATAAAAGTAAAGAATTTCCTAATACTTATAGTAATTCTGTGTTCTACTCTCAAATTGTGCATCCTGGCACTTTTACCCAGTGTGAAAATGACTAGAAGCATCAGAATATAGTGTTGATTCTTTTTAACCATCTTGCATTGGAAATAAAATCTGGAGTGAATTGGACTTGGATGACAAGTATTTGCTAGTATTGGGCTCATGGGATTAATTGCCATTTAGAAGAAAGAAGAAAATGCCCCTGTGCTCTGTGGAAGGGAAAGATGTATGGGAAGGTTCATTCTTCTGCATCCCACGCCATATCTTATCTGTGTTGCAATTTTTAAGAAGGCTTTAAGATACTTCCATGTCAGTCTTCCCTTGTTTGTATTTTTGTAGATAACACCGATGAGTTAAGTATGGCAAAGGCTCATGAATTCCAAGAAACACCATTTCCTCAGCTTACAGTGTAATTTGTGCTGTTGATGTTCTTCGTGTTGCATAATTTATTGGAATTCAGGCAATGTTGGTATGGAATGATAAAGTTTGTATGGATATTAGCAGGGGCTATGAAAGCTTTAGTGAAGGGTTTAAGCAACAAAGAAATGCTCTGATTTTTCAGAAAGGACTGTAGTCTGTACATGCCTGAGGTATTTGAATGTTTTTTAAAAGTTCAGATGGTTAAAAGACAACAAGAGTATTGTGCACCATCCTTTATTGGAAGTGTATGAAAGTATGTGACGCATGTTTACAAAGAATGTTCATAGTTACAGGTTTTTTAATACCATGTGACCTTTATAGAGAATCCTTATTGATTAGTTGGATGATTAAAAAAAAAAAAAAAAGCAAAAACAATGCTTCTGCTATTGTGAACACAGGGTCAGCATTTACAGTGTAGGGCTCATGCAGTATAATTTCTGCTTGGGCTAATACCTTCACAGCAGTAAGTAGCCTCCTGCTGTAACAACTGAAGCTGCCATGCACTTTTCAAGTTTATTCTTCAGTCACTATGCATTGTAGAAATCCAATCTAAAGATCATAAAGGAATGAATAAGCATAGCTGAATGCAGAGACAGAGACAAATGCTTTAGCTCTTGCAGAAGGGGAGAAGAGAGTGCTTTCGCTTCCACAGCTTCTGAAACAGTCATTCAAAAGCTCTCTCGGACTTGCATGCCTTTTATATCTGGAACTCCGAATGTCGCCTCTGATCTCAGCAACCAGTTTTGTGGCTGTCTGGCAGTCTTTTTTTCATGAGCTACCCCAGCAGTTATGGTCAGCTGGGTGCATAAGTAAACAGTTCACAGGTTCTGCATCCTGCCCTTTACTCAACATCTTTATAACCTTCTGAAAAAGATCTTTCATTAAGACATACAATTTGCAGAGCCAGAATGGGGCTAAATCAGTCTCCTCTCTTAGGTGTTGGCTCTGCAGGGTGAGCATTGACTTGAATACTGGACCTGCATCCTGAAACTTCAGTAATTCAATGTTTTTTTATATATGCTACTACTTAAATTAGGGTCATGAAATCCACTTTCCATTTGTATTCTTTTGACTGTTGTGATTTTCTTCTCTTCTTATTTGACTACCATGGTATTTCTCTTCTTGTCGATTTCCTGCTTGCCTTACCTCTGTTAGTCCTGTGTTTTCCAGCAGGCAGATGCTGATTCCCCTCATCCATGTGTAATCCCAATGAAATTTTCATTTTCCATATTTTATAATCTGCTATATTCACCTTTCTAAACACAGGCAATAGGAGTCCAAGGGAGAAGAATTCACTAACCTCCTGGGGATACTAAAAATGATCATAGTCTAGGAAGTCAGTCTTTAAATATCCTTTCCCCATGCCACCCTCCCCTCTGCTGCTCTTTAAGTATTTAAATCTGCCCCCCACCAGCCAGACTTCCTCACCAGATGGTGCCTTCTGACTAGCTCTGCCTTTCTTCAGAGGATGAATAAGTACAGTGCAGAGCATAAGGAACTGGTGAGACAGCTACTGGAATATTTCATCAGTGCTAGTGTCCACTTTTTTAAAAGGATGGTGAAAAATGGGAGAGAGTTCAGGAAGAAGCTGCAAAAATGATTTGAGGGCTGGAGAAAATGCCTTACAGTGGGACTCAAAAAGAGCTCAATCTATCCAGCTTATCAAAAAGAAGATTGAGAGGTGACTTGATTACAATGTACAGGTACCTTCATGGGGAAAATATACTGGGTACTAAAGGGCTCTTTAATCTAGTGGACAAAAGCATAAGAAGAGCCAATGGCTGGATGCCAGACAAATTCAAATGAGAAATCAGACACACTTTGTAACAGTGAAAGTGATTAAACATTGGCACAAATTATCAGAAGTCCTGGATTCTGCACCTCTTGCCGTCGTATTGATGCCGAGTGTAGTTTGGAAGATATGCCAAACCCAGATCTAAGATGCATCCCAGGAAAACTACTGAAATTTAAGAGCCTGTGTTACACTGAGGGTCAAACTAGACAATTTTACGACCTATCTCTCTTTAATTCTATAGATTTGAAAATGCTGACAACAATGACTGTACATACATCATCAAAAAAAAAATAATCCAAAAATCCAAAATCATGTTGGAGTGATGTATACCCTTAGACACTGGTTTTGTTGAAGTAGAAAACAACAACAAAACAAAACAACAAACAAACAAAAAAAACCACAGAAAATAATGGAATGCTGTGTGCTGTGATCCAGAGTTTATTATTTTAATATTTGAATTATTTTAAATTATTATCTTTCTTTTTCAAGTCAGGACAATTTGAAAATGAATATCTCATTCTACAAAGAAAAGTCAAGATGTTTCTTTGGGGAGGTTTTAAATTTGAATGTTTGTACTTTCCCCAAATCTTTTTGCATTGCTTTTTTTATGGCTGAAAGAATTCTTCCTGTCTCACACCATAATTGCATTTACAGCAAGTTTATTTTCATGAGAATACCACCAAAGATTTGTCCAGAATAACAGGGAAACATGTTCCACACTAATGCTCATTGGTTGTTCTCACTTGTTCTCCTCTCTGAGACTCATTATCATTTATGCAGGCCGTGATAGGTTTTTAAATGATGTAATCATATATAGGTGTGAAACAGTAATGGCTTTATCCTTAAAGATAAAGATTTTTTAAAAGGTTAATTATATTCCACAAATTGTTTTAAAAGTACAATGTTAACATTATTATAAGACCCAGACTTGGAAAGCAATTCCCCTGTCTAATATATGTCATTTAATTCCAATAAACTTCCTTATTTTCTTCCTATTATTGCTACTGCTTCCAAGTCCCATGCTAGATAATCTCTCTTTCTTTTGTGTTCATTCCTACAGCCGTTGGAAGCCCTGTTTCCTCTTCTCCAGCCATAGACATCAAGTAGCCGGGCTGTACATATTGATCTTTTTTCTTTGGTCTTAAATCATAATTCATTTTTTCTGTCTCTTGATCACTGTGGTTTTCTTTCAACTTCATTCAAGTTCTTACCATCCTCCAAAACATCATACCCAGAACATGGGACCATACTAATATCAAGCATTGCATAGGCATGGTTGTTGCTCTGACAGGCAAAACATGCTTCAAGCAAACTCCAATTTCAGCCATGGAAAAGCACCAATCTCACGTCTAAACCTGGGGAAAGGACAGAGGAAAAAGAATCGTCCCAATGTGGAAAGCAAAATTGTGTATAGCAAAGGCTCAGTCGGAGAAACAGGAAGATAAAGGTCTCACAATTGTGGTTATGGCACACTAGAAACAAAAAGCAAAGGTTAGGAGAAGGAGCTCACCTCTTTTGAGTAGCAGCTGTACTCATCCTCTCTTATTTCACCAGCTTCAGCTCTGCCCTCCTTGTCTTATATATATTTTAGGGTAACACTTATTCCTTCATATTGGCAAAAAATAAAAATAATAATCAGTGCAGTCTCTGGGTCCCGAACTACCGCCTGTGTTTCCTCTGTGAGGCACAGGCCCTCATGGTTAGGCCTGGATATTGACTCCCCCTGTACATTTTCCTTTGTAACAGATGATCCCCCAGAATTTTGTTAGTATACAAGAGGTAGCTAATCCTAGACAACTAGACAAGCAAAGACATATGGAAAATGGGAAAGTAGATTCTCTTTCCTTACACCAAATGTGAGCTGAGTGGGGAAAGTATTAGAGTCCTCCACTGAACAGTCTCTAGTCGGAAGAATTTGCTAACATGGCAACACGCTGTTGCTAGCATGTGGGGACTGGTGGCTTATTTGTTTCTGTGGTATCAGTTTTTGTTATTATTTTCTTAAAAGTCAGCCATGATCAAAGGCTCAAATGTGCATGTGGCTTTTTTGCTGGCAGTCAGTCTGTGCCTATTGCCAGAACTCATGCCTGTTTTTCATTTATTTTGAGTGTCTGAATAATATAGACAGTGTATTTTGTACATGATCTGTAACTGGAGGTGGCAGTGTTCTGCTACGTCCTTTCTGTAGTCAGTTTTAGTCATGGAAAGTCCATTTTAATTCTTTCAGTCTTAATCTATCGCTTTTAAATAAGCAAAGTGAATGCATCAGTTTGAAAGTTGTAATAGGGAAGATTAATGTGATATGAAAAATGTCTTTACTTAAACAAAAAGGTTTTCCAGAACCTTAGTTTTATTAATGTATAAACAATGTTTATAAATTACATACAAAACATACTGTAGGGTGGCATCAGTTCTATGTGCAGCAAAGGCAAACCCCTTTTCTAAAACAAAGACATTTCTCTTTGTCACAGGTAGCTGGAGATATGAATATGCTGCATGGTGGCTATAGTTATGCAACAGATTTTGGAAAAAAAGCAAGCTAGACATTGTGATAAAAACCCTTTGTTTTAGCCCCCTACTAGTAATAACCAAAGTTCTGCTTCAGTGCTTCAGAGCTACCTTTTTTCTTGTTTTTTCTTTTTTCTTCTTTTTTTTTCTTCTTTTTTTTCTCTCTCTCTCTTTTTTTTTTTTTTTTTTTTTCCCTTTATGGGGGTGAGAAGTAGTTCACTTTGTGAAATACTGTGAAATACCGAACACTTTGTTAGTCCTGTAGAATTTGACTAATAGTGGGAGATTTTACAGGAGTAGAGGACTGGCAGGAGATGAGCTAAAGGAGAGTCTGTTACAGAATCCAGCTGCCCTGCACTGGTCCCAGCTGCAAAAATGATAGTATATGTGTGTATTGATTTTTTTACCAGCCAAACCACTGAGTGTACCTGAACCTGTAAAACAGTAGAATATTGATCTATTAAAGAAAATGATCTATTTAATATATCTGTTCTCTTTATTAGTGCAGGGTGCAGAGAGACATCCATTTGCTAGTGTAGCCTGGCATACCTGTACCACAGATATGTGCTGTAAATTGAATGTGTAAATTTAGCCCACATCTCCTGTTTAAAAATAATGAAATACTGTCTAAATCTTCCACTGTCAGTTTCCAGATACACCAAATGGCTTGCATGGAGCCATTTGAAATAGAAGACCTATTAATAAGTAGAGCTGGATTTTTTTCCAACCAGCAATTTGTTTAACAGGTTTCCACTGCAACTCCTAAATGATTTCACTTAAAAGGACACTGTGAATGTTAATTAAAAACACTCATTAGGGTTTTAATAATTCCTTAGAGGCTTTAAACACAAATCTGTTTCTGTACAAAAAATGTTTTTTTTTTTTTTTCTTGTCTTCTTCCATCTATTTTTGGGAAATGGATGTATGTTGCTGGACTGTTAATACTGCTTCAACTCCAACCACCTCTTTGCCTTGAGAAAATAAATATACTTTTGATTGGTGATGGGGAAAATTCACACTCACATTTTAATTTTCTTTTATGATGAACAATTGGAAATCAGAACTGGAAGCCAGCCTTCTGTTTGCTCAGTTCAGACATTCCTTTTGGGGTAGTGGCTTGTGTAATGCTGGTTAGGTACATGAGCGTGATATGGTAGATCTGTTCCTATGTTACACCAGTACATCTCTGAAATCTCTGGTTGGCATCGGTATAGATGGAAAAAAAAATTCTAATTTGTGTTGATAATTTTTGTGAGCAATATGGTTAGGCATGAACTGAAGATGGCCGAACATGCCACATAGATGAAATTCAGGATTCCAGATTCAATGGGAGCTTTGCCATTAACTTCAGTGTGACCAAAATGTAATTATACATGAATATACAATACATACAGGAACTCATGAGTCCTTTCATCATTCACAAAAAGGAATGGATATATTTGAATCTTTTCAAATCTTCTTTTGGTATATTTTGACAGTATTTGCTGATTCTTTTTGCGTATTTCCATACAGAGGAACCTAACTCAAATATTTAGACTTGTGCAAATTGTGAGAATTGTGAGGCTGTATGATTGTCCTTGAGTGTCATACTTCTATGTAAGCAAGTCAGATTGTCATTTATATTACTGGAATTTTAATCTGCTGTCTTGGTCTTTCTCTTGTACTTTCTTAGTTCATGCTGTTGAAATCTAAGTCTCAGTCTAATCTCATTCCATTGTTCAGGTCAATTTTTTCCCCTTTGTATTTCTACCAAATACTCCAACTCTGTCCAGGTATGAGGCATAGTGAAGTACATGGTTTTAAACTAATGTTTTTCGTTTGTTTGTTTTCTAATCTCTTGATTATTAAACATCTGTTTAAAACCATATATGTCATTTGCCCATACATTTCATTTGCATGACTGAATGCTTTTTTGTAGTGATGCGTATTCTGTATATGCCAGCTCCAGAAGTCTTCAAGGAGAAGCGTATTTCATAGTTTTCACTTTGTGGTATATAAGGAATCGTATTTTTTGAATAAGTATTGATTGCATAGTACAATTGTACAAGCTTTGCTTTTATTCAGAAGGAAAAGCTTGGCTGATGATGAACAAGAGCATTCATAGCAGTCCAATAGGGAAAATAATACCTTGACACCTGTAATGAACTCACTGTAAAATTTCGTAAGAGCAAATGTTGATGTGCAATGACTTCTGTAAAAGCAGTATGAAATCCAAGATTTGATGTTTTCATTTTAAGTATTTCTGTGGGTTTGTAGTTCTGAAAAATTTGTGTGACATATTCCAGTATTGCCTGCTGTATTGGTAAGGAATAGCCAATCTCTTCTAAAAAGGACCTCAAAGGGACAAGAAGAGATTAACATTGAACAAGTATTCTTATAGCAAATACTATATCCTACCATTTTTTCCATATAATCAAGGGAAAGTAAGCAAGGGAGATATAACCATCTCTCAGATTAAACCCTTAATGCAGAACAGCTCAGGTTGGGCTCAGTCCAATATTAGTTAATAGCAGCATCCTAAAAATCTGAAAATGTTTCTAAGGTCCCCCTAAGGAGAGCAGAAAGTGCTTTATACAGAGGAATAACAGTCAGGTTGTCATGATGAGACATAGTTCAACTCTGAGCGTATCTGCTTCCACTACACATTAACTCTCCAAGCTGGTACTCATTGACAGAAATTTCAAGTTTTTTTTCTGGACCTGGCAGCTCTCTTACAGACTTCTGCATAGTCAGAGCTTGAGGTCAAAGTTTATATAGGCACACACGTATATAAAGCACTGCTGTTCAACCCTTTTGAATCTTCAATGTCCTGGCTATCAGTGGCTATACCTGGATCACTTTTCACTTAAGACTTTAAAGCAGATAAAAGCTGGAGAGCTGTAATAAACAGATTTACTACATTACATCCAGGGTTTCCCCCTATTCTTTGCCTTATTAACATGCCAAGTGGTTCATTGGTAATGTTTACTTTGATACTCACAAATCTGCTTGTCCTGCAGACATTAGGTGCTATAAAGATGTCACTCTCAGAACAGCACTTTTGAAAATGCTGTTCTCAGGAAATTTTTGCTATTTCTCATTACCCATCTTGGCTGATCTTCAGTGTTTAACTTTGCAGTGCAGCTTGTAATATGAGACCGAAAATAGAGGAATGTGGAAAATACTCAGCAGTACCACTGTTTAAAATCTCTGAGCAGTCACCATAGACTTTCACTATTTCATACCTGCAAAGCAAGGCAGCTGGTTGCTGAATTAACAGCTAAGATGGTTATTCAAATCAGACTCAGTGTGCTTAAAATGACCTAACATTTATTCAGCATCACCAATTACAAAACTCTCTGTTACATGCCTAGATAACTTTGTTGTCTGTCAGATAAGTCAACTGTTTCTATTCCTATGCAGCCATATAATTGCATGAGAGACAATTAAAAAGTTTTCCTTGCCTATCTTATGCAATGACTGTTGCCGTTTGGAAAATAAATGTTCCCCTCTACCGACCATCATGGAAGATGGAAGAGTGTCAGATGTGGCCTGAGAGAATATTTGCTTATATTACATGACACTTGGTTTCAAAATTCATCTCTGCTCTTGGGGACATTAGCTCTCACCTCCCACTTTTCAGAACAGTGTTTTAAGACGGGGTAGTGCCTCCTCTGTAGAAGAACTTCCTGTTCTTCAGCTAACACTGCTCCACCCATTTTAAAGGCCAAAGACAAAGTGAATATAATGCTTCATTGAGGTGTGTTTTAAAAAAAATGGAAAAGTTTTCCAGGATGGTTTTGGAGGACTAGCTTTGCTGAAACTGCAGGCGGGAAAAGTTCAGGATGAAAAGAACTAGAAAATACTGTGAAACAGATTGCAATAGCAAATCCTATATTATATTTATGAAGACATGAAAAGTACTGTTACACAGCCAGAGAGTTACTTTGCCACTTTGGTATAAACAAACATTTTGCATGGCTTCAAATATTCATTATGTCAAATTTTTTGACCATATTGGATTTAAAAAATACTACATTGTGAACAAATAGGTTCCTTTACATTTTTCAAATTCAGTCTCAAAAGACTTCAGCATATACATATGTTAAAACTGCTGATTTTGAAAGGAGGTAGGGAATAGCCTTGATGAACAAGTTTTATAATAAATGGAAAAGGAGGCAACAGCAAAGAGAGTGAAGGTGCAAGAAGTTTAATTCAGTCCATTTAGAAAGAACTTGGGTAAATTTAGGCAAAGAAAATGGAAAAACAGTGACAGGAGATACAATATTGTAGAATGAAAAAGTTTTGGTCATTGCAAGGAGATAGAACTGAAGCAGCAGTCAAAATAGCTGCGAGATGTCTGCACAAGCCGGTGGAGAAGAGCTGCCACAGATACGATCGCACTAGCATCCTTAGACATGGAACATCTTAGGAAGCAGTTGGGAGTCCTATATAAGATACCACAGAGGCAAACCTGGGCAGGCAGAAAAATAGATTCAAGAGTCATTAACACTGGGAAATAATTATGTCCAGGACAGCTGGCAAAGACATCCAGGAGATGTCTGGGAAGAGGGGAAAGGGAATGATGACCGAGCCTTAAGAGGTGCCAGCAGACACAGGGGGAAATTGAAGATCCGCCAGCATTAACTCTCTAATGCTGTCAACCAGATGAAGAAACAATAAGTTGGTGTCACAAAAACCTAAGGGTGGGAGATTCTTGTGGAGTAGCATGTGGCCTATGGTGTCAAAGGTAACATAGCCATCAAAGAAGAATGAGCACAGAGAAATGACCCTACAAGAAATAGGAGCTTAATGTGAAGGATGACAAGACAAATTAGATACTTGGCAGTATACCTAAAGTGACTCCTTCAGCTACTCTGACCACCTACATTGGCAGAGTAATTAGAAGATCTTCCAAACACAGTGATAAATGGTGTGATAGGGACAGGGAGATCTATGCCTATTTATAAAATGCCTGTCATCACAGCATCTAGGTATCTCAGCAGACAGTTAAAGAAAGATAGTCACTATCCTGTAGGAGAATATTTTCTTCAATTTTGGTTAGATGTGTTTGGTATAAAAAGATATTCCAAATAACAAAAATGTTGTCATGCATGACAAAAGTAGGGAAGGCCTCTCTTGCACTGATGTGCCGTATACGTCTTCAGGAATGGGAAGTATTCATTTTTTTGAAGCTGAAATAAAAACGTGTAATAGAATTTTGTAATGGTTACCCTCTTTCTGAAGAAAAAGAAAAGAAAAAAAAGCACCTCAACAAGCCTATGCAGAAAAGAACAGTGCACAGTTTCCCTAGCAGTGTTAGAAAATGGTGCTTAGGGCTTGGAAATAATGAGCTCCCAATGTGTTTTTCTAATCAAAGTATCAGCATGAAATTGACTGTATTTGGAGACCATCTTATTACCAAGGCAGCAGTGTATGAAAAGTTCATTGTGGATATTATTTTTGTGTCTCATCCTTGAATAAGATTTGCCTTTGCCCCTCCCTTTTAATAGTTTTAAGTCAAAAGCAGTAGAAACAGGACAAGAGCAGTACTTATCACATCTGTTCCAGCTTCCTTGGACTAACAGACATCCCTGTCAGCCTTGGTTATCTTTCCATGCAACACTGTTTTGAGCAGAGGTTTGATACTCAAAAGCTTCCCCCTCCCCAAGATTTCAGCTCTTCATAAATCAATTAGAGTCACATGGTGGTACTTCTTTCCCTGTTTAGTCTATTGGATGCAGGCAGGCATGTACTGTAGATTTCGGAATAGTTTATTTTCTAATTTATTTTCTTATTTTTGTGGGTTTTACCCAGACAATGTTTTCCTATCACAAATCCAGAGACATATTTCCACTACTGAATCCATATAATTGTACCAGGTGTGAACCTAGTGGTGTTTGTAAATACATTTCTGTTCTTCCCTTTTACTTACAGTAGCAACATCATGTATTCTTGAGAAATTGATTTTCTACATTGCATTTTTTTTAAAAAATATGCATATATATAATTAGTGACATGTATGATTATGTTTCTAAGAATATGGAAGAAAGAAACAGATTAGGTTTACCTTATCTTCTTAGTTAAAGCAGTCAAAGGAATCCAGGTTTTCTACCCTTAATTCTTGCCTGGTTTTGATTATCTAAGTTATGTGAGCATTGCAAAATTTCTTGCAATTTCTCTCGATACTTTTTTCCAAGAAAATCTCCAAACAGCTATCCAGGAAATTGTTACTTGATCTTTTTTGTAAGCCTTGTCTCATGTCCACCCTCATATTTATGTGAACACACAAATACAGATATGGCCAAGGCTCTGTCATATGATACAAGAGAGTGCAATATAGTCTGCTGTTAATGAAAGAACAAAGAGTTAGAGGGCTGCTGGAAACTCTTTAAACCCTGCTTTAGTTATCTAAAAAAATCTGCTCCAAAACACATGTAAGCATAGAGGAGAATTCAAATAATAACATGGTTATACGGCTTTGCTTCATGGAATACATGTGTTACTTAAAAAGAGATTGTTAGAGGTTGTACAGAGCATGCATGCTACTTCTCTGCTGTACTGCAGAATGTAACTAGGAATTGGTGTGCAGACTTGTTCTTAACATATATACACTGCACTGCAGGCAGCATCCAATAAAAACTGTTGAGAGGAAGTTGCTAAAAGTACCATTAAAACCAACCAAATGAACAAACAAAAAAAGACAAAAGAAAAAAAACTGAAATTACATGCAAAATCTCATGCAAAAGTTACAAATCCACCTGGATTTCACAACATTAAAACATCTCCCCAGTCAGGTTCCCAAACCAACCCTTCCTTAAAAAAAAATGTAGCTGGGAAGATAAGGAAACACTGTTTTTTACGCATTAGCTTACAAGACAGAAGTAAAAGGATGCAGTGTAGATTGGTTTTAATAGGCAAAGATGAAGGAAAGGGATAGACATTTAATGCTCTACTACAGTCCTTCAACACCCTTTACACTAGAGCATATGAAAGTAAAGAGATGGGGAGTTAAACAACCTCCATTAGTGAAACAATGTTATGTTCAGGTCTGCCAACTTTGCTGCCAAGCATTCTTTATGTACAACAGGGAAAGAGTAATCCTTTGGACTGCATTCACAAAAATAGAGGTTATTAATAGCAAGTGTTGCAGTCTGGGACATTGACTCATTAAAAGGTGGAGTATAAAAACCTGAATTTATATACACTCCACATTTGCAATTATGTATTTTATTTTAGTTCCAGCCATTTCTGTTGATATTTTCCAACTTACAGTATGTTTTTTGTGATCCCTCTAATAACTTTGAACAAGTGTATCGATGCACCTGTTGATTTGGACTATTCCACATCGATTGTGAAAACTCAAACGCTCCTTGTACATCAGCAAAAGATTATGAAAAAGTCATCCAAACAAGCAAGATCAGCTGAACAAAAGCAATAGGAATGTTATCTGATATCAATAACTTTCCTTCTCGATTGTATATAATATGAATATATAGAGTGAAATGACTGCAAAAGAAAAAGTGATCACACAGAAAATGTTGACAAGTGAGCAAGGCAAATTAACACAAATAAGGTGAAATGTTGATGTTCTTTCTATGTTTATTTCTTTCAGCTATAATCAATGCTTGAAGTGCATCAGCATGCCATGGTACCAGCTAGTATTGCCACTGGTCTGGGGGTTTCTTTCTTTTAAACGTGCATAACATCTCTTCATTATTGCTCTCTAGGCAATGCAGAAAATGTTGCTGTTCCATCCCTGTAAAATATATTAACATTGATTCAAATCTTTTGTCAGTGGCTCTTTTGTCAGAGACCCCCTTGCTTTAGGACACTCACAGAAAGAGGTTCATTGCTCTGGCTAAGCACCTGCCTTCTGACAATGGAGAGAAAAAAAGTTGAACCTTTCTTTCAATGAAAAGTGGGAGAATTTATGTGAAAAGACTGTAACTTACTAGGGGGAAAAAACACATATCTATGATGATTAGATTAAAAGCAAGTTGTTTTACCCTTATACACAGTGCTTACAATCTGTGTCTGTTTACAAAAGACCAGAAGATTTAATATATAAGCATGAATGGTTGTTTGCTTTGTTCCCTCCTTTTCTTATAAAGGACACTTTCCAGTGTTACATCAAGGTGCTGTCCTTGAATTAACTTTATTTTTCTTATTTCGGCATTTGGGAGGGAGGAGAAAAGGAAAAAGTCATAAAATTTTGTCTTTACTTTGAGAATAATCTTTCATGCTTCATCTTTAAAGTGTCTTTCTAAGACTCGGAGTGCTACGCATACTGCATTTTACAGATGGGGAAGAAGCTAGATAAAAAATAATGCTTTACTTTCAGATCTTATGGTGATGGTTAATTGTACAATTGCTCCTTCTTTTCCTGAATCTAGCACATGTCGTCTCTATGCACTTCAGTTTCTCAGAATCTAGGAATCAAATGAGATACAAGCTGCAATAATATCTCAATATTTGGCCAGCCTCTTGTCATAATGTTAGCCTCCTGACCTTTGATACAACTGATGGCAGAGCTGATTTTACCACCTACAGCTTGAGGTTTCTTGGTCACAATTACTTTAGAGTGGTGCTGGGATCAAGATCGGACTCCAAAAACTGTGACTTATCTCATTGTAAAATTTTCTCTTTTTTTAACTTACTTTTCTGTCTGGTCCTTTGCTTGCACCCCACACCCCTTTTTAAGGTAGATTATTTCCAAGATTGTCATCAATACTGTACCTTTTTCAGTTTGATTTTATGCTGTTGTTTGTTTGGCTCCCTTGGTGATTTCGGCATTAGGAGACCTGCAGAGAACCATGTAGCTTGTGCTGGCACTGGTATTGCCGCTGCATAGAGGAAACTGAGAGCATGTGTTAAAAGCACTATCCCTGTTAATGTGGATATACCTGGTATCATTAATGTGCGGCTATATTGATCCCTCAAGGCTACCATCATCCTGCACTTCAGAGAAGCTCCACTAAATTATTCTCTGGGTACTTCAGCTTCAGCCAGAGAACCATAAACCTGCAGCCAGCATCAGATTATCACTGTGGTTATTTATGTGCAAGTTTGTCTGGACTAAAGCTGTGGCAGGAGAGAATCCTAAGAAATAGTCTTCCTTCAGGAACAGGTTTGAAACAATTTAAATAAAGGTTACTTATATCAACATTTACTAGTAACTAATCATTACCTTGCCAGTCTTAACTATCCTGCTTTCCTGCTTTCACTGTCTAAGCAGGGAAAACCCAGTAAAGGCCTAAAAATCTATTTTCATATTCATATTCAAAACCTACCTGCTTTATTAGCAGTTTCACATCCAGAGCCCTAACTGTATTATACATTTAAATTAGGGTCTCCCCAAACGTATGGTTTTTCCTTGTGAGGCATGACATCACTGGAAGAAAGCTTATCATCTTATTTCTTCTGGTGACAGTTAGGACCCAACATGACTTTCTATTGTAATATTTGCATTTCTGGAAGGTTAGAGCTTCAGCAGCAATCACTGTACATCATACACAATCCCTCTGGATGTGTATGTGTAAAAAGCTTATGACACCTTACTGTGGTCATCTACCTTCACTTCACTTCTCAACTGATGATGACTTCCCTGGAAAATGCGATGTGATGTTTTAACATTTCCCTGTTATTTAAAAGCTACAAATTCTTATCGGATTTCTAAAGCCCACAAGAGTAATACTGCTCAAAAAAATCAGCCTTCATGAATGTAGAGGGAACTAAGTGCACTTTCATGTTTACATGTGTACATAGAGGACACCACTATAATGTTACATCAAAGGTGAATCAGAATTTCTTTTGACTAGGTTCTAGTGTGATAACTAAAGATTCCCAGCCCTGCTTTTACATGAAAGTCACCTTTAGCCTGTGGTAAATTTCAATAAACTGTCTCGGTATATAGAGTAAAGATGGCCATACAGCTATGTTAAACTGGATTTTGTGGAAAAAATTGTTAAGGTAAACAGTTATATTGTTTTAACTGTTACTTAATAGCTTTTAATTTTACTTTTTATTTTTAATTTTTTAATTCCACAGCAAAAAGTTTTCAATTATACTTGTTTAAAAACAGTATGCATAGTATATTTTTATCTGTTTTTTAGGTTGTCTTCTCTAGTTTTTTTAATATATTGTAAGTTTACCTTTCCTTCCTGTGTTTTGTGTGAGGCAGTTATACTCTTTCTTCTAATTAGGACAACTGGGCAGAATATCATCTATCCTATAAAGGATATTTGCATGTTTTACAACAGGACAAATGGGCAATACATTTTTCTTTGCAGAAATTAATATTCTTCATTGTAAACAATATAATCCATCATGTTTGCTCTATGTGGTGAAGTGAATATCCTGATAGTTAGCAAGAAAGCTTACTGAAGTACAGTGACCATCTGCATCTCTCTGTTGGGCTTTAAAGGCCAGTTCTCCCTTCTAAAGATTTATAATACAAAGGGCAATTCTCTAATTAGTACTGTAAATTAGTGTTGCCATGAGGTTAAAAAAAAAAAAAAAAAAAAAACTAACAGCCCCTGCAGTATTTCAATTAATGTTATTTTTAATTGCTTGTATTAGCATTTGAGAACAAGATTGATTAGCTTTTGACTGTCAAAGAAACAGAACTTGAAGCTCTTAAATACTGAAATGGAAGTTGTTAATTATATTTAAAAATCCATAGATACAGTACATGGAAATCTGGAAGGTCATCTGAGTACTAAAGACAGTATGTTTCATTTCTGTTCTGTTTAAATAAAAATTTGAAATGTTTGCATAGAGCCACACGTATTTTTTATGCTCTCTGCTAATTGATCATACAAATTAACATCTCCAAAATCACTTTAAAAACAAAACAGCTTTAATAGTGCATCTGTTTATAGAAAGTAATTTTAGAAGTTGTTTAACTTTAAAGTGATTAGTTAATTCTCAATTTGGGATTAAAGTGGCAAGACCTGAAATTTCTCCTAAAGCTGTCATGGGTATTCCTCTGTAGACCCTGATTCAACAAATAGTGCTGGTTTGCAAGGACTTGAAGGCCAGTTCTGAGACAGGACTTGTGCTCCTTTATCAGCAAGTTGAAGACCCCTGCCTGAGGTAGACTTAGAGACCTCAGAATGGGACACAGAAAAGCCAGCAAGCACAGAAGAGATCTTCCTGTAGCAAGCTAATAAGGATCCTGAGGCTAGCTGTTCTGTGTAGCACCTGACAGAGCTGCTTGAGTCAAACAAGGTAGCCACAGGCTGATAATCTTTCCAGAATACACCTCTAGTTATTGTTTAGAAGAAACAACCACTATCAGGACTTTCTCCATTATTAATAGGCCCGTGTTAGAGCAGTAATCTGGGAAGTAGAACACCTGGATTCATGTTCTTCGTCAGCTTGAAACGGTTTAAATACATCACCCATCTTGCAGGGATATATATTAACATCCAGACCATTAAGGAAGGGAGAGGAAGGGAAGGGAGAGAGGAAAAGGTGATAGGTTTTTCTTCTAACTAGTTGTGTTGTGCTGTTTTTCAGCAGAATGTGAGTGATCTACTAAACCTAACTATTTAGACATATCTAGTTCAGTATCGCTTGAGTCATGCCTGGACTCAGGAAGAAGAAGGTATCTGTTCAAACAAAATATTTTCTGGTTGTAGCTCTTAGGCACTTGTTCAAGTCCTCTGAAGATTGTGTGGTGGCATCTAAGTTGATGTACATTGTTAGACCTCTATCTCCACTTGTTGAAGATCTTCTCTTTAATGACTCTTGGATGCATACTTAAGTATTTTGCTGAACTGAAGCCTTCAACCCAGATCCCAAGTGGAGTGGAAACCTTAGTTCCACATGTGGAGGACCTGGCTCCTACCATTACAGAAGCAAAGAATATAAATGCTACCTTCGCAGCAAAGACCACAGTAACTGACAGCATTGTCCTGACTTCCATGTTCTACCTTTACCTCTTGCAATTTTCTTCACATCCTTATTCACTAACCTTATTCTTTTTCTCACAGACATATACAAAAAAAAAAAAAAAAAAAAAACCTGCAGATTATAAGTAATCATATATTAATTATTCCACAATAGTTTTAATGTGAAGGAACTATTGCCTATTGCCTGGTTTCTTACTGCTTGACATCTTCTAACTAGATAATAGTAAAAAATGAAGAACACAAAGGAAAGGGAGATTAAGATAAGTAAAACTGAAATACTGAAATTAAAAAAAATAATAAGACAAATGGAGCCTGGTACTTTCCAGTTAGGAAAAAAAAAAAATCACACTTTAAGTAAAAAAAAAAAATTAATCAACATTTTCATTTTGAAGAAGGTTTTCATCTGAAAAAGCTTTCATACAAAAAAAATCAGTTACATGTGTCAAAACAGTATGTCAACTCATCAGAGGACCAGGATTTTTTTAGAGGCAATTAGAAGATATATTTTAGAGCTAATTTGACTATCTAATGAGAATACCGTAAATGAAGTGATTCAATATAGCTCAAGTACTAGTGATCAGGGTCTGACAAGGTCAAAAGTTTCAATTATTAATATTTATATACTGAAGTGGGCCAGTAGTTTATTCACAGTTAATACTTAAAAAACAACAACAAATAAACAAACAAACAAAAACACCAACAGCATAGTGACCATCAATGAATTATTATACCAATCTCTTCTAACCTGTTCTTGAATCCCTACCTGCAGTACACATGTCAAATAGAATGCTATATTTAATTCCTGGAGAAACAGATTATAAATCAAATTACATAGAATTAATAGTACCTAATTACTAGTTATATACTTCACCTGGAGTACCATATTCAGTAGTGAACACCATGCTTTAGGATATAGTCATCCTTGGTGGCTTATAATACAGAATCTGAAGTACAATAAAACTCAGAGAGAAGGGGAAAGAAATTAAAAAGAGAGAGAATAAAAAAGCACTTTCTTTTTAATATTTGAATAAAAATCTTGAGGTTTAAAGAAATTGTCATGCATGGCATTTTAGTAGATAATCATAAAACGATGAATTGCATAACTGGTACAAACACATCCTGCTGATCTCTGAAAAGAAAAAGTAGCCTTAAAATGTTTTGTTTTCACTACAAGATTGTAACTTTCTGGGATAGAGATACTAAGCCTTTTTGAAGAGTTAGTTTTTTGTTTGTTAGTTTTTTAAATGCTTCATGCTATGGCATTTTAAACTTAACTTATTTGTGCTGTTGCAGTGTTATGACATGATTTGGGGCCAGAAAGAAAGAAGAAAAATAAAAGCTTTTCTGTCATGTAAGACTGCTAGAGGTGTACACAATCTTTTTTTTTTTTTTAATTTTATTTTTTTTTTAACCTGTCATATAAATCAGATGAGTAAAATTTAATGTTGAGGAATTCTGCAAATTTGTAAATGGACACTGTCAAATGCTGGATAATTGGTACGTTGTACTTGAAGTCTTAAAATAAAGTTTGAGGCATCAAGCTCCTGAAGACTTTACAAAATTTGTGTGTTCCTTATGATCTGTACCAGTTTCCCTATGCAATTCTCAAATTGTTAAGAGCTATCCTAAAAACAGGTTATCTTTACTTTTCTGCTTACTACTTCCTCAAGATCTAGACTAATCACTGTAAATATGGAAACAAGGAAGTTCTCTATCCTCCTCCTATAAAACTTTGCCAATGTTATTTAATTACAAAGCATAAAACAAGAGAGAGAGGTACACAGATACCACTAGTGCTTTAAATTGGAGTAATCATGGCAAAGTTTTAAATATTTTTTCCTTAAAGAGTGCCTTTTGAGTGTTTTATAAGTTATTTCCCAATTTATTGTGTCAACAAGGAGAGTCAGTTAACGTCTGTGTCTTATTTTATCTATTTGTGTGTTGGGAAAACGCCTACCTGTTTCTATTTGTAATCAAGACATGTTTCTCTTTGGTCTTCACCTAATACATAAGTACCAATTTATTGTTTTACAAGTGGATAAAATGAGAGAAAGGAGATTAGTTATAATACTGAACCTCTTTTTGCTTTCTCTTCTTTAACAGTAAGAACATAAAAGTATTCCCTCCAGCTAGACTTAAGGATTAATTTCTAAAGGGCTTTCAAGAGGCATTGCTGTGTTAGGGAGTGCTTGTGCAGCAGTTAAGGATGTGATTAGCTTTCTGGTCACCGAAATTTTGATACGCATACAGCCTTAATTTTTGCAGGCATCTATTACTTTTTGGCCAGTATGTAAGGGGTGTTCTCATTGTTGGCTGCCCCACCGTAGACAATTATTCCAATATGGCTATGTGTTTTTTTTATTTTCAAAAAGAGTGACAACCACCCAAAGTAGAAGAATAAGCTTAACTCATCATCTGTAGAACTATGGCAGGATGGTGACAGAGAAAGAATGCATTCTTTCTTTTGAAAATGAAACAAAAGTCCAATCTTACCTGCAGGAGATTTTTTCTTCTTTTCTTTTCTTTTCTTTTCTTTTCTTTTCTTTTCTTTTCTTTTCTTTTCTTTTCTTTTCTTTTCTTTTCTTTTCTTTTCTTTTCTTTTCTTTTCTTTTCTTTTCTTTTCTTTTCTTTTCTTTTCTTTTCTTTTCTTTTCTTTTCTTTTCTTTTCTTTTCTTTTCTTTTCTTTTCTTTTCTTTTCTTTTCTTTTCTTTTCTTTTCTTTTCTTTTCTTTTCTTTTCTTTTCTTTTTTCTTCTACCAGTGTTTGAACAGTATGACATTTCTTTGCTGAGAAGCCATTACTTCCAGATTTTGCCTTGCCAGTAGAAGGAAGCTGTTCTAAAGAATGACCTTCCCACAAGATCTACCATCTACATGTAGACTTGGTTGTAAAGAAGATGTGTGATGAATATTACTGCTAGCAGAGTAAGGAGTTAGGAGCTCATTCTAGGAATCCAACCTCAAGGTTTTTCATGTAGCAGGTATTACATGCCTTTGTATATTAAACTAGTGTCATACAGAACTAAAAACATTTTTTTACCACTACACCAATAGTAAATGGATCTGTGATGGGATCTCTATATTATATTTCCAGTTTTCTTGTAAGTGTATTTTTACAATGTATTGTTCTTATTACTTTAATGGACTCTGAATAGATTTGCTTGCACTACAGAAACAACGAGACCAACTCTGAGAATGACATCTTTCTTGTGATTTCTTTTTTTATAATTATTATTTTTTTTTTTTACAGTACAACAGGTTACTGAAACACTCCTCAATCACATAAGTTTTGATAAACCATTCTCCTATAGTCTTTCCTAATATCATCTTTACTTTATTGTCCATAAATTTCATTGAACCCTGTTAGGACTGTCTTTACTGAAAGACAAAGATGCATTTATCTGAAGACTCTGAAAGCCTTCATGCACCGAGATATCACACTCAGCAAAATATGTATCCACTTCTAAACTTTTTCACACAATAAGTTTGATGCATTTTGGGCCTGTCTGGCAGGACTGGTTTGTTCTGTGCAAGCAATTCCTGTTGCACTGCAATCATGTTCTGTCCGCTGCAGGATAAGAACCGCAAAGAACTAAATCATGAGCCATGAATGGCATGATTCTATTAGAAAAGATACCTCATGGAGGAAAAAAGACTGTTAGATCCAATGTACAAATTCGACTAGCATAGCCACAGGAAAAGATATCTCTATAGAAGATTTTATGGCAAAAATGCATAATAATGGCCTTCTTTGGGAATTCAAAGATACCAGAGACTTTCACTGAAGTTTGCTGAGCTTCTTTAGTGAACTTAGTGTTAGTAATAAATTCTGGTTTGAACACAAGCTTGATGCATTAGAAAACTATGCCAAAGTACACTTTTGTTCTTGTCATGAAAATATGGAGAAAAGGTCTACATATCACTGCTGTGGCAAGTTGACATCCAACAAGATTTATGCTATTTGAAAACCCTATTCTTGCTAAATACATTACATATGTAAGTTCAGTGTAATTTACTTGGAACTTTGCTGCTACAAATAATGTTAATATCTCTGTTTTGATATGACATGAAATTTATTTAATCTGGTACCTCATTTTGAAATATATTCATTAAAAGTGCTGCATGGAGGAAGAATCTGTCAGCGCAAATCGTGTTCATTTTCAGTGTGACAGTATTCACAAGTCCCAAGGAATAGAACAGTTGAATAGATAATGTCACATATCATAGCATTATTCGGATGGTGTGATCTTCTTATTGATTGGACAGCAGCTGCAAATTTAAAGCTTATGCTACATTTCACTAATACCGTGACAATGAAGAACATGAGAAATGGTCTGTCAAATGTGTGAAAATTGTGTCATGCAAGTAAATAAAGACACAGTTTATAATTCTCTGTAAGGATGAGGATAACATTTGTTCTGGAATTAAACAATAATGAAACAGAGGCTCTGCTTTGTGCTTTGAACATAAAATGGGGTTATAATGGAAGAACAATTCTTTCATTACTGATATTACAAAATAGCTGAAATGGTTATCTTCCCTATAGTGTAAAAAAGCCACTTCTCAAGCAGATAAATGAAGGCAACACTATTGAGACTGCAGTTTGTAATCTCTGTAGCGCTATCAGCCTTTGAGACAGAGGGAATTTTATCCTGTTTTTATTGTTGTAAAGCTTCTTTTAATAGAAATCTTTCCTAGTTAAAAAAAAAAATAAAATGAAATTTTTTTCATATGCAATACCTATCAGAGCTAGAGTCCAAAAGGCCAAAATAAAACCTAGAATTCTATTTTTCACCAAGTTACGTCAGAAGTCCCAAGAACTGGAACAAGTGAATGAATAATAGCTTGTATCATGGCATTACTTGGATGTTGTGAGTAGAAATGCATCAAGCAACATGACTAGAATTTGTTGAATATATTTTTAGTCTATCCCTCACACTAAAAGAGGCAGAGGAGGGACCAATTCAGATGTATGAATACAGATGCTCAGTAGCATTTTAAATGCCAAAGTATCCTGCCTGGCCTCCAGCTGTCACTCTAGAAAGGCATGGGTCTTCCACAGATCCTCTGTCATTTTTGCCAGCCTCATGGAGATGTCTTGAACACTCTAGATCATCTCAATGGCACTGCATTTATGCAATTGATTCTCCCTGGGAGTGTTTCTGGGTTTCATTATATGCTTAAACAACAAGGAGAAAGCACTAATGAAGAAAGCAAAAAGATGTAGTCTGACCTGCAACCAGAAAGTCAGGGACTTGGAGCTTGGCTTTCATTATGCCCTGCCTCTATGGAAGCATGTGTATGTCCCCAGTGAGAAAGGTGCTTGGATCCTTGTGTTTAGGGTTCAACACAGTTCAACACACCCTGCTGCCTCTATGGAAGCATGTGTTTGTCCCCAGTGAGAAAGGTGGTTGTATCCTTGTGTTTAGGGTTCAACACAGTTCAACACACCCTGCTTTTGCAGTGTGTTACGTGTAAAAGGTAAAGCTTGGAAGTGATGACAGAGGTAAAGGGGTCTACATCTCTTGGGTTCCCAGGAGCACAGTCAGAGATATCCTTGCCCATGTCAAGCCTGTATTTTAAGAGCAGTTTCACGGTCATTGTTTACCTCTGGAGGGCACTCTGGAACAAAATTAGAGCAAACCGGATTAACTTCAGGAAGGGAATAGAGAGTTGCCTTTAAGCGTGCCTCCAGTTTGGCTTGTGTAACCACTCACTGCACACTGTGCCTAGCCTGGCTGTTCCCTGGTATTTCTTTGTCCTTGTGGAGTTATCACTGGACTAGCATTGGCTGTACAGAAGAGCTTGGTGGAAAGAAGAGCCTTCAAAGGGTTTTGATGTTGCTTTCCACAAAAACAAATATTTATAGCACGTAGGCTGGCTGTGAAGATAGTATACACATGAGCAGTGAAATCTCAGAAGGACCTGCAAGCTCAGGTACATATGGGCTTAATTATTCTTCTAGTTTATTGTCCTATCCACTAGCTTGGATCTGCATTGTGTGGGAGAGAGAAGCTGTTTATTTTCACTTGTTGAATTACTTGCTGAAATGAATTTTTGATGGCAAGCTGACAGAAATATCCCTACACATCTCTTCCAAGCAGGGCTGTGCACAGGAGATGCCTGCTGTTTTGCAAGGTATTGTGGGTGTGATCACCATCATTGACACAGCATCCTCTCTGGAGCTGGCAGAGACAAGAAAAAATGTCATGGATCTTTATGTTGGGATTTTTTGGTCTCACATATTACTAAGGTTTCATTTTCATTTATTTGTCCAATTCTGCTGAAAATTGCCACCAGGTAAAATCATCCAGGCTTACATTTCATTTTGGCATTTTTCCTAGTCTCTTGCCCATAGTTTTCTGTATTGCTACTCACTTTAGAAAGGTGGCAATGGGGTGCCAAAATGAGTCACTATCTTTCAAAGGTCAGCTCAGAGAAGGAGTAGTCCTACAGGCCTGATCCCAGCCACATTGATAAGTGTCCTGTACAGCTCTAGACCTTTTCAGCCTGGCAGGCTGTGTACCCTTGGTTCAGCCCCAGCAGAAGCCATGTAATGGAATGGTCCCCATTGCTTACTGTCCAATTTGCAAACAATGTGCCCTGTGAATGCCCTATCTGCATCAGAGTACTGTGTAAGTAAAGCCAGTCACTCCTGGCCTTACTTGCAATGAATCTTTAGCTCTCAGGAAGCACTAAATCACCATAAATGATGATGAATTTGCTGTCCACTCATTCTTTGTGTGAGTAGAAATTCAGGAAACATAGTGGGTGAGATGCTCTTGAACAAACAGCTCTTCATGACATATAATCTGTCCACCCACAAAACCCTCCTGAGTTGCCTGGAAAAGAGAAGGCTTCTGAGCATGACTTTGGACTAACTAGGTTGCCCTGAGAGAATAAATGTGGTCTGCAGACCCTAGCTGCCATGATTAACCATATGAAGTTAATGGATAGGCAGGATCAAGCATCATCAGAAACAGTCCTTTATTCTCCCTAAACATTTAAAACTGTATCTCAGTCATTCCAGCACAAGAAATAGGGCTGAAAAAAAGTTTTTATATAAGTAATTTCAGGGACTGCACTTCTTTCTAGAATGACAAACTGCTGCACAAAGAAAACAAATGAATTTATATGACATAAATTTGTGGTTTACTGAAAACCAAAATAAGCAATTTGAGTCAATTAGGTATGTACTACAAGTCATTCCACTGTGTGTTTTACAAGTGAAATTTTCACTCTCCTGACACAGTCTATATATTCTGCTACAACTGTTCAAATGGGTTACGACTTTCTTTTCTAAATCAGTAAAATAAGCATCCCTCAGTCCCTGGCAGCAGCAAATGGGGCCAGTATTTCTGCTGCTGTCTGCCACCCCACGTGATCCATCCTTCATACAAGCAGAGCACTGGCGATGCTGAGCAGGAGCTTCACAAGAAAAAGAAGACTCCAAACCTCAGCAAAACCATTCAGCTATGTGTGCCCTGGGGTCACAGCCGTGGAACATGTCGGGAGAGCAGCAAAACATTGCAATTCCTCTACGGGATATCAAGGGATCCTTTATCTTGCTATAACCATTCATAGGCCCATATCACTTTCAGATGATGGCAGAAAATCGTTGGCACTAAAGTCCCTACTGTCCAGCAATGACAAAGAAAACATCACTGCGTATCAATTGTCTTGTGGCAATTGTCACTGAGCACTGACAGCATGCAAAGTGCACTGCCATTCCAATTATTAAAAGGTCTTTTAGTCCAACCTGGTTTTCCCAAAGGTAATTGTTATCAATTTATTTATCTAGTTTTTCCTAATTACAAGAAGAAAAAATGGCTTAGTGAAATGCATTGGCATTTCACAGTGTTTTCGGGGGAAAAAATCCCCAGAAATGTAGACAAAATACGTTTCTTTAGGAGAATATGATAAGTCATTCTCTATTGATTTAGAAACTTCACATAAAGAAAGTTTTGCAGTGTTTAAAATGAGATTGAAAAGTGAATGCATTGGATTTTTTTTTATCTGTATTATCAAAGTCTAGGGTTGGTTTTGATTCAGTCTTCTTTTTTTTTCCTGATGAAACGTTTCATGTTGTAATGTAATAGAATTAATAAGATCTGATACACTGACTTTTAATGAAATTTCATTTTTCAAAAATAGGCACATAAAAATGTCTCCATAATAAACTTAATTAGAGAAAATAGAAGATTGTATTATTTCATCATTAATACAAAGAGATGGATAATTAGGAGGATGCAATATGCATATTGAGTGAAACCAACCTTCTGCAGGAGGCTGGAGTATACAGACCTTCTGTGGGATGTTATTTAAGCCAACATATGGGACTCCAGGCCCCATCACTTGCTATGATTATAGTATTCAATACTCTTTAAACGTACTTTTCAAACTCTGTGATCTCTCCTCCCTTTGGAGAGGTATGCTGCTGATGTACTTTGGCCCATCCAGGAAGGAAATCTTTTGCCTCATGGGGCCTTGTGGACTACTTGCCAAATAGTTTTGTACTCTCCTGTGGGGACCACTGTAAGCCAAGAGAGGTCACTGGCACCTGCCATGGCTGATCTCCACTGCATATGGTTTTTCAGCACTGAAGAAATGATAACAGTGCCTATGTTTTAGTCCTTTCATAACCTGATTGTGACACCCAAGTCCACAAGCTGCAAGTTATCACAGCTCCACTGGTGACAATTTATACCAGGTGAGGAACTGGCACTTTACAATATTTTTTTTTCTGGTAATCTGGTGCAGACTGTCTGTACCCTAAACATATTTGTATTAACCATTCTGTTCCAGTTCCTTCCCAGAAGAGCCCAAAACATGCTGCATTTTCCATATTTGTTCAATCTCCCTTCCAGTTCCTTAGCCTTTCACTAAAGCTCTACTTTCTTGGTTTCGGTAATTTTCCTGACATTTTTCTTCATTTTCTTCTGTACTAGTATATCTTCATGTGCTTCTGCAATGTTATTGTCAAGGTCTTATTTCATTATATAACTCTTACTTACATCAGCTGATACACTGCACATGTCAATACTTTTATTACCCAGTTTTTACCACAGAAACAGTAAAAATCCTCTATTTAGCTTGATACCAGATTATTTGTAAATGTAGTATAAACTGTGCTATTCCAAATGTCGTTTTGGTGACTGAACCATTTGCTGTTTTGCTGGAACATGGAGCAAATTAATTTTCTGATGCAATCAGAATGAAAGGCAGTTTTTCAACTGTTGAGGGTGAAATTCACTCCTGTTCACAGGATCTGTACAAGGACCTCATTTAAGTTTAGCCGATGTGTGAGACCTTGTATGGGTACTTTAAACTGATGGAAATTTATTGAGCTGATTTGTTCCGTCTATTATATTAGTACTGTTCTGAATAGGCTATGCTCTCATTGGTGACTTTTCTCTAGTAATTCCATTCTTTTTACCTTGTTACCGATGTTATGATTGATATTAAATTAGCCCTATCAAGGATGGTAGCTTCCCAACCTGTCTTAAAATATCCCAAACTTGTTTTTAAAAAGTACAGCCAGTATATTTTAAAATAAATGTTTTAAATTATGCTTATATTAAAAATGACTATTCTCCGTAACCAACATTCATAAAAAAACTGTATCATAATAAAGTAGTATAACAGGATTTGGTGAAAAAGTAGCTAAAAACCATTTGCGTTTCAAGCCTACAAACAACAGTGTTTTGAGAAGTGGTTTGAGAACTCATTGTTCTTCCAAAAGTGAGGTGGCAGAGTTGACTTCTAAAATCACTTGAAACCAGTTTTTCTGGTGGTTCCACTGTGAAATAGTCTGTCATGTAGTGGGATTTTTGCATGTGCTTTTGAGGATTGGGGTGTTGGCTTTTTTGCTTTTAAATAATAGTTCTAATTCCAGGCAACAGCAGTAAGACAGAATGCTACACCCTATTTTCACAAAGCCTGGACTGGCAGTTGCTGTTCAGGGAAGCACTAGGAACTGAAGGTAACTTTAAATGTCAGTGAAACATATTCCTGGCTGTGCATTCCTGGGGTTAGGATTTTACAAGTGAGCCTCTCAGTTTCATCCTGCCACCCATGTTTTCAGTAGACACGTTCGTGTCCTTGCCCCCAAACCACCTTTAGCAGTGCACCTCTGCCTGTTGACAGCAGCATTCCACAGCACACAGCCACTTTGCAGTGTCAAAAAGCATACCAGTACTTTGAGATCAAATTAATATTTCCCCATTTAAAATTTTGACATTGTGAAAAGGGCTCTGTTCCAACTGATTGCTGCTGTGAATTGTTCCTTACCCCTTATAATAAGTCATTAATTTTATCATTGCTCCTCAGCAGATATCTCATGACAACAGGCCTGTAGCCATACCTTACTAGCAACTTCACTGATTACATGTTCATAAAGCAACAGCTGTGGGGAAGGTGTCTGTCCCTCAGTCCCTGGGTTCATTTCATGCCTGTTGCTGTGAGACCACAGCCTGGTTTTGCTGTACTTTTGGTTGTGGCCCCAAGGTCTGGCTGCAGTTCCTGCTGCGGAGCTGTGCACAGCTCGCTGTGCTGCCAGGTCTTCCCATCACTTCCACCCTGCAGAAACATGCTGCTGATCCTGTTTCTTAACAGCTTTCAGTAAGCTCAGATCTAGAATCACAAAATATGTTCCTCATATTCTTCTTACTTCTCTCCCACCTCTCCCCCCAACCTGCTCACTGTATTTTACGGGGAAAATTTGGTGCCAAGGACTAATTCCTAGAACAGGGTCTGCTGTGAGAAATCACAGCTGGAGGCAAGCTCTGAGCTCTCTGACTATCTGCTTGGGACTTTCAGTAGCTTCTCTCCCCAGGTGACATTTTTATACATTGACTTTTGCAACCCCCCTTCTTTCTGTGGGTGCTGTACGGGGTAGCCCAGGCATCTTGCTCCAGGCTCTGAACACCACCACAGATGCCAGACATCTAGAAAGTAAGCATCATGACTAGCATTCAGACCTCCCAAATGTGGGCACATCATTTAGATGACTAGATTTGAATGAGAAGCACACTAAGAAAAGACAACATTATTTCTCTCCATGTGTGGTATTTTTCTCCATAGCCATATAACACTTTTGCAGTGGGTCTCTCATATGATTTTCTACCATGAGCTTGAATTCCCTATCTTTTTAGAGACTCATTCGTAGCTCCCTTGCATCCAAGGAGAAATAACTGAACCCCAATGGCCACAGATAAAACAGCTGTTAACAAACTATTTGTCTGGGTTGTTAGCAGATTTTGAACTCTTGGGGAAAGACTGGGGCAGTGGAGGATACTGGTGCAGGACAAGATGCCTAAGGTTTTCTTCAGCATTAGAAGCATCATTCTACCCTATCTGGCTACAATGCATAATTCAATTAGCATTGTCCCTTAAACGCCTGTCTGCTGAGTTATCCAAACTTATTCCCCGTTTACTCCTGTGGTCCCCTTTATAGATGCATTTCCTATTGCCATCAGTCTCTATCTTTTTCTGTCATTTTATTTCTCTGCTAGAAGCCATATAATTCTTATCAGCACCCATAGTACATCATCCAGCCCTCCTTTATATTGTACGGTGCTATCAATATTCCATTCTTATATGTTTTTAATCTCAGACAAGAATATTGTATCATCTTTGCTCTGATAAAAGAAATGTAGTATTTTTTTGTATGGAAACTATTCTGTAATCCACATGAATATACAAGAGATTTGTTTTCTGTATTGAAAAGAGGTCTTTTTTTACAGTATCTTTAGATCAGAAAAGACATTACATTTTTTAACGTTTTTCTCCCTAAAGGATGAATTTAGTGCTCATGAAAGCTGCCACATTGACAGCTCTGAGAAAATAAGCCTATTTAATTGGCCATGGAAAAGATAAGTAGCAGCAGTGTAAGCTTCCTAGACTGCTTATGCATTCACCTGAAAAAAATCTATGATCCTGCTTCCATTCAAGTCAATGGTAAAATTCCCTCAAACCTGGTTCTTCATTTGGCTTCTGAGCCTGCCCACAGAAATAATCCCTATGGCAATGGTAGATGTTAGGTGTTCTTAAAATTCTTCTCCAACTGGAGATACCATGAATTTGTTTGGAGATCTGAACACTTTTAATGTGGCCACACCTCTGGCAGCTATCCGTCTATGCCAGATTCGCATCAGTGATATAGAGAAAAGAAAGGGTATAGCTCTTTGCCACAATTTCAAGCCCCCCTGATAATTTTAAAACTGATGGTATTAACCATGTGTGATATATTACAAATCTCCTTTAAAGTCACTTTTTAGCTGTAAAAGGAGTGAGAGATTTTATCAACAAATATGGTGTCTACCACTGTGGTTTGTAAATGTTATGCCCAGAAGAAATCTTATTTTATAAACAGATGGATCCTTTTTACTTAATTCACTAATGCTTTACAATTAACTAATTAACAGGTTTATTGCCAAAATTAGCAATAAAAAACGTTCAGGAGTTTTGACCAAAGCAGTCTTTGGCAATTACATAGATACAAAAACAATCTTCATGATAGTTTGAGGCTAAACATTCCTCAGATCGGAATTTAACCTGCTGTTTTCAAATAAAAGTTGACAAATAGGAAAGCAAACCCTGCAGATTTCCTCAACTATTTCATATTTGAGAGCCTCAGTCTTAATTAGTATTAATTACAGGTAACACAACAAAAGTTTGAAGGGGTGATTATGCTTTTTCTAGACAAACAAACCAGTTTAATGTTCTACACGTTAATGGACTAGCTTCTTCATTAGTCTCCTCTTAATGATATAGTTCTGGGTCAGGAATCATTGTGTTTTTCATGCTATAAATAATATTTAGTTTTAAAGGGCACCATATCCTATAGAAATACATAGCACAAGAGACATTTAAAATCTCATTATTGAATATTACAGCAGATAAGGAAGCGGAGGAAGTCTCATAAAAACAGACTACTTACTTTTGAGTAATCAACCACACAATTTCCCTGTATAAAAAAATCTGTCCCTTTCAACCTTATACCCCCAAAATGAAAATGAACAGTTTTAAAAATGAACAGAGTTTTAAAAAATCATATTCATTTTGTAGATTTATCTCCTGTATTGATTAATAGATGTAGACCAGTGATTCACTCACTCTTGGACATTTATTTCAAAATAAAACATACACTAAAGTACAAGATATAGTCAAGGCAAGTCATAGTCAAGTCAAGAAAAGAGTAATTTGCAGGTATACGGTGTCAGTGTGTGTGTCCATCCATATATAGCAATTCAGTAATGATTTATTATACTACCTAGTCTGACCCATTATACTTTCTTTTTGACATTGCATCTTGCAAACTGTTTATATTTTTCTTTCTGGACAAGATCTGTCTGTATAGTTCACTGAAGGTAACACTTAAACTGATATTGTATTTTGCAGAGTGCTCAGTTTTTAGTACAATGGATGGAGAATGAGGTACGTAACTCCATTACCATGAATGGGAGTTATTATATTCCATTTTCTACAGACTACAAAAATAATGCATTATTATTTCCTCCCATTTTCTACCCAAGATTTGCTGAGCTATTTACATAGCTGATAAATAAAACAGTCATATAAGTGACCAAAAGAATAAAATATTTTTCTTTTTTGAACAAGGATATAAAGTCTATATAACATGGATTTAAGACAACATGACTAGTTTGTTACTTGTATAAGATATCAATATTGCATTTTAATCATTTAACAACAACAACAGAAAACTATTGGAAGACTTGTTTGGACTTAGAATTTTGTTAAACTGAACTATTTTCTTAAATGTAAGATAAGGCCATATTTTTTCTGATTACAGCATTTGATTTCATTGTTACTCTAATTTTTATTCCTTTCTAAAGGACTGTTCCTTTTCTAATTCTAATTTCTGTGAATGAAATATAGGTATACATTTGGACTGGTTTTGAAGATAGTCCTTAATTTTGTATTTAACAGTGTTAGCATATTTTTTTATCTTACTGTGTATGTTAGGTTACAATTTTAAAGAAGTACTTTATATTGTGGACTCATTTAATGAACTGAAGCATCTCTACAGTAATTTATTCACAGTGAGCCTCTTGTGTTTGTATGTATTAAAGAAGGACTCTGCATGAGAGTTAATAAACATTGGGGAAGTTTCGAATTGGTGTAGATTGCTGGAAGTTTGATTCTTTAATGTTCTTAGCATATGTACCAACCAGAATATTTTATGAAAAGCGCATGTACTAAAAGGCAAAATTTCAGTTTATGTCAGTTTTCTTTTAAGTGGTGGATGTTATCCTTCTGTTAGAAAGGAGTGTTATAATAATAGAAACACTGAAAGATTTAAATATAGAGAGCTAGTGGACAGTGCTATAATACACAATTTATCCTATTTGAAACTTGTTAACAAGGGCAGTGATCCATGAAGAAGATTCTTCTTTGAGTTTTTTTGTCTGAGTTTAAATTAATGGTTTGGGAGTGGAGTTTATTACTGTGTGCTATATAGCTAGCAATCGTTTAAATTCAACACAAACTGCAAATGGACTGGGGTTCTCAAGGTGCCTAGTTATAGTTGTGATTGGCAACCAATCATTTCTTTCTCATTTTCATTACAATATGTCATCAGAAACACAAGTTTGTAAGATGCTTCTTCTGTTTACCATATGTTTGATATTCATGAACCCAATCACAGAAAAAAAAAAAAAAGTAACTTAGCAATACTACTACCTTTTTCAAATATGAAGTAAGTACATACATTAGTTTTCAACCCATCTGACCTTTAAGGATTAGTAAATGAGAAACAGACATCAGCAAACAGCATCTGAACCTTTAGGGACAGTTGATGTAATCATATGCCAGTGTGGCCTACATATCAATATAGTGATTCCCAAGAATAATAGAGATATTATGTCAGTGAAACAGAAATCATAGAATGATGATCTGAGGATCAGCAAGAAGTAAGGTTTTGACCTTGAAGAGGTTTAAAAATGCCTTCTGAACAGCTATCTGGGACATAATTAAAGGCATTTTAACATGATAAGCCCTGAAGAATGCAAACCATCATCTCTGCACATTGAAGAGTAAAAGATATTGCTTTTATAGCTGTGGAGCTTATGGTCAGAAGTGATATGAAATATTGGAAATGTGACAGTTTTATAATAATTTTATACTCATTGTAATAATTTTCATTTGCAGCTTTTTGCCAGTGAATCTCTGGACTGGCATTAAATATTTCTCACTCCAGCTTGCTCTGCAATATTAGAGTGTCTCTGTGGTCCTTCTTTTTTCACATAACAGTGTGCATAGAAGTTGCAAGCAAACAGGCATTAAGACGATGCCTGTTATTCAAGCTAACAAAAGAATAAGGGATGAGAATTCCCAAATACTTTTTGTTAAGTTTCGACATGAAGAATACACTGAAGTCTATTATAAAAATGCAACTGTGGTATTTCAAGCAAGAAAATAAATAAGTCTGGTTGACTTCTGCAAACTAATTATTGCCAGAAAATGGGAAGATGAAAAGAAAATATGTAGATGAAGAAACTCACAGTACATTTTCTTTTTTCTTCTTTGAATTCTGAAGCAGTCTAATCAATATCCCCCGCAACACATGGAGGGCACGATGTAATCTAGCTCTTCTGTAAAACACAGGATGGACTACGTTATCCACTCTGTGGGTTCATCACAATGGAACTGAAAATAGTGACATATTTCATGTTAATTTTTCTTCTACTGAGAGTATGCATAAGTCCAGAGCAAAGAGAAGTCCATGTAGTTGAAACAGAGGTAAGTGCTTTTATTATTACCATGGAAGTACCACGTAATTTGCCTGCCTGTTTATGACTCATAACTTTGGCTCTTAAAGTGACTCCCTGAATGCCTCTCTTCCCTTAGTTAGGGAATTATTTCTCAGAAGCTGTAGCAGTATCTATTTTTTATATTTAAATTTCTGTAATTGTTCCTATATCTGACTGTAGGGCTAAACTTTAGTCAAAACATTGTACACTATGCAATTAAACCATTTCCATTGTCAGTTTAAATAGTTGCTCCTTTCTTTAAATACCTTAACAGAAAATTCAACCTCCAACTAGCTCTCAAACTCATAATCATACTCATTATTTATCTTAATAAACATTATAGCACATTTGGTCTAAATCTCTAATTCATTGACGTTTGTGTGCTGGGAGAGATTGCATTTATAAATGTTGCATACTTTTCATTTTGGAGGATATATGGCAAAAATGTCCTAAAATCTTACTATAGGATGATAAATCACAGTCACTGATATCACACCTGATGAATGGATTTTATTTAAACTTTTGTGACATCAAGGTTTGTGTTAAGACCAAACATGGTTAAATTAATCTCAGAAAACCTTACAGAGAGGTACAAATAGATAAATTTATGTGTTTCAGCTGAACTATGGCATTTGATAAGCAACCCAAAGCGGTACAAAATGTCTTAAATGGGCTTAATTTGGATCAGAGAGTGGAAGAGGTGGCTATCACCCATAAGATGAACTCATCCAATCATGTTCAGAAATTTGCCAAGAGCCCTGACACAAAGGAGCCCAATTCTGCATATGCATAGAGCAGCAAAGCCTTGCTCCTTGTGGGTGAAGCCTCTCAGGAGTTACTGCCTAACCCTGAGCCAATACAACCAGAGCAGCCTGTGCCATGGACTTCAAAACTGAACCCAATCTGAGGTGAGAAGTAGGCTGTGTGTGTCTGGGTCAGTGGTGACAGGAGCCAGGTAAAAAGTTTCCACTAAACAGACAAATATTCTCAATCCTTCACTTACTCAAATATGAAATTCAAGTTCTTTATGGGTGTGGTTTGGGTTTTTTTTTTCTTTTTTTTTTTTTTTTTTTAACCAAAATCATGCTGGAGGTGTATTCAACTGCTGTCATCAAATATTTACAAAAGCCTCACAACTGCATCAAATCATTCAAACTTTTACTGCAACTGGTTCTGAAAAGAACGCTGCTGCCTTCATTCACACCCACTAGGAATCTCCCAGTAGAGTCACTTCCCCCAAAAGTATACCAGATTCCTAAGATGCTAGATTAATCTGAAAGATACTGTAGAGTCTTGCATATAGATAAATTGCAACAAGTGTAATGTAACAACTATAGCAGTTCCTCTGAGATGAGAGATTATTTCTCTCCATCAGTTTTTTATTGTTCTCTCCTGATAAGACCCTTTACTACCCTTAGGGTACTTCTCTTCTGTTTAACCAAGAATGAAGAAAGCTATTTTTATCATTGAACAATATTTATTTCTGTATAAAAGTCTTTCATATTTTGACATGTTTGTAATGCTTTGAGCTTAATGCCTCAGAGAAAGACTAGCTATTCTCAGTGTATCTGTTTGTGGCACTCAACAGAAACTTTTTGATTTCCTTTGTTTATTAATCTTTATATCTATGCTCTGTTTTATACTGAGTGCGTAACAGCATTCATAGCTTTTATTTATGTCTGTATTAGCCTCAACACTGATATATTTTGCTAATTAAAGATGTACAGCATTTATTTGATGCCATGAAAAATGCACTATTTCCCTGCCTTGTAAACTGGATGGCTAGAAAATATTTAATCACATTAAGGGTACAGTAACAGTCTCTGTCCTGCACATGGGTTTCCAGTAGCCATAAAGATATACGGAAAAAGTGCAATATTTATTTTCTGCATAAATATTTTTTCAGAATTTAAACTCCATTCAGAGTAAAATTTCAGAGTGTCTTTAACTAGCAGTGCTTTTTTTCTAATGCTTTTAATTCACTTATCTCTTTCAGAAAAAGTGCAACAGTTTCAGGCTGCCTACTGACACTATTAAACAAAATTAAATAAATATTGGCTCAACCGTTGTGCAGCTAAAGAAGAGTAGATTTTGTGCCTGTATAGTGCTGCTTACATAAGCACAATGCTAACTACCTTGCAGGCATTGATTTGCATGGTATCTCTGTAAACCGCTCCAGACACAGACAGATTAATGAGCTCCTCTGTATTTAACCACCTTCGCCATTAATTCTGAGACTCAGAGGAAAGGAGAGGAGAGGTATCCTCTGATACAAATCTACATATTCTCTCAACTCTCTCAAAAGTGTTCTGTCTTTTATATTGACTTCATTATGTTCCAGTGGCAAGCAAACATCAACTGCCTCCCCTGACTGAATTTTATTCTGCATTCCATTTATTTGTAGCATACTACATCTCTATTAAGGCTTATAGTAAAATCGAGTGTGAGGCTTGCTAGGTTCTGGCTACATTAGTAAAAAGATGGCAGACAGTATTATAGGCTACAAGAAAAATAACATTTGTAATATTTTTGTTCTCTTCTAGCAATCTACAAGGTCTTGCGGATTTGTGGTTTCTGTTTTATTTTTGCTCTGCTAAGAAATCAGTGCTAAAACTCAAATATATTCTTTGTATAATTTGGTTTTCTTAGCCCAATTCAGCCTCAGAAAATAAAATAATAATATTTCATTTGTTTTCCTAGAACAGAATGGAGTTTCCTTGATCAGAAGCCTGTGGCTTCACAGTACTTTGTACCCAATAAGCTCCAACTCTTTTCTTCTCTTCCATCTCACAACTTTTTTTTTTTTTTACTTTTTTTTTTTCCCTTAGCTTTTTACTTGCAGTAGGCTCAACTTCCTTGGTTTCCAGGATAGAGTCTTGTAGATTTGCTTTGGACCGCTTAGTACAACAACTGAAGCAAACTCCTCATTTGTAAAGCAGGTTGATTTTACTCCCTCCATGGGGAAGAGGGCAGGCATTGGTGAAATCACAGTTAAAAATAGCAAAGATGAACAATGTGAGGAAAAGATGTATTGATTTATTGTGATCTTAGTGATAAAGTAGTATCCTTTTCAGTTTCCGATGAAGGTGGAAAATACATCTAAAAAAGGAAAAAAAAAATCCAGATAACTTCCCTCCAGAAGAATATCCTACATGTGGCAGGGAAATAAAGAAATCTGAAGCAACCTATCAATGATGTTCAGTAGATGATTTCATCTGATCTGGCATCCCCAGGTCCTTCAGACAGGAAGAGCACAGAAATGGCACAGTTCTTATGCTCCATGTAACACTTTATACAGAAGTAGACACTTCACAGATCATAATGTCTAGGGAAAATCTACAGTCTGATGAAAAGTGTTTAACTTTGTTAAACAAATAACTGTGAATATATCATCTCCATCCTTGAATTAATATTATTTGTAAAAATACAGACAATGCAGATCTGAAAAAAGAAGTGTAGAAATCTCAACTTCTTGTTAATAAAATTAAAATGTTGAGAGGTTATTTACATGGTTTTTATTTTTATTTACAACCATTTTCTTTAGTAGTAGCACCACATTGCAAATCTTCCAAGAGCGGAATCCATGAAAGGATTTGGTACAATTGGCAAGATAATAATGTAAAACTAACATGAAAGGGTCATTGCTCTGAATCACAATCAAAGTTTTAAGGAGCATCACAGAGTAATGGGGGAAGGAACTTCCTTCTTCTGAAAAGAAATGGGAAAGAAATTGGCCTTCTATTCTACAGAGGAGATAGAAGGTAAAATAAAATATTATTCTTCATTCTTAGAATGTGGTACAAGACTGAGATATTGTTAACATGATGTTAATAAATGCTCAGTTCTGCTCTATGAACCTTCTGGGCAACATTTGTTATGCTTAATAATGTCAAGGAACAAGGAAATTTTAGCTGTAGTAACCATAATAATATCTCTGTTCCTTCAAGAACAGTCTTTTGGCTTGAGGCTTGCAATCCTCCTGCTGCCTCCATTGTCTGATATGAACTTTGGGGGGCAAATTATCCAAAACAGGGCTTTTTTCAAGTGGAATGAACCCGATACTCCCACTCTCCCAGACAAGTGAGGCAAGTGGAAAGGTTGCACAGCTGCAGCCATCACACCATGTCTCAAAGTAGAAAGGACCAACAGGGACTGTTAAGCAAATGAATGTATTTGGATGTGACTGAGTTACCTAAAATACAGATCACTGCTGAAATGAGATGGCATTATTCAATTGTCTTTATCTCATTTCTTTGATTATTTGCTTCTAAACTCTCTGATGGTGTGGAAGGGGTGGAAGGGAAATTTCTAAATACTTCAAATGTCCTCCTAAATGTGTAACTCTGCTGAATACTGATGACAGCTACAGCCATCAAATGCAACACATCTAGTTGCAAGAAAACAGTAGAGAGCATTCCCTTCTCCCCCCTTTACACATTATACTTTTATTTCAGATCTGGCAAAGTAAAATAACTGCCCAGGCACCTTTAGCACCTGGTTCCAACCCATAAGAGCTCTTAACTCTCTTGTTGAGAACAAACAGATTAGTTTTTCTTCTAACGAGGGGAGCATAAGGGGCAAAGGAGGAAGAGAGGTATAACAACTATTCAGGGACAGATCAGAATAAGTGTAACTGCAACCCTGCCAAGTCAATAGAAAAGAGAGTGGTTTTCTCCCTCAGCTCCACTAGAAACTGCAGCAAGTATATCTACACCTTCTGTGTGACTGGGTCTGAGCCATGGACTTTGGCCCTGTGAGCCTCCTGCTATATCCAAATCAGGACAGAGGCACTCCCACCCCTCAGCTCAGGGTGGGACGCTGGTTCTCCCCAGCTGAGAGCAGGGAATGCCACGCGAGGCTATCCTCTGCATTTTCAATACACAGGTAAATGTGACAACTCACACTGCAGATGCCTTACCCTCATTTGTTGCCTTTGCACGAGGAGTGAGGAGAACAATCACAATTTCATAGCTGAAACTGGCTTGTGTTATGGGGTCATGTCCCTAGCTCCTATCCAGTGAAGCAGGCCAGGGGAGATGCAGTCATGCAAGCAGTGAGCACTTCAGTGGGATGTCTCTATTCATGTTCAAAGTTCTGTGAGTTGGCAAAAGGCTCAGGTGGTGGGTGCTCATGTTCTTTATTTCTCAGTAGAACACAGTGTAAAAGAGGTACTCGTTCAGACATTACTATCTCAACTGGGACGTGGCATCTTGTAGCACCATATCCGATGCAAAGGTGATCAACAATAAAAATCCAAGCCTCTACTTTCTCCAGAAAGCTTCAGTTTCTTTAAACTATCACCCACAGGAGCCGTATTAGAATTAGGCAGTACTGTGGTGAGACAGAACATTCTTATGACTTGTGAAGATGTGACAAATTTACGTCCAGTGGCACAGCTCCTCTCAGAGCAGCTCAACTAGGTCACCTACTTTTGTTGTCCAAAGCTGATCAGGTAGGAATTCAAAAACATAAACTTGCACTATCTCTTACTTCTTACTTCAGAGAAACTCATGCCAGTATTAAAGAACAGGCATCCTCATGTTGTACTGGTCAGATTTCTGCTTTCTACTGCCATTGCCAGCCTGGATGCAACTCCCCTGCTAGTAGTCCTGGCAGTCCTTGAAGGAACTGCTCATTGCTGTGGATCCAGCTCTCGCAGGCGGCATTTCAGGCACTGAAATTGAGACACTTCTCACATTCCTGCTTTTCTGCCAGAAAAGAAATACTCCCCTCATTGCTCTTGCTGCTCCTATGCTTCATTACCTCACCATAACGCCCACTTTTCTTCAGATATATCCTCACCTGGGATAAGTGTACTGCTTGTTTTATGCTTATTTCCCAACAGAAATACAGTATTTTTTTTTTAATAATCCTTCCGCATTTAAAATTTGAATTACAAAAGAAGAAATAAATGCAAATGATACTGACTGAGCTGGTTTGGCCCCAGAAATCTGGGCCTGACCTTCTGCAAGTGAGTGGGATCAGTCCTTGTAAGTCCTCTGATCTTCTGGCAATGGGGTGCACTAATGTAGTAAGGTGGAGACATCAAAATACAGGGAAATGGTAGGCTACAGGAGAGAGGGTACGAAAACAGTAGGAATGAAATGAAAGCTGACAAATTAGACTGTGAGGCCTCTTGGGCTTGCTATGTGTCTGTGCAATATGTAATAGTATTGGGATACTCAGGGTATGAAGAATAATAATGAGAGATTAGTTGATGAGTTGCACAATAGATAGCTGAAGTAGTACCTTTATTGATTCTTCAAACTATTTAATTCTTTCTTTCTAGCTTACTCAGATATCTATTTAGTTGGCATCTGTCTTAACTTCATATATCATTGTAACTGTTTTCTTCCCAGACTGACTGCTACTTAAGGGATAATAGGAGGGATGCTCTGTTTTACTAGACAATAATATGGTTCCTGCTTGAATCAATTACAAGGCTGAAGGGAACCTGATTATTGCCAGAGAAAATGGGGCATCCCTCCTATTGTGCTTAATATACTAGAAGTGAACCAATAAAGTTGATTTTTGGATACAAAGTTAATTACATTGAAAAATCAGCTGTAATCCAGCTGATGAATACTGCTTTTAAACACCCAGAAGTATACTCATTTAGACCTATTATTTCCTATTTGTAGGAATTAGGGTCTCTATAAAGTTAGCTGATCAATTTCATTTTAATTGTTTCCTTATTATAGAAAGAAGTATGGAATGAAGATAATACTCATATGCCCACCTCTCAAGGGTGTCCTGAGAATTAACCAGTTAATGCTTTTACAGCACTTTTAACTTGTACAAGGAAATATAAATGTTATGCATTATTAAGTAATAATTAGTATTAAGCAGGAATACCTAAAGAGCAATTACAGATTGCTTTCTCATGCCCTTTCCAATCCCTACCACTTATTAGGTGGAATCCCACCTAGAGTGCAGAGAATGCACTGCCTTAGGACTACAATTTACATCTGCCTCCATTCGTTTCAGTAAATCAAGCCTTCTGGTTCTCCTTTTTTCCACTCACATTGAGAGAGCTGGGTTTACAGGCAATGCTAAGCAAGGCTATGTGTAGGCAAAACATATGCCTGCAAGCCACTAGAGAAGATAGAACATGTCGGAAAATAGGCCAGATGGCTGTTCATTTAGCTTTGTGGACTTTCTGTCTTGCAGCATTGGGCCTTTGATAATGTTGAGATTTTCTGTGATACCCCTGACCAAGAAAAGAGGAAAAGATGGCATTTGTGCTGAAAGTCTGCCCAGATGTGGTGAGAAGGACACACTGTAATATCTGACTTTGCTTTCAGGTCCTTCATGTCATGTGGAAGAAAAACATCTAAGAAACAAGAAGTGGGTGTGCTGCAGGTATTTACACCTTCATAAGCTTCCACCTCCAAGTGATGGTGAAGCTCCTGAACATCACTCAGGGAACAACAGATATCAGTTGCAGATGGAGACATGCATCAGTTCTGTCTAACAACCACACACATAGGTTTGCCTGAAGGAATAAAGAATTGAATTTCCAATACTCAGATTTTTAAACAGTACACATGTAAAATAGGGAGGTTGTAGGATGATAAGGATTAACAGGGAGAAAGCCATGCTGATACTCTCATATCATTTTACTCACAGAAGACCTCACTTTGAGAGAGGCAGTGTGACAATAACTACATTGTTTTCTCTGGCTGAGTGTCTGTGTTTTTACCATAATTTTATATAATCTCCCCAGCAATTCAAAGGAAAATACAGCAGACTCTTATGTGCTACTGCCACATTTATTTATATCACAGGAACCAGTCACCTGAGCTTTCAGCTTGAAGTTAATAAATTCTGTGAGCAGTTACACGATGCTAGAATTGGCAGATACGGCCATCAAGCCCACAGAAAATACTCACTGTCCCCTTTCAGGGAAGATTTGTCCTGTTTCAAGGCCTTGTGCAAGCTAACATGTAGGTTTACATTATTCAGCATGCTAAGGGCCAAATTCTGTCCTTAATGAATAGAGAGCAGAGAGCTCCTGCTGCAGCTGAGGAGGCAGGATGGGCCTTTCCAGGCTATGAAGCACCCGTGCTTTGCTCACTGGCGAGACCTTCCTGTTATCAGGACAGAGCTTATCAGACATGTTCTGCACAGGGGTGAAAAAGTTCAGCTTGCTGTGCTGCATAGCCAAACCCTACCTGGCTGTGAGACTGGTGGAGGAGCAAGATGATGCTCTCATGCAGATTATTTTTAACATGATCTGGTTTCCTTCAAAAAATGGAATTATTCTTGTATGCCTAGCCTTGGGTTAATTATAACTTCATTTTCAACCAGCATTTATCCCATCCACATTATATTTCTGTAACATATTTTATATGAGTTTTCAATCCTACCACATCAAGTGCTTCTTTAATGCAATTCTTCTGCTAGTCAGAAATATTAGTAATTAAATTCTCTCAAATACGCTAGTGTAAAGCAGAGGGAGAACATCCCAATTCTATCAGCACTGGTGTTAATTATTTTAGGCAAGCTGTCATTTATGTTTTCTAAAGTGGATTTTGTTCTTGCAGTCAGGAACATTGCTTAGTGCAGAATTAATTAATCATTATAAATATAAAACCTGCAGTATCAGCTTCTGCGTTCAGTAAGGTTTCAAGAGGCAAGGTTGAAGGAGTCAATAGGCTGCTGTGGGGAATCATGGTTTTTTCATCTGATACAAGGACAATTAAATTATACACTTAATCTTTACAGGGATATGTATTTAAATCATCATTGCAAAATAATAAAAAAGAAAAATTGATAATGCATTGTAACTGGCAACTTTTAGTGATGCAATATTTTTAAAACGCTGTATAAAACAAGATTAGTGGGGAGAAAACTGAAAGCTGAGTTTACTATAAATAAATCTGGAAAGTTGTTTTTAAAGGTATCTTTCTCATTTTACCTATTCAGAAAATGGATGGGTCATTAATTTACTCGCTGTAGTACAAACACTGACATAAAGAAATACAAACCCATGAGAATAAAGAGATAATAATCCAACCTTGCCTAGAGCATGGTGCGTAAGAACTAAGTGCCAGCACTTGGAACTATGGGGGTGGCTTTAATAGGAAAGGCCAAGCAAGACTGACAGCTCAGGAAAACTAGAATTAATGACAAAATAAACTCAAAATTTAATCTTGTTATTTGGTGTAAATGATGTTGGCTTTTCTCTTCCTTCCTTCCTTCCTTTCTTTTTCTTTCTTTCTTTCTCTTTCTTTCTTTTTCTTTCTTTCTTTCTTTCTCTTTCTTTCTTTTTCTTTCTTTCTTTCTTTCTTTCTTTCTTTCTTTCTTTCTTTCTTTCTTTCTTTCTTTCTTTCTTTCTTTCTTTCTTTCTTTCTTTCTCTTTCTTTCTTTCTTTCTTTTTCTTTCTTTCTTTCTTTCTTTCTTTTCTTTCTTTCTTTCTCACTCTCAAAAATTTTCCCCATCAAAAAACAATTAAGGGATAAAACATAAAGGGACAAAATTTCATTGCTTAAGACCTGCACTGGCTTTACACCAGCAGAAAAATGGCTGATTATTTTCTCATGATAGGATCAAAAATGTGATGAATGGCCACTAGCTGCTTTACTGAACTGACTGCCACCATCATGTAGCATGTCTCATTGTTTTACAATCTAGATTTGCTGGCATTTAAGCTCCAAAAGCAAGGTATGATCTGGGGCTTTGAAGACGTGAGGGAAATTGAAGATATCTGAAGAAATACACTCTGAATCCCACGCCATGCATGTTTGCCTCCTATTGAAATTGTACTCTACATTTCAAAGCCATTCTTGTGACATGTAGGTTGTACGTGATTGAAAGGTATGGGTCTATCTGTGCAATACATAGTAGTATTAATTATGTAAGCTTCCTCAGTTTTATAGTTTATTGTAAAAGATATTATTTTATGATTTGTATCACTACAATTATGTTTCTAATGGGATTTTAATTGATTTTGAATCCAATTAAAAAAAAAATCCCTATTTTTAAAGCACACCTCAGCTGCTGCCACTTTGAATCTGTGCCAAGCTGGCAGACTGTAACTCATTGTGTCATCACTTAAATGTCTTGCTGCAGTGCTGGCTTTAGGGGTTCTTAAGTGACCTGCATTTAATACAGTCTCTTAACTGGTAGCAGTTTCAGAACTCCAGGATGCTGAAATCTCAAATAAGTGTGCTACTGACAGTTAGTAGTTATCTAGTAGGATTGTGTTGTTAGTTTTTCTTGACACTTGTTAAGCTGATAATCTTTTAAAGATCCTTTTATGAAGTAGTGCAATTACTTTCCCAATACATGCTTGGAGATTGGTCCTACCCAAAAACCCTATTTACCTAGACAAGCCTAGGATTTGGTAGGCATATAATTAACTGAATGCAATTTACAAGCATCTTTCTTTATCTTGGACACAGCTGACATCCACATCCATGTGGGTATTTACCCGCAAAGTTTGAGGTGAGTAGAAATATAAACCATTATTTCTTCATTTGGGCTAGTTGTTGTTGCTCTGTATCTCTCTCACATAGCAATTTCCCAATCCTTTTATACCCATGTTGATTGAAAATACATAGAATTCAAGCTGAGTTGATTTTAGATAATTTTCAGTTATAAGATAAACAGTAGTAATTTTATACATGCAGAAACCTCTCTTAGTAGTTGAGATAACTTCACATAAACTCATTTGGCTCTAAATAGAGCATATGACTGCCCTCAGGCTGAAGCAACTGCCTAACACCCATTGAAAACAGTGGTTCATCTACCAGTATCATGTATATACTGCTGATGATGATCTCAGTTCATGCTTCAGTCTTTGGAGTTTTCCAGAGCAAACTTTCCATTAACCCAGAAGACTCTAAAAGGTTAATTAATCACTGACTGGGTCTGAGGGAAATTGCAGTAAACTATTGCCCAGAGGTATTAAAGTGCTCCTTGCGATTGACTTCAGGCAATATTACCTAATCCTAGGAATGGTTTTAACCCTCAGGCAGCAGTTCATTGCGGTTGGCCTCAAGTGCAGTCAATAACAAGTATTTGCTATTAGGGCTGTGCTTGTAATTGAATTTTGATTTAGTGGAAGAACCAAGAATTTTGAAAATATTTTTGTTTGTTTGTTTGTTTAGGTTCTATACTGCATCACTTTTGATAGCATTTTTAACAACTGTGAAAAATGAACTAGAAACAGAATGAATGTTGCCTACCCCTGTTTCCAAAAACAAGAATTTGACCTGCTTTCCTCCCTCTTTCTAGATGAATGCTGTAAACACTGAGATTTGGAACACTGATTTTATTCCTGTTGAAATTCTTCCACATTTTATAAAATGTTCAGATACTAATTAGTACAGAAGCTAGTACCTAACTACCAGGACATACTTTTCTTCTGAGCTCTGAGTATCTACATTAGTGAATGAAGAGGATATCAAGCCAGCTAATGAGTCAGCTCCAAGACCAGTATGGTTGTGTCAGTGCAGGGCTGTGCTCAGGCTAATTAGCTCATTTGAAGAGAAGAGCTAATTAACTCTGGAAAAGCACTGAGCGGCTGCTTCTCAGATGCAGCTACTGTTCCTGCTGTACACCTCTGCAGCTCCTGTGTAGCTCAGACTCCACTGTAGACCTCTGGATGCTGCAGACCGCAGTGCAGACCTTCACTATGCTCTGAAAACAAAATATGTGGACATGGTTAACATCTTGTAGTTAGTCTTTTTTGGTTCAACTCTTTCATCTTTGTTTTATCTCTGCATTTATCCATTATTTGCAGTATGCTACTGAAAACTGTTTAGTAGCACAATTTCCTCCTGTAAAAGAAATAACAAAAATATTTGAGGCATCAGAAACAGGTGACAAAAACCATATGGCTGCACAGACAACCAAAATTTCCAATGGCCCTTCTGGTTTGAATCTACCATATGAGCAGATGACACACCACAACTGTATGGCTAGGCAGAGAGGCATGAGAACAAGTGTAGATGTGGCTTTTCTAACAGTTACTGCTTTGAATTTTCCATTTAAAATTTGTCCTTCTGTTTTCAAATAACAGTACTAGTATAAAAATGCAATTCTATTACCCTACAGTTTCATTTTCTATACAAACTCTGAATACAGACTAATACATCTCCTCTCCCCATGATACACCAGAGTGTAACCCACTGAATAAAGAATAGCTCCCCATGCAGCTGAGCATTATATTATAATGAAGAGATTCAGTTATCAGCTTATTAATATTTTTAAATGAAACAATTGTTCTGAAACAAGAAAAATAAAGAATTATTTCTTTCTATTGTGTATTTGAATTAGGGTGTTTTCAGTCACATTATTGCAAATGAGTTCAATAGAGCTGGCATAACATAGATCCACATAATAATAATAAAGTGTTGAATTATTACGTTAACTTTCTGAGTACCATTGTTTGCCATAACTCAACTAAACAGGCAAGTGAGACATTTAGACACCTGATGGCAATCTTTCATTAAATTTGATTAAATATGATTTGTGCTTCTTTCTGTAGGAAAATGACTTACTATAACAATACATTTTAGTTTTGTATAGCATTTTGGTCCCCCAAAAAAAGAAAGAAAAAAAAATAGAAAAAAAAAAAACAAATCATCTTATGGTGAGAAGCAGAATGGACATATAATGCTTCTTGTATGCGGGTTCAACAGTTCCCAGAGAGGCAGCATAGGAAAAAAATGACATGAGCTGAAATTAGTGGGGAAAAAAGCAGGAATTTTAAAGCAGGAAAGACGTTTAAGCATTTCTGCAGCCAGTTAGAGTGAGAAGAAACTGGAAGAAAGTAGCAATGGGAGGGAAGAAAAGGTGAGTGAGGTTTATGTTGTGTTAAATGATGCAACATAACCTAATGCCATGCATGGATTGTGTTACTGCAGAGACTTAAACAGATGCTGCACACTTTTTCTTAGGGCTGACTGGCCAGCTAGCCAGGCTTTCTTATTGCTATGCCAAGTACGATAAAGTTATTTTCACAAAATGAATGTGATCATCTGTGACAAATTCTACCCTTCCTCTCTATCTACAGTCATCTCAAATGTACTGAGCTTTGCAGCAGCTCCATACTTGAGGCTGAGAGGAAGGCATGCTGAAGGAAATGTGCATTCAAACCAATTTGGTAGCTGATGAAATAAATAGCAGTCTTGGTGTTTGTCAGTCTGTCTGTTCCAAAGACTGTGAAGTGCTCTTCTACAGAGCTTGATAGGAACCTGAAAGAGGCAGTCATAGTTGTCAGGATCCTTGGCTCCTGATACAGTTTTGTGGGATCAAAGGCAGGATGAGCAAAGGACTGTATATCTTTTTCTTCTTCTGGATCCAAGTGGCAATTCAACTCTTTTCCCATACATGGGGGCCTTGATGGGAGTGGTGGTGGTAGCTGAATAGCACATCTATCTTCCTTCTCTGCCTCTCAGAGACCTCCAACACAATTATTTGCATTGGAAACACTGAAGAGAGATTTTATGTGCATCCAGTCCTGCTGTCCCTGCCTGAAGGGCTTGAGCACAACTGGTGAATAGAGACAGATGGAGGACAGGTAAACCCTTAGACAGCCCCAGCTCTGTCTCAGCAGACAGTGGTTTCATCATGCAGACTAGCCAACTGTGGAAGCATATTGTGAATGCCAGGGGCTGTGGTCACTCAGAAAGAGATGTTGATTAGTTTTCAGGAGGTAGAACAAGAACCTGGCTCTCTTTTCTTCCTGAAAATATACTGCCATCCTAGAAACAGCCTACGGGAAAGATCTATTTAGTATTATGAATAAGTGTAAGCACAAATGGGTGCTTGGTCCTGAACAATGCTGAGAGTAACCCGTATGAGCTACAGGAGTCCTTCTAGTGTGTTACTTGATGGGAGAGAGAGATTCAGTCAAAAATACTACCTTCTGAAGCATCTCTTGGTTTTGCATATTAGTTTCTGAAATATCTCTTGGCTTTAAGAAATGATGTGCCTCTTGGGTTGGGCTAAAACCTGTAATTCTCGTAAACTTAAAAAAAGTCTGACAGAGGCAAAGGGATGTACCTGACCTTTTCTTCATAATACACAAACCCACATTAGAATCAACAAAGCATCTCTCGTAATTTTTATACATCTCCCTAAATAGAAGTAATGGCGGTCTATTCAATACCAAAGAAGTGAATTTTAACCTTGCTTCCCAGTTCACCCAGCCACAGAGCCTTACAGCCACAAGGTCGTTTGTGAGGTGGCTGTAGGATGCCAGGTGCCACCTCATCTTCAATGGTGGAAGTTGGTATTCTTCAGCCTTGGAAGACTATTTGCAGTCAAGACTCAGGAAGACAACTTTGTGTTTGAATCCTCTTTGAGTGTTTGTCTGCCGGAAATAATATATGTATCAATCTTACCTTTCCAAGATCTCCTTTATACCATCATAATTCTTTGTCAAGAAATAGTCTTTTGTGTTATAGAAGATGAATGAACTGTGTTGAAGATACAAACAAAGAAATCAGATAGTTATTTTTCGATTTGTCCCTTTACCTCAGTGAGCAAAAAGACTTCCTGTAGTCATGGTGTAAAAATGTCCAAGTCACATTAATGTTTCTACATCCAAATTTTATTTAGCTTCAGAAAAATCAAAAGGAAGACATAAAAACCCCAAAATTGGGTTAATAATTGAAATAAGACATTCAATTTCTGCTGCTATAAGGGTTACTTGAGCTGTGGATACACCATGATCTGAGGGTAAGGGCTGGAATTAAAAAATTTAACCCTTCAGCTAAAAGAACAGGGTTTAAAAGGCTAAGAGATCATCTAATGTTTCACAGCATTATCTTCAGTTACCATTTAGAAATCTATAGAAATGAAATAGAGCTATTGGGATCTGATGCAAGTAATAATACCTGTTACAAAAAGTATTACTTGTAACTATCCCCCTTGCCCTCCAAAAGGTTATAATATCAGCCCTCACCTCAAATAAATTTGAAAAATCAGGATGGACATCAAAGGAAATGATACAGATTATACTTTGAAAAGTAGCAATAATGAATTAGTAATAACATCACATGTATATTTCAGTCTCCCAATCCCAATGTGTTTTGGAAGTAAATTGCTAACAAACTTTTTAATGCATAGGCCACTTTTTAATGCACTGGCTCTCAACCCAGCCACTTTCCTTGAAAGCATGGCAGCTACAGGTGCTCTATCCCTTCCTTTGGCAAAGGAGACATTTGCTTAACCACAAGCCTAACTTTTAACGGAAAGCCCAAGATTTCAGCTATTAGAAATTCAAGCAAGACCTGTCCTAGTCTTTTCTATTGATCACCATAAATAAAATCACTCATTTCATGTTGATACTGTCAGAAATCTTCCTCACCTTTGTTTATCTGGAGTTTTAAAGCAGCTCTGGACCAGTCTCCTCCTTGTTCAAAGCCAGGTGTCAATAGGGAACAACTTCTTTTCACCACTGCAAGCTACAGGGATTAGATAAGCAACAAACAGAGTCATTAGAAGCATTATGTAATTGCATATACCAGTTATGGGTCTATGGATGAATGACTATTATATTAAAATACTCTTGGCAGACCGCCTAAGCGGACATATGCAGTGGAAGCTGTAACAGAGATCTAATTTAATTTGCTTTTTCAAACCATCCTTTGTTTTTGGGGGAGGTTGTTGTTGTTTCCATCCTGACAGATTTAGTTTGTATGAAGCTGAAAAGCTGTTATAAAGATTTGGAAACCAAACCTGCCTTTTCCAGTAAAATTTCTTTCCTTGCAGAATTTGGAAGGATAAGATGATAGAGTTGCCATTTCTTTGGTTTTTGACAGGGATTAGAATCCTGGTCTAAAGTGACCCATATAAAAAGAAAATGAAATAGGGATGCTGCGTCTCTGCTAGGAAAACTGGGATATTTGGTCTCCTCATTTGTTACCTGAACAATATCTTCAGTGTATATCTCTAGATGCAGGAGATTTGTTTCTTTCCGATGATTTCTTTACAATGAGAGAAAAACAATCTGTTAGTTAAAAGTAGAACTGTTTTGTTACAGTTATGAATTTTGAATTTTTAAACCAGATGCAATGATATTTATTGGATTTACAATAAGATATTCCTATGTCTAAAGATGTAAGCATATTCATATAATTAACATTATAATAAATGCAGTTACACTGAGTCTCTCCAACATTAACATGGTCCACTTCCCAGCTAACTATGTACCATGTGCACCCTCAGCAAGTCTGCGTGACACAAAGCTGAGGGGTGCAATCAATACACCAGAAGGAAGGGAAGGCTTCCGAAAGGACCTGGGCAAGCTTGAGAACTGGGACCACGTGAACCTCATGAGGTTCAGCAAGGCCAAGTGCAAGGTACTGCACCTGGGTTGGGGCAATCCCAGACAAGTGCACACTGGGAGAACTCATTGAGAACAGCCCTGGAGAGAAGGACTTGGGGGTTCTGGTGGACAAAAGACTTGACACGAGCCAGTAGTGCACACTTGCAACCCAGAAGGTCAACTTCATCCTGGGCTGCATCAACAGAGGAGTGACCAGCAGGTCGAGGGAGAGGATTGTCCCACTCTGCTACACCCTTGCTCTGCCCTTGTGAGGCCCCACTTGAAGTGCTGCAGCCAGGTCTGGGGTTCCCAGCACAAGAAAGATGTGGATCTGTTAGAGTGGGTTGAGAGGAAGGCCACAAGGATGATCAGAGGGCTAGAGCACCTCTCCTGTGAAGAATGGCTGAGAGAGCTGGGGGTGTTCAGCCTGAAGAAGAGAAAATTCTGGGGAGACCTCACTGCAGCCTTTCAGTACTTAAAGGGAACTTATAAAAATGGTAGAGAGAGACTTTTTATATAGGCAGGTAGTGATAGGACAAGGGGAATGGTGTTAAACTAAAAGAGACTAATCTAAAATAAGATTTAGATTTGATGTTAGGAGGAAATTTTTCATTCAGAGAGAGGTGAGGCACTGGAACAGGTTGCCCAGAGAGGCTGTGGATGCTCTGTACCTGGAATTGTTCAAGGCCAGGTTGAATGGGGCCCTGCGCAACATGATTTAGTGGGTGGCATCCCTGCCCGGGTCAGGGAGGCTAGAACTAGACGAGCTTTAAGGTCCCTTCCAACCCAAACCATGCTATGATTTTATGATATGATACTATCTTCAAACCTGTTCAAAAACCTACACAAGAGGTTTATTTTGTAGTCTGCTGGAATGGAGTGTTTCACAGGCAGAGAGGAGATCCTTTGGATAGGCCATACATAGTAAAGCACAGATATGTTAATGATGAGAACATGAAACAGAACCATATAAACTCTGAAGGAGAATGTCATTACAATCAGATATATCATTATTCACAAGTACTACAGATGCTTGAAAGATAAAGCTGGAATCTCCTTGCTTTCTGAAATTTGGTGTACAAGAAGAGGTGATTCTTTTACATTCTAACTACTGGAAAATTTAAGCACATGTATTTAGAGAAAGCTGTTTATCATTGAGATCATGTTGTTTACAGCTGGTTTATCACTTGATTCCAAACTTAGGTAATTTTTAAGCATTTCTGATGAGACTTCAGAAGTAATTTAATCCCTCATCCCCACATTGCCAAACACTTGATTGTTAGGGGGCTGCTGCACATGACATTGTTTCACAGCTTCATCAAGTACTTAATGAGCTTCAAAATGTTGAGTCTAAGGCCTAACCTTTATTAATTCTCAAGTTCTGTTTCAGTGAGGTCACTGAGATCTGGTCATCTATAAACATTACTGACTTCTCGAATGATGTACCTTGCAGTTCAGGCTTGTTGCTATAGAGAGACCTACACCATTTCACAACCTGCTGATGAAAATTCAGTAGTTTCTGTAATACCTTGCCTCCTTTGTTGACTTTGATATCCTTAGAGGTACTGTGGCAAATACACCTAGATACCTAGAGGACCTTTCTATGTCATCTTTGCAGTTCATAGCATCGTTCTCCTCTTTCCTCCACTCTTTTCTTAGTACTCAAACCTGCATCCAGTTCATTCTTCACAATCTCCAGCTGCCTTTGTATTTCCTTTGTAACTATAAGGTAGAAAATAAGTGATCCATAACTGCAGCGGGCTCCGAAGGACATCCTCAGTAGCATGCTATCTGTAAGTCTTTTAGTCCTCAGTGAGGACTTGAATTTTGTTAATGTGCAATTAGGCATTCCTGTATAATTAAGACAGCAATGATTTCAGGTGACACTTAGTCCAAACTTTGATTAACTGTGGTAGGTAGATGAATCATATAGTTTTGCTTTCTGGTTTACTAAACTTCTTTTATAGTTTTGTTTTCAAATGTTTCTTTGGACTTCTGCTAGTGCATGACATGCTGTCCCAAGTTTGACTGCTATATCTCCTCCCTCTAGCGCTAATTTAGTTAGAGATCAGTTTGTTGTGTGTTCTTTTTCATATTCATACTGATTGTCACATTAATGTTGCCAATCATGCATACGAAAGTCAATAGCCAAAGTTAGCAAAGTAGTCCTAAGAAGAAAATCTTAATTTTATTAGCTCAGGAGGAGTATGGAATTTGAGCCACGCTGAGATAATATCTTATAGTAGGTCACACCCAAGGGCTGACATTATCTCTCAGGAACACATGCTCCTGGGGTGACTTATTAATTATATTTAATTGCATGAAAATTAATGATCTTTTTCAGTGACTACTGAGTTACTCTACAGCTGCAAGACAAACTATATTAACTTAATTTTCTTTGTCTTTGAGCAGCTAGATGCTTTCACTTTATCTTCATTGACTCTCTACTCTCCAGTATGTAGCTAATTTGATACTGTTTAGCAGCACGAATGCTTTATGATTTCAATAACAAAATTCTCTGCTGTTTTTATTGCATTTATAATATGTAGGCAAAATGGCAAATTTACCTCATTTACCTTAAAATTTCCCTTAATTTGAGAAAGGTTTAAAAGTCATTTGCCAATATAAATATAAAAAGGGCACAGTTCATAATTCTGTTAGGCTCCTGTTTGTATTAGAATTAGACATTATCAAGACAACCAAGACAACTACAATCAGAAAGTGAAACAGACAAATAATGTTGCTGGAAAATAAACTTCAAAATTGGTTTTAAATAGCTGAGACTAAAGTACTAGTATTAGGGAACATAGACTACTTAAAGCCTAGAAGTGAAAAACTCAAATAAGAATTTGTTATTTCTGAAAGAGTTTCCTAGCCTGGTGTGGTGGTTTTACTCGGGTGGGCGGCCGAGCTCCACAACTGCTCTCTCACTCCCCCTGCTGAAAGAGGAACGGGGAGAAAATACAATGAAAAGGGCTCAAGGGTTGAGATAAGGACGAGGAGATCGCGCAGTAATTATTGTGACGGGCAAAACAGACTCAGCATACGGAGATAGTAAGATTTATTGCTTATTACTAACAAGCTAGAGAAGTGAGAAACAAAGGAAAGAAACCAAAAGCACCTTCCCCCCCATCCACTGTCTTCCACCTCCTCCCCCTGAGCAGCACAGGGGAAGGGGGGAACGGGGGTTATGGTCAGTCTATAGCGCTTCTTCGCCGCCGCTCCTTCTCGGTCACTCTCGTCCCCTGTGCTGTGGGGTCCCTCCCACGGGATGCAGGCCTTGGTGAACTGATCCGGTGTGGGCTGCCCACAGGCAGCAGCTCTTCAAGAACTGCTCCAGATATGGGTCCGTACCATGGGGTCCATCCCTCAGGAGCAAACTGCTCCAACCTGGATCCCCCACGGGCAGCAGCTCCTGCCAGGTCACCTGCTCCTGCGTGGTCTCCTCTCCATGGGCTACAGGTCCGGCCTGGAATCTGCTCCAGCAGGGGTCTTCCACAGGCCGCAGCCTCCATCGGTGCAGGTCCACCTGCTCCACCGTGGTCTCCTCCACGGGCTGCAGCATGGAACCTGCTCCACCGTGGTACTCCATGGGCTGCAGGGGGTCTGCCTGCTTCACCATGGTCCTCACCACAGGCCGCAGGGGACTTCTGCTCCAAAGCCTGGAGCACCTCTCCCCCTCCTTCTTCACTGACCTTGGTGCCTGCAAGGCTGTTCCGCACTCCTCTCACTCTCCCAGCTGCTGTGTAGCACAGCGTGGTTTTTTTTTTTTTTCCCCTGTCTTAAATATGTTCTCACAGAGGCGCAAACAACATCACTTACTGGCTCAGCTCTGGTCAGCAGTGGGGCCCTTACCAAACATGAGGCAGCCTCTAGATCCTTCTCACAGAAGCCACCCCTATGGCCCCCTGCTACCAAAACCTTGCCATGTAAACCCACTACACCTGGGGACAGAGAATTTTTTTACTATTTTTTTTTTTCTGTTTGACTTTGCAGATCTTAGTTCCTTTTGGATATTTCTATGCTTTATATGATAAACTCATATACTCCATATTCATAAACCTGTGATACTTACTAAACAAATTTAACATTCAAGACATTTCTACTTTTGATAACCTTTTTGTTGAATATAGCATGTGGCTGATTTTATGGAGTAACTGTAAAAAGCTGGAATAAATGATGAATGAATCAAGAAAAACATGCTCTGAAGGAAAAGGGATGATGCTGTGCTATCACTGCTGAATGTTATTCATTATAGTCTATAAGCACTACTGCAGAATATTTACTGAACACTTACCAAGACCAGTATATCTTAAGAGACCAGAAGAATGAGTTTGAGCTTTAAATATCTATTTGTTAATTTTTAGCATATATTACGAATCTTTCCACAGACAATTGAGCTTCTTCAAAAATACCTATTTCTCAAGTCTTCCAAATATTTCCAACAGCATGAATCCGACTTTTATAATCAGTTCTCTTCATGTTAAACATAGTGCTGAACACTTGAACAATCCAATGCAGCCCACACGCCTGTAAGATTTATTCTTTGTAATAGCATATTGTTAAATTTCTTACTCATAAGATCATCATTTTATTGAAAATATAAAAAGTAAAAACTTGTAAATGAGTGTAGAAAAATTAATTTAAAACATTAACTGCTTATTTTTTGTTTTATAACATTTTGTATGCATTTTAAGAACTGTTGGAGTCTCAATATAGAAGGAGATGAAAGACGATATAAGAAAGTTCAGGTCACTTGAATTCATGATTACCTGTATAGCTGTATTTAATGGCATATTTAAATTTTTTGGTCTGAAACAACATAAAAATATGAAGACCAAAATTCTCATAAAACTTTCAGTTTATTACTCATTCACTTCAAAATGACTGTTTAAAATTTATCTCTTCAGTTGTTTAAGAGGTGACTTAATCAAGTGTCTACATGAAGCAGGCTTATTTGATAGCAGACAGCATTTTAATCTAGTGGAGAAAGATATTAGAAAGTCAAATGATTGGAAGCTGAATTTTGACAGAAATGTCTGATACTTTCTTAGGCATGAGAATAGTTAACTACTGCAATAACTTACTGAGTGGTGTAGTAGGTTCTCCATTTGTAGAAGTCTTTAAACCAATATAGATTTTTTTTTTTTTGAGAACTCCTGTACTCAAAATAGTTGCTGATTAAATGTAAGAATTTTCATGCTCTTTAGCCTATGTTACCTCTGAAGTCAAACTAGATTATAATATGAGACCCTCCTGGGCTTAGAATCTATTAATTTTTATATCTTGGCCTACTACAGAGAAAATTTTTATTAAATACAGCTTTTCTCTGTTAATTTTTAATATTTAATTAGAACTCCATCATTCTAGGCCACTGGGTGCTACTGAACTGGCTAGTGATAAATTACTCCTTGCTGAAGTAAATTAGCTGTGGCACACTCTTCTGGAGTCAATAAATTTACCATGGGTCTAAAATATCTTATCAAAGGTTCCTTTCACAAAACAGTAACATGACTATCTTTGTGCAGGTCTAGAACATATGGACTTGAATTCCTTCATCTAAGTAGCACCTAAGTTATGTGTAAAGCTCTTTTTCTCTAGTCAGTGGTCGAAGATAAGATTTGAGTGATCTTCTGTTAAGAGTTACCTATCTCTGTTGGTTTAGAGCAATCTTAGTTATGCTTCTTATTGTATACATAAATTAGGATTTAATTAAGACTTGAAGGCAAACTACATCACTAGCTGTGAAATGGAAATCAAGAAAAAAAAATGAAGTGTTCCATCAAATTTTCTTAAGTATACAAAAGTCTTCTGTGTGCTTTTTCCTTTGAGAAAATATAATCCATAAAATGAGGCAGATGTTGCTTTCATGTTCATTACACAATAATATTTTAGATAAAATGATCATCAAGTCAAGCTGATAGCAAAGAAAGGTTCTTGATCTCTGTGAAATATGCACACAAAGATAAATATGATCATGTTTCCAAGTTGAGACTTTCAGTGGAAACAAGAGATTCTCACACGTTTATATAGTTGGTCATTGGTTGACGGTCCTAGAGCTTTATTCCTCGAAATGCTTTAGGCAATCTATGTGAAAACATCAAAATACAATCCCGTTGGACTCAAAAACAAATCTGAAAAAAATGATGTATATAGAGAATGTTTTAGTATTAGTAGGGAATGGAAACTGGACATGACCTCCTGGATCATTAAGAGCTTTTTATTGCAGGTAAACAAGTCATATACTGCATTTGAAAGAAGTAGTCTCTTTGTCAGTTTCTATCCCATCCTACCCATTAGTAACTTGACTTTTTTTCAGCAGTCCCAGCTGACACCTTTTCACAGTTTATATCTTTAGGAGTTCCCTTGCATGTGTTCAACCATAACTTTCCAGAAGCTGCTGAAGAAAAATTAACAGTTTTCCATTTTTACAAAGAAGAATTTTTGTTGTTTGTCAATCTCATCCCTATCATTTCCAAGGATCTTTTCTAAATGCTTCTCTACTGTTCTATGCAATTTCACTTTTCTCGTAGAGTTTTCATTCTGAGCAGCTACTGCTTGCATCTGCAAAGAAGGTGAGTTCTTCATATCAGAGAATATACCCCTTTTCACATCCTAAATCTGAATTAATTATATTCTGTCAGATTTCACAAAATCTCAGCCACCTTTACTGTTTTTCAGAAATCCATGTTTTACTTCTAGAGTTCAGCTTGTTGAAGGAAAGACTTTAATTCTTACTTCCCATTTTATCCTGACCTCAGGGACAGGTGGATTGTATGCATTTCATCCCTTCCCTTTGATCAGTGTAAGTCCCATGTTTCAGAGTTATCAAAGTACACGGTGATGTGTTGATCCATAAGGAAAGTATCTTACACATCACATGAACTGTGTGACCTATGACAGAAGCATGGATTTTTTTTATTATTATTATTTTTAGTACAGAACACAATAAAATCCAGTATTTCACTCATTTTCTTGGAAACCCTTACAGATTTTAAAACTTGACCATCCGATATATATGATGTATTGGAGAATGGTGATCCCCAGATCCCATTCCTAACACATGACTGAGCCATGTGATCTTTCAGCCATATGATCTTTCCAAGGCCTATTTTTGGGATGTCTCTCATATTTCTCGGCTGTCAGGGTGTACTGAAGTCAGTGAAATCTTTTCCATCAGGCTCTTCACTGACTATTATAGAATTTTCTGATTACCAAAACCTATGATAAAATGAGCTCCATACCCTGACTGTCTTGCACAACAGAGAACTGCTCTGAATGCTGTTATACCAAGCCAGGCATAAAACCTAGCTGAAAGTGTTTTATTTCCTCCATTATACTCTCGTTATAAAATGGGCAAATTCTAAACATTATATTTCTGTTCAGCATTGGACACAAATAATTTGCCACATATATGCCAGAGAGGGCATCCTTAATGGAAGGTGCAAGATGCATTTTGAATTAATGCTGGAGAAAAGTACCCATCATTCCATCCGTCAGAAGAAATTAATTAGTTATTTTTGAAAATTCATCTGTTAAGAAAAAAATTACACTGACATGAAAAGAACCTTCAATAGAAGGTTTGCCTCGTTACAGGACTTTTAGATTAAAAGATAAAATTGAAGACATACTTTTAGGTAATATGAAAGATAAATCCTAAAACTATTCTTCACAAATCATTTTCATGTATTACTGACCCCATTGGTACATGATAGAGGGACCCCTTTATGGAGAAGCAACTCTTATCAGTGATAGTATTTTTATCTGCCTATTGATGACATATGGTGTTCTATAATGACAGTGCTAAAATTGGCTTTTACTTCCTTAAACCATCATTGTATTGAACCATGTAACCAGAAAATCACAATGTAGTGATCTTCCTGTATGCTAATCCTATGAGAGCTTAATGACTTGTCTGTTCATATTGGAGATAATAAACTCCACAATGGAAGCAATAGCTGTCTTGGTGACTTTGCATAAATCACTATTTGTAAAAGTGAAGGAAAACCTATACACAGAAGCTAAGCAATGAGATTACTCACCTTTTCAGTATTAACTCTGATAATTGGCTTTAAAGTATCTGTAATATGGTGAATAAATAGATACAGAGCAAAAAATAAATATTATCTCAAGGTGTAATCAATAAGATCTCCTATGTAGTCAGTAAAATCATTTAATATCTCAGAATGATTGACCTTTCCTAAGCAAAACCATACTATGTGCTTATAAATTACAAGGACCTGAGACTATATAACACATGAAAGAAAGAAATGGAGTTTAACAATTCAATAACTGAAAAGTGAGGTAATTGTTAAACTTTATTGTTACAGGAAAACCTGGGGGACCTGAGTCTTTTTAAGTAGGAGAGTTGAATGCTGTGGGTTATAGGTTTGTTATTTACAAAAGCGTCTGCAGAAAATAATGCTTAGAACTTAGTATCTCCCAGAGAAAACACATCTGTAATAAATTGAATAAATGCAAGAGAAAGAGCACTTACTCTGTCTGTTAGTAAGAAAGCATAGTCTGTAGAGAAAATTACCCTGGTATGTATGAGATGTGAGTGCTTAAATCCCCTTTCAGCCTGAATTTGAACAGCAAAATAAATAAAATTTGTAACTTTATATCCAAACTTGAGAATGAGAGAATGAAGGGCTCTATTCATTTTCTTTCTTCTCTCACTGAATAAAGAGATACCAATTTTGATTCTGTGTCCCTTTATTCTTTAAAAAGGGAAAGAGTGGTATCCACCAAACTATGCACAGAAATAGCAGTGTATGTGTGTTTTTCGGTAGGGTCTTGCCTTAGCCTTGCTCTCTCTCGTGCTGTTATTCTCTTGTTGGAGTTTCTCTTGAATTGGAACATAAGTTCTTGAGGACTAGCGCTGTGTCTTTATCAGTAATTAAGCAGAGCTGAGGCTTTAACCAGAAGATGAAGAAACAGAAAAAGCAAATAGGAATTAAAAGAGCCAGGGCTGAAAGAATGGAAAATGGGCCCATTTAGTACTCTGCTGGTTAGTGCTTTAGATAGTTAAACACCAAATTTGATTTGCATTGGCATATTTGTAATTCTTGCATCCTCTGTCAAAGATATCAAGATGTCAAAGAAGACAGGTGGAGGAAATATTAATACACATCTCAATTATGCAACGAATTTACTTTGAATTCCTTTGTGAAATGACCTCTCTTCCTTATCATCCCCCCATGTCCTTTTCTTGCTTAAAAACAATTAGGAAATCAGTTTTTCTCAGGTGATGTAGGTGGTTGGCTTCAGTTCATATAAATGTATGACTTATAGTTAATAGCTTGGTTAAAATTACTTTTTATTAGAAATGGTCACTTGAAACATGATGTTAAAATTATGTAAAGGGTAGAAACAGAGAAGCTCAGCTTCTGAAGTCAAAGCAGTTCCTGAACGGATGGCTACATTAGTCCATTTTGAGGGGAGGTAGCCCTGCAGCACAGAGTCAGTTCAAGTGAAGTGCTTTGGACAGGAAGGCCACCTTATCCATACTTTAAGCTGATACCCTGCTTTGAGCCACTAGCAGACCATAAGGGAGCTAACATTTACAGCTGAAGCTTCCTTGATTTGTTTGGGTTTCAGTATACTATACCCAGCATATTAAAAATTCTGAGAAAGTTTAAACATGCTCCAGGAAAGAAAAACACCCTGTCTCCAAATGCCTAGTGTGTATCCTGACATGAAGACCTGAAATATTCTTTCTTTTATAACAGTGGTGCATGAAAGCACAGAGGTTTAGAGGAAGAAGAAAAAAGCCATATTACTAAGTATCATATTACTAAAAGATATTACTGAAAGACAGAGGATCTCATCTGAATTTTGATTGATAATTTTGAATAATGAATAAATAGCCTTTATTTCCTCCTCAATATATCTGTATAATTCCACTTTTTGTTAATATATTTTACATATAGGCTTAGTGAACTCCTTAATGTAAAAAGCACTTGGTCTTCTCTTTGGTAGCAAGTTGTAATGCACCTTATGAAAATTTTTGGAGATCATGACTAAAAAGGTACATAACACCCTGAACTTTTGTTAAAGGTTATTTTACATTGTGAATAGTGTTTAAAAATCCATTTGTTGCTTAACTAATTGTTATGTGCAATTAATAATTTAAAAGTTGAATAATTCCTGTGGATACTCACACCACACTTCTGACATCTATTTTAGTTTCATGCATTTATAATATCCAAAGGCAAAATTTATACCCAAACAATTTAGTTTCCCAAAATGCCTTTGATTTATTTTCCTCATTTATATTGCCATGGTGTTTGAAGTGTGCCAGGCTGTTATCAAAGAGCTATGGCGGAAACATCCTCTCCATAAAATGTACAATCAAAAGCATCTATCCTGCAAGCTGGTCCGCACAGGAGAACCTTTATCCCTGAGTGGAGGTCTTTTGAAACACATCTCAGGAGTAAGGAACAGACTCCGCAGGACACTTTTTATATATATATATATATTTTATTTTTTAATGATGAAGGCTGGGGAAGCAAGAAACATAAATAAGAAAGATTTTTTTATTTCAGTGATCCTCTTCAATTCATCATCACACTATGAAATGCTAGATAGATGATCAATATCTTCAAATATTTAATAAAATGCATCAAAATGGAACCAGGTAATTTTAACTATTATAATTACCACTAAAAGCATATATTTAAAAAGACGTTGTCTGTGGTGCCAAACTAAGCAGCCAGAAAATGCCAGATGTAATCATCCATAGGATCTTAATTGTGCTCCACCTGTGCAGTTTCATGGGTCTGAAAGAGACAGGAGTTCTCTGCATGTGCTTTTGATATCTCAGAATGTGAATAAGGCCTCCATCAAGGATGTCTGGCAACTATAAATTCAATGTCCCTAATCCTTCTTGGTATTCACTACTATAAACAAATGATGGTCTTTTAACATAGTTTTTTCATCTAACTGGTAAAATATTTGTTCTAAATTTTCATTATGTGCAATTACAATGCCTTTCCCATAGCTCCTTAACCATTACAACACAGATTTGAAGTATGGGAGCAGGTATTTTGGTGCTGTCAATCAGCTGCCAATGAAAAGTGACTCCTAGCACAACTGTGTCAGGTAGAGTGAGCAATCAGAAAAAAAGGCTAGCCAAATTTCCCCTGCATTCCCCTCATTCCTAAGCATTTTGAGTACCGTGCCTGTTATTTTACCTACTGGTGTGTTGTTAACAGCCTTGGTCCAGACCTTTAAAATGTTCACTGTCAAATAACAGCTCTGCAAAAAGCTAAATTTCCCCTTAAAAAACAAGTGATGAAAAAATCGAAATTGATACTTCAGCTAAACCCAAATGGAATTTTAAGAGAGAAAGGAAAGGCATTTCTATAGCTTGAGATTTTTCTATTGCTGTATTTCAAATACTTGCTACAAGCTACACAGGTGATAGCATTCTTAGGAAAGCTTCTCTTTCTTAGGAAAAATCTTTTATAATAAAAATATTGAGAAATATAAAAATGAGTAACTACTATCTTTCAAAACTACTGGACTTTGCAACCCAAGTAACACTTCCCAATATAAAGGTTTTGTGGTAAGCTTAATAAGCAGTCATATAAGGATTTGTAAAAATGTAAGCAATTCACATTTCTTATCTATTTGAAGATACTTAACCTTTAGTTTTGTGTTTTACAACATATTCACAGCATCCATCTATTAACATATGAATTCTAGAAGCTTACTGATTTTTACAATAATAGAAAAAGTTGGTTTTATTTCCAGCTGCAGCCATAATTCAGGACTTAGTCTAGCTGCTTCTTTCCTCCGAGCCCCATTTTTTTTCCAAAATGTAAGGTGACGTACTAACCTTCCTTTACAGTTCCCTGTACCAGCTATGAGTGAGAATGCTGTATAAAACAACTGCATTTTCCTAATGCAATTTTCAGTTTCCTACTTTTTAGTGCACATCATCGTCTCCGTATTCATAGCTGCACTGAGCAGTCCTCACACCACACTGCTGACAGGAGCAGACCACAGCCTAGTTTCTGCTTCCATTTCTGTTTCAGGTAATAAGACAGTAAATATTTAGGTAATAAGATGGTAAATCTTTCCTTAGGAAAGTGCCTTGCCCTTTCATGCAGCATTTTGTGTTCCTCTGGCATCTTTAATACTTATTTTATACTATAAGACCCTAATTGAGAGCTATTCAAGATTTTCAGGTTAATATTTGGGAGGAAAAAGGGTGAGTTCAGATTGACCATTGGTCACAAACTGCTGCTCTACAAGTAATTCAGGGATGCCTTTTAGTAGTGTACAGAGCAACTGATATTTAATAAATTCAGTACAGATACCTTTTCAACAACCATCTCTAGGAACCATATCATCATCTGTATTTATCTGCATTTGTTTTTGTACTAACAATTCTTGAAAACATTGTGGAGGACTGGGAAAATGCATCTAAGCAGAAAGATTTATTTTCCTGGGCCTTATTAGATCAATTTTGGAAAAAAAAAAAAAGTGGAGCATTTAGTCCCTAAATTTAATGAGGATTGTTGGTGGTGGTTTTTTTGTTTGTTTGTTTGTTTGTTTTCCAAGCTATAAACAAATGTCTCTTCATGAGCTTCTGAGAGGCAAAATGCATTGCTGAAGCTGGACCAAAATGCCAGTGGCTGAGATGTTTTATGACATTGTTAGGATCCCTCGGCCAAGAAGGGAAAAGGATGGTGGCAGCTGAGAATATATTCAGTCCCAGTGTAAGTAGTTACATTTTCAAGGATTTCAGGTTGTGGTGACTAGGAATTCTCTAAAACTTTACAAATTACAGAAAAGAATGCATATGTCATATCCCTTCCTTTAAAAAAAAAAAAAAAAGCTGAAAAGACATCTTAACATGTACAGTAGCTGTCCTTTTCCACTCACTTCACTAAAAAGATTTGCATTTAAGTTTCACACATTTAATTCTACATCCCAAAATGCCAATATATTACTCTATAAGCTTCAGCTTGAAGCAATTATTTTTGGCATTCTGATCACTGAATTTAATTTTTTTCTAATGACAAAGAATATCCACATACAACTATTCAGAAATCTGCAAGAAACTGCGAGTTACAAGAAACCTGAATTAGGTCCCCATTTTCCAAAATGAGCTTAAAACATAAGATTAATGGTTGTACAAATTTGTTGAATCGTCCTTTGCATTTCTATATAGATCCCATTATTCCTAGAAAAATTTTCAGGACATTTCAGTTTTTGTCAAAACTAACACAACCTCTCTTATCTATGAAGCTGGAATTCCCAGCTGTTGGATAGAGGACGTGCTTTTCTTATTACTCACATCTGGTACTAAATGATAAGATGGACAACAACACTCCATTTTAAAACTAGCTGTTGCAATGAAAAGCTCGTATTGTTACATGGGGCAATGTCTGTTGTTAATATTAATCTCTAAGAATCTAATAACCTAATGAAATAATTTGCATCGTGGCTTATTTTGTATGCTGTTGCTTGCAGTACAGTACCAGTAACATGAAGAAAGGGCTTATTTTTCACAATTTAAGCATTTTGTAGCATGGGAGTATTCAGCAGATGCAAATGAATTGCTTTAAACAATGAGAAATACCGCACCTCCTGCAAATGAATTGATTTAGACAATGAGAAATACAGCACTTCTTGAATGAATCAATTTGCAGAGTACAGCAAAATTCTCAAGTGCTAGTATTTTTAATGAGTCTCATGTTGTTTGTATAGGAATGTCTAGAAGATGAAGCAAACCAATCCTCTTGGCACTCTTCCTTTTCTTCTCAACCTTTAATAAATACTGAATACTCATTGCCAAGCTAGTTGTCAGATGATGAAAATCCAGTCCATCATCTTGGAGGCTGTTTTAGAAGTTTGATGGTTTTGATAAACATAGACATACACAAAAATCTGTTGTCACTAATGCTGACTTGCTGACTGTAGTCCTATCCTCAGTCCTCTCCTTATATCATCCAGAGTCCCTCTAATCCTGAATTTCCACCTAAGGCAAATGTCATCATTTGTTAGCCAGATGTGGTTAGTGCACAGTTCTCTTACATACCTGGGTGTATCCTACTCCAAATTACCATAGGTAGATGCTACTGCTGCACTTTAGCTAATTAAAATTATTTTTAAATCACTCGTTTAATCACAATAGAAATAACAAGGGGGGGGGGGGGGGGGAGGGGAGAAGAGGGGAAGATGAGAAACTATCAGACATTGAAATACCAGTTTCTGATCAGATGCTGAAGTAACATGACGTTAAAAAACGATAGATCTTCAGATCCAGTAACTAAAACTTTGTTTCTAGGGAAAAAACAGCAACAACAAAATCCACCACAACAACACAACAGAGGAACCAAAGTGGAAAGGGGAGTTCCAGGAACGATCTTATGAGACCCTTTATAACTCTGAGATACAGGAAGGTATGACCCTTGGATTTATTCCAGAAAGGTGGTCTCTGGATCTCCATATTCAGCAGTTAATGATGTCTCATAGAGAATCACACTAGTCGTAGTTTTGTTTCTTCTTCTGTAGTCTAAGAGCCTTAAAAATATTATTTCTTCTTTTCATCTGATGTCAATGTTACTCAGTGGAAATCCAGTCTCTGTCTGTACTCATCAGCTAGTGAGTCACCACCAGTCACTTTAAGAACAGGTCTTAATTTTGAAAAAAAAAAAAAGTCCTGTCAATTTTATCTGATGGAGTAAAACACTGTGTATCACTATATATAAATCAAGTGTATACATATGTATATCATATGCATATCAAGTACGTAAAGATGTATTATGGATTTCTATATAAACATATGTGTACATACAAATTATATAATTAAATAAGATGGATTTCCATTTTAGACTTTTGAAAGCCTATAGTTTTATTTCTTTCAGAGATACAGCTAGATTCTGTTTCATTGAAATAGTGCAGTTAGCCTTCAGTAACTCCCCTGCAATGTCTCTGAAAGCAAAACCTGGCACCAGTGCTGTAACTGGGTAGCTTGGAGAGTATTGCAAGTACAAACCCTTAAAGGACTGGGATCTCATTTGGGTCATGGAGGGTCATGGAGAAACATCAGCCTTAATGTTTTCAAATTTCACAGTTCCTTGTACTGTGGACATTGAGATATAACACGTAGCAACTGCTTAAAAAAATTTTGGCATAATCAAGGACTGTGCTGACAACACAAAACTGTGGCATGTGGTACTAGAGTCCCTTGATTCCACTGTGGAATTCTGTATTGTTATAGCTATAATGCTATAACATGAAATAACAGAAAAACAAATATATTATTTGTATATAATACAGAAGATTTTCTCAAATGTCACCTGCACACAGTTTTACCTTTTCTTTTATTTGTCATTGTTATTCTTGACTGCTATTGTGGTAAAATCTAGAGTCTGTTTATGACTTGAACTTTCATTTTGTTTTGCATTACAACTGTGTAATCAAACAACAAAAGATTCAGCAGGAAAATAGTGGGGAGGGAAAGGTAAGGTGTTGGGGGAACACCTGATAACAGGATATGTTCAGGGTCAGTATTATATTCAGCTATCTCTAAAAAAAAAAGCTTGTTCCACTTACCAATCTATTTCCTATTACAAAAACAGAAGTTTGCACTTAGTTGATGGAACACGGAGGAAAGACAAATCAAGAAAGATAAACAGAATCACAGAATTGCTGAGCTTGGCAGGCATCTCTGAATACTATCTAGTCCTGATGCCTCTCTCCAAAAAGGGTCACCTGGAGAACGTTGTTCAGAGCTATGTCCAGCTGGGATTTAAATGTCTCCAAGGAGAAGTCCACAACCTTTCTGATCAACCTGTTCCAGTGTCTCACCACCATCACAGTAAAAAAAGTTTTTAATGTTCAAATGGGGTTTTCTGTATTTCAGTTTGTGCCCATTTCCCCCTTGACTCTTCACTGTCCTCCACTGAGAAGAATTTGTCTCTTTCTTTACTTCCCCCATACCAGGTATCTGTAAATATTGACAAGATCTCCCTGAGTTATCTCATCTTGCAGCTGAGCCGTTTGAGCTCTTTTAGTCTCTCCTCATAAGTCAAACGCTCCAATCCCTTATTCACCTTCATGGTTCTTTGCAGGACTAACTCTGGTAAGCCCCTATCTTTGTCACAGTGGTGACCTGAGAAATGGATCTGGTCTCACCAGTGCTGAACAGAGAGGAAGGATCATCTCCCTCAAATGCTGGCAATCCTCTGCCTAACACAGCCCAGGAGGCTGTTGGCTGTCTTGGCACAAGGGTACGTTGTTGGGTTATGTTTATGGAGATTTTTATTTTTTCTGTATCTACGCAAGTGCTAGCAAAAACTGGTGCCTAAATGTTGTAATAAAAAGCTTATCTATAAACTATTCACTAACATCAAACTACTATATGAAGGGAGCTGGAGGGTTTCAGGGCATATGTTTTTCTCTAGGTAGTGGGAAAACTGTCCCATTCATTGCACTGATCCACTTGAACATTCATGCTGACTAGTTCCACAGTGAGCATTCCTTGTCTGTGGGGTCTTTGACTGATAGCAAACAGGCTTGGGTGCAAGTACTAGACTTTAGGGACTATCCTCAAAGGCTCTGATTTGGAGTCTACTACACTGGCTTAGCTCTTTGGTCAGCTCCCAGGTCTGCTTACCTTGACATCAGGATCAGGTGCTATGCTGCTGTTGATGTTGATAGATAATTTGTAAATTGTGTTGTCAACACAACATTTAATCTGTTCCAAACAGCTCATAAACAAACCTATGATTAATTCTTCCAGTCTGTGTCTTCTGGACAGGATTTACAGCGTTCTACTTGTTTGGATGAAAAATAGAGAAAGACAAGCTGTCACCACTGAGCAAAAGAGTATTTTTTCCCTTCACTTTGTAGCTTAAGAATCATTTTATCATGACTTTACTGTATGAAAATGGCAGAAGATTTAAATTTGTGAGTGATGATGCAGAAGCTGTAAAACTTGATGGACTCAGGAGTGTTCATACCAAATTACCACAAGCTACACACATTTTAGGCCGGGAACATCCAGTTCACAATGCAATAGAAATTTGGAAGTGTTATTCCATGCATAGGACGATGTTAGCCAATGACATTTGAAAGAGCTGTTTATTTATAGCCTCAGCTGAACATTGCAACACAGCTGGAGGAAAAAATGAGTAATTTCAAAGACAAATAATTCAGAAGGAGATCCGTTGTGGGTGAGGGGTGGAGAGGCACCGAGTTTACTGTGTCCAGATACTGAATAGCATTAAACAAAGAATCTGAAGGAGTAAGGCTTGTTTTACTAACCTTGTCTTCTGTTATCATATTACATTTTACTTACAGCTCAGAAGATCATGTTACTGTAGCTCTGAAATATTTTTCATTTAAGTGTGCTTTTGAATATGCATGCTACTACCCCTGTTGGTTTAGTCCAGTCAAGATATATATATAGTTCTGAAGCACTGTTTACGTAAGGTTTTTATATCACCCTCAAGCACAGTTCCCATCCAATAACTTGGGCTTGAAAATTAGAAACTCAATGTCACTAAAATAAAATTCTATTCCTATCAGAATTATTATGATACAACATATACAAGCAGTTTGTGGCTGATACGGAAAGATTAAAGCAAATAGCTATCTATTAATTTCAGGAGTATCAGAAATGTAAATAGGAACCTGACATACCAGTTCTTTTTTAAATGCTAGCTAGTTTCTTCAATCCAGCTCTCTTGGATAAAATACATTTTTGCAGTCTGCTTTTCTGAGTTTGCATATCAGCAGCTTTAAAGCCAGCCTTGGTCTGTTTTTCCCTTTCTCTTTTTTTTTTTCTCTAATGCATCTTCAAGTTAAAAAAAAAAAAAAAAAGGAACTAAATCTTATTTTGGTGCATGCATTAATGTTCATAATGTAAAAGTAAGAAGGTCTGTTCCTAAGAAAGGATAACAATAGACTGATGCTTGTAGATAGTTTGCATGTAACACCTAGGGTAATGGTAATCCAAATACAGAAAGTAATTACACTGACCTTGATATCTGTCATCATTATCTTGCTCATAGCACAACTGTTTTCCTAAAGATGTCATCAAAACCATAGTTTTAGATCTATTTCCAGTAAGAAACTCCTTCTAATCATTGCTCTACAAATATTGTGGTTTTAAGGATACAAAAGTATCAGTGTATCTAATCGCCATAATTGTTCCAAGAGAGAATTAAGATAAACTTCCTTCACAGACTTCGTTCCAATGGCTTTCATGTACTTCTTGCAGTGTCAAAGCACTTCAAAACACTGTTTTATAGAAGATTATCTTGTACCTGGGGAAAAAGAAAGGAGAACAAAAAGAACGATTTTAGGGAGTTAAAACACCTGAAGTGCACTTCATTCTTTCATAGGAAAAGATGTCAGAAATTGACAAAATGCCCTAATGTTTCCCAACTTGTAGGAAACATTTCTGATATACAAGGTACATACCAACAGCATGGCTAAATACAACGACAGCCCCTGAGAAACAAGAGGCTCATTCATTCACACAAAGAGAATAATACACAGTGATTTTCAATCTTCTGTGAACAGCAGTGGACTATTGGGCTTATTCCATGATTATAAAAGCCTCATAATCTATGATTGCTGCGAGCAGAAGTGATTTATTGGAGTACTCTCACATATATGAGATAAACCTATAACTTGCTGGCAGCTATTTTTTTAAAGGAGGGTATTAAAAGAAAGGGCAGCAGCTTGCTTACTTTCTAGCCTCAGAAAGCAATGATTTGCAGCTCCAAAATATCGGTTTTGATGAATAGTTGTGGTGAAATTATAACTGCTGTTATACAGTGAGATAAACTTTCACCTCCATGAAGAAAATATAGATTACAAAAACTGATTGTAAACAATCGATGCTTTATATTCCTCTTTCCTAACTGAGCAATTTTTGAATTTATGCCAGTCCGACAAAAGCATTAATAATGTTTAGCCACTAGGTATTTGTGAAAGAAATTGGAAATTGTTTTTAATTTGTTAGTCTGGTGAAGCGATAACACACTGATTCAAGAAGGAGGAAGAATTGGTGGTAGCATTATGTACGCTATTTGCATACATAAATATAGAAACACAAATGTATGTCCTCCTACATGTACACACACTCTTCTGCACAAAAGAAGATAAGTATAGTGAATATAGGGAGGAAAATCATAATCAGTTTTAGAGAGATAAGGAAGGAAAGTAACTCAAAAGCAGGAGAGTCTCCAATGAGTTACGAAACTCATTTCCTAAGTATCACAGACATTTTCAACATTCCTTTTATACTTGTTATATAATTTAAATTAGTCTTATTTTATGTTCTTATTGAGTTTTCTTCGGTTATCTCATCTGTGAAATACAGTGCAAAGCACACAGCCTATTTGCTCTATATAATCTATGTGATGAGGTCTGCAAAGGAAATTTATTATAAATAATGTAGTGAGATGCATTTTAAAAGTCTTGTCCTATTCATCTGAATTTTCTCACTTTGATTTCAAAATCAGTGAAAGGTTCACATGCTACAGGAACAAAGAAGTGAGTAATAAAGGAAAGAAAATCAGAAGAACTACAAATTGCATCTGGAACATGACTCTCGGTTTTGCCAAACCTAAACACAAGGAGCAACATGTTAAAATACTCTGATGAGATCCACAAAATTCCTTCATGCAGAAAACTTAGAATGAGCTTCACATTCATGAGTTCTTATTGACAATTTAACTCATTTCAGGATCAAAAAAAGGGAAATTCCATACATTTGTGGTGTAAAGGTAATCTGAGGACTGAAATTAAACAAAGCATAAGAGGGAGAATGAAGTCCCTAAACTAAGGTAGTTTTCATAGTCTCTTTGAAAGAAACAGTGATGAGTACTGACAAAAATAACCCAAGCAAGAGCCCTGGAAAAGGTTTACATGCTGGAATGTAGTATTTAAATTATCATATATACAGGCCGGAAGAGTTATAGACACAGAAAAATTAATCTGCCTTTGAAGAAGGGGTGAGCTGGAAATAAACTAAGTCTTTGGGCAGAAACACTTAGTGCTTGTTAGGTGTGAGATAGGTTTCACCAGTTCCCAAGTCGGGCAAGTTTTGCTGTCTTGTCGACAGGAAAAGAAGAAAAAAAAATCTTTCTTCCTCTCTTCCTTTTCCCTTCACCAGAACCCTTCAAAACCTTCTATACCTTACAGATTATGTGTTCATTTGATAGATCTGTCATGATTCCTCTGTAGACAAATATAATGCAGAATAGATATTTCTTCTTAGGTACTCTGTTGAAAATACACAGTGTTTGGAAGTGATTCACCTCCCTGAACAGTGGCATTTAGCACCATCTGACACATCCTGGGCTACCAGCAATATCTTCATGGGAGTGGCAGATATGACCCAGCACCCTGCACCATTCTGGATTGGCAGTTAGGAATCATCTTGTATGTCATTGTATGCCTGTGCTTGCACAACTGGTTTGTGCCCCTACTTCTAAATCAATATGACTGAAAAAAATAAACCTTTTATTAAGGGTATTCATGCTAACCTAGATTCACTTTTTTTTTTTCTTTTTTTTTTCAGTTTAACAAGGTCTTGGTTTTAACTTTTCATATAGATTGATTGAGTGGTTTCAACAATTACTGAGTAAATTTGAAAGCCCAGTTGCCCCTACTACATAGTGGGTTTCAAATTCATCTCATTCTTCTTAGAGAAGGACTTCTCATGTTCAGACAATAAGATATTTGGAACAGCAGACTCACATGTTTCCTGCTCTTCTGTGAACAGAAACTTCAAGATTCAAAGTTTTATATGATGCAGGAGAGAGAGTGTCTGAGGGCCCCAGCTTGAGGAGGGCAAATGAAGTCCTTTCTGCTAGTGCAAAACTTGTGTCACTGCAGATTACAGAAAAATTTTGCTTGCAGGAGCAAGATCCACATCCACAGAGCTTCATCTATTCTCAGTATATCTGCACCCCCGGGTGTGGCTCTATACCTATTCCAATTTGCACAGTTGCTTTTTCCTAAGGAGGAGAAAGTAAAACAGGGAGAAGCAATTTTAAAAGGTGCTTTTATTACCTTTTAGAGAATTGTCTGATTGATATTTTGTGTTGAAAAAGTCTAGTTCAGCAAAAATACAACTTTCTGCATGGATGTATCAGTTTCAGTGAAGAATACTTTGCAAAAAGTTTCCTCAAACGCAATGGGAAATATCAGCTATGAGCTAATGTGTCCTATAACAGGACATTACTTAGTGGAGATAATAATTGGATTAATTGCAGGATGGATTGGAATCCTTGCATTGCTATATGCAGGAGAATACCTTATCCACAAAGATAATAATTCTTCTGATACTGGCATTTTTCAGCTTCTCCCACTTGACACTGTTCCTCTTGATAGGAATGATTGAGTTTTCATTGTAAAGGAAGGACTGACTCTAGTTTTGAGTTTAGAATGTTGTGACTGGGGCATTTAAATTAAACCTTCTTGTCCATACCAGGAGGACTGGAACATTATCTCATACTGAGATGTCCCATGTATGATGCAGTAGGGTATTCCAGGACATCTTAGCACTTGACATTTTGAAAGACATTTGAAATGACTTTGCTTTGTTTGAATGGAGAATGGAGACTATTTTAAAAATCTTGTTGATTTCTGGAAGAAAAAAAAAAGGTACATCTCAAATTATTGGAATATGAAAATTATTCTTTCATACATATACTAAAACATCTAGTTTATTCCACAATAGAATCTACAGAGTTCTACACAAAACAAAATAGCAATAAGGAAAGCATAACATTTGAATCTTTCTTAATCTGATTAAACGGTGAAAACTAAACAATTGTAAAAAGTAACCCATTTTAATAATAATTCTGATCAAGCAAAGCATTAAGCAAATAAGGTGAAAACTGAATGAAAAGGAGAGTGATGGAATTACTTCAAGTGCTTTGTAAAGGTGTCATCACTTTTTATCTTCAGCCTGATTTACTACATGGTGTAAGTTAAAATCATTAGTAACTTTTTAATTAATATTCTAAATTGTACTGTTCTGTTATTTCATTTCAAAACTTCTGTGACAAACAAATAAATTATTTTGATATCATTTAAATCACAGACAAGCTAAATAAAACATTTGTTAATTCTTTCTTGCCTTGTGCTCAAATGCTTTGGCTGTATTTTTATCAAAGGATAGGATCATATCCTATGAATAGACAATCCCTCATAGCCATCAACTGCCCTTTTTTTTTTGGTTAGGAACTGAAAATAAGATTAATTATGTAATCTTCCAAAGAGAGATTTCCAGTTACACTTTAAATGAAATGCTCCCCCCTTAAAAGGATTTAACTCAGACTTAATGAGAAAGTTATTGTATGTTAATTAAATACACACTGATTACTATGAATATTTATTGAAGTGTAACAATAATTTGCATGAAGATAGATGTTGAACAACTGAATTTCAGTAAATATGTTCCTAATAATTATTTAACATTCACTAAATTATGCAACTAAAAGATTTTTTGGCAAAGATATTGAGTATTTACTATATATTATATGCCCAATTGTATCATTACTTACACAGGTGCAATCCCATCTAATTAAAAGGGAAGTTGTCACGTAACTGAGGGCAAGATGCAATCATATATACCAATTGATTACTAAGCATATTTAATGACATTGACTAGCAGTTCTGAGATCTAAAGAAACTATTCTACTCTTTCCTTTCAAAATTCATGAAAACTAAACTAAATAACCCAGCCAGAGTTTCTCTTTTCTAATATAGTATGCATCCTATAACCAGTTCTAGTCTTAGGATCCTCACCGTCTGTGGAGTTTCTCACTCACTCCAGTTTGTATCCTGGATTTTAAAATTTTGACAGCAAGTTTGGTCATGCATATATCCTACTGTACTACATCACCAAGCCCTGATAAAAAACACAATCACCCTACCTCAATTCCTTTCTGCTGCTGTTCCTCTAACAGTGGAATTATGAGCACAGCTAATCTAATTTACCTGTGGAAGATACTGAAAACAAATTTTAGATATTGCTAGTCTTCCACCCTCTAGATGCAGTATAAATTAGTAAAAATATTATGTGTGTTGTCCTTAATTTCACTTAGTCTAGCCTTTGGTATCCTCCTCAGCTGGAGGATTTTGGAGACAATTTCTACAATTTCATGGCAGAAAGGAACAATCTTCAGGCACCTGTCAGATCTGGGACTTTCTGTGCCTCTTGTTCAAGCCAATCTCATCAATAGTTCAGGAACTAAGCATAAAGAAAGACTAAATATTAGAGACAATCTGTTTTCTGTAGTTCAGTGATGACCTGCATGATCTGGGAATCACATCTGATTCATCTGGGACTAGAGAGCATCCTGCCCTCCTACTTACGAAATTCTGTCTGGTGTCTCTTAAATGCGTATTCAGTCCTTGAATCAATTATCAGAACACAGAGATTCTCCATCTTTAGGAGATGTAAACAACAGAGAGAGGAAATGTCACAGATTTTGTTCCAGGAATAGTTTAATTTAGAACAATTTCAGAGCTTGCTGCATACCACTAATACAAAAAGTCTCAAAGAGAATCAAACAGGACAGGGAGAATAGAGCCTGCAGTTACGCCTTTTGCACTTATTTGTTGGTCCACTTCTATATTTACTTGTCATGCCACATCTTTTGAATCAGCACATTGTCATAACTTCTCTCCCTCACATGCGACAGTGAAGCATTGGAATGGGTATGGGGATTTGCATGCTCACTGCACATCCAGTGCACTTCAGCTAGAGGTGGGAAAGAGACTGAAAGGGAAGACATGCTTCTAAAGGAAAAATCTGCCAGTCACGGTGCAATTGTCATCCATCTCATTCCTTTCTATCTGTCAGCACTACAAGATGTGTGGAAATAGATTGTGTCTTTGAAATCTCAAGGTCTTTCTAAGAGCTACTGGAACACTAAAGGTTCCTATCCATAGCTGGAAAGTCCATCTGGAATTTTCTTCTCCATCCACTGCCAAATTCCTTAAATGACTTTTTCTCTAAAATATCATGCAGTCTTATTTTAGTACTTATATATGTTATGAAATTGCCTTGATTTCTGGCCTTTTTCATAGTCTGATTTTTTTAAAACAAAAAATGGAAAACACGGGTCTAAGAAGTGTTCTTAGTACATCACTGAATTGTGGATGCTTATCGGAACAACCCTGTTATTTAAAAAAGCTAATGGAATTATCAACTGAATAGAAAAGAAAATAGAATTATGAAATGGGTTGCATATGGATGCTACCTATGTTTAATAAGCCTTCTAAAGGTTAAGATTTAATAATATCACCAATATAGAAGATAAATGTTGATATATCTGAAGTACATTTAATGAGTGGTTTTTGTAAACAATTAAAAATAGAAATCCTGAAGTTAGCCTAATCTGAGTTAGGACTGCTTTGGAAAAAAAAATAATTAGTATCTATGGCAAATAAAACAGATCCAAAAAAAAAAAAAAGGATGCTTAAGAGAGTATTTCTTTGTACTCTGCTTAATTTTTACCATTAACACTAGGTTACTTCCTTCTTCTTGATGGTAATAAAGCTATACACAACATTTATAAAGTATAAACACAGATAACAAGCTGAGGTAGGCCTCGTCTCCCACTGCACTTTGATGAAAGATTTTAGTATATTAAGATTTTAGTATAAAAGTATAAAGATTTTAGTATATTAAGATTTTAGTAATAATGCATATTAACCATAAGCTGATCTCAGTGGCTGTCTATTTTTAATTTCTTTGAATCAAAAGGTTAGGGATAAACCTAGCAAAAGTAACCAGTTATTCAGTTAGATGCTGCCTGATCTGACAGTCAGCAGCTTTCTTGACATTGCATAGTCAAGAGCTATGCAATGAATATGAGGAAGGCAGAAGTAACTAGAAGCTCTGTCAGCCTCCTTGCTGTTACCACCCTGACTGTATTTCCACCACATCCTAAATCCAGACATCACTGACAACTTCTTACTCTTTAGATTTTACATGAATTTAGCACTTCTTTTGACACAAAGAAAAACCTTTCAAGCAAAACCTCTGATTGTTTGCTTCCTAGCCCAGGAGATGAAGGGTGTCATAGTTTCCAGTCAAGAGTTTCCAGTCAAGAGTTTCCAGAAGGGTTATTAACTAATGTCCACCCCTATTATAACTTCCAGCACTCCAAATCCTGCAAGTGTGAACTTCTTTCAAACCAAGTTCATGCAGCCACTCTAGTGGATAAGAGTATCCCCATTATTGATATAAGCTGGGGTAAGGTGTTTTCAGCGGTGCTGTTTCTAAGCATTTGTACAGGACATCTGTTGCATCTGTTGTTATTTCAGGAAAATATTACTGTAAGTTCTCCAGCAAGGCATTGCTTCCTGCAGTCTACTAGTGGGGGGTGCAGAAAAGAGGAAAGAAAAATACCAGTCAAGAAATGAAGGGTTTTGAGTTGTGCTACTACTCTGCCTATTCTACCCTATTTTGTTTTTGCTTGGGGTACACAGACGTGGTAGTCTGCAAAACCTCTGTATGGCAACTGGCAAAACCTGTCTTCTTGGATGCAGGTACACTTCTTAGAGGTAAACAAAACCCTGGTGTGAGGCAATATGACAACATATCTCCTGCAGTGGGCCTTAGGATGTTAGGCAGCATTGCAGCAAAAAGCAGGCACACACTCCTGGGGTTCCTAGTTTTGAGAGACACACACAACTTGACAAGTATTAATGGGTCTACTGGCAAGCTACTAAATGGGTGTAAATGGAATGGTCTCAAATGGCACTATATCATAGTGCACTGTATCCATTGGGGCAGAAGGAATGGAGGGACTAATGTCTTCCTAGGACTCCTCAGCAGCAATATTGTCACTTCAGTGGAAGAGAAACAAGGAAGAAAAATAATGAAAAATAACTGGTCTGGTGAATGCTAGAAAGGTTAGATCTTATTTTATTTCCTTTTTTTTTTCTTTTTTTTTTTTTCTTTTTAATCTTCTTTAACAATTAGAGTGTGGAATGGGAATGGTGAAAACATTTCTCTGCTAACACCAGATCTTACTTTTGCCTTCAATCTGAAAAGAACATCAGACTTTGAATCCCATCTGAAGGATATGATTCCCTGTGTCTCCAAACAAGGCTTTTATGTCAACAACTGATTCTCTCCCCTATGTAGTGGAGTCTACTGAAGAGGATCCAGATGCATAAATCCTTTTATGGATTTGGCCTTAACCTTGTCAAGTTCTGCATCTTGTCTTTTGTCAGCTCCCAGACAAAGAGGACATGTTTAGATGTGCTTATTTTCTTATTATCTGTTTTCTCTGAAAGGTTTCTGTTGTAAATCAGTCTGTTTTGGAGATCATTATTTTATGCTGTCATATCCTGGAAGAAAGAGTGTAGATGCTTACCTGACACCAGGCTTGCTAAGTTGTCAGAGTGAATAGAAAGATCCCAATTCCTTAACAATTTTTGTCTCTAATCCACAGAGAGGAGAACAGAACTAGTGCAAGACTGCTGGTCCCAGAACGCTGATGGCCAGGTGCCTAAGACCAATCAGAAAACCCTTACTGCAGTCAAAAGTGGGGTCAGAGGTGCAATTAAGTCAGAAACTGCTGTAATTTGTATTTCATTATTATTTTTAAATCAATACAGATAGTCTTGCTAGACACAGTCAATTGCTGTTTTAATAAGAGAAAATTAGTAATGAAAAAATATGCAGTATGTGTAATGAATATGTATGCTATAAAAAACTTTTCACATTTTTTTTCTCATGAAACCTTAGCCTTACCTGATTTACACACAAAAACACACAAAAAGACATAGATATCCCACAGAAAGTAACTGATGTGTGTACTGATTAGTATGGTTTAATTGTAACAAGATATTCCTAGTGTGCATGAACATCTGGAGCAGAAAAAGAGTTTGTACTGAGAAGAGCAATTAATAAAAGACCCCAGAAGAGTCAGATCATTGCAGGGATCTCCCAAACTCATAAAGTACACACTGAGAAAGAAGGAAGAAAAGGTAAGCAGCTGGAGGAACCATCCATTTAGGCTCTGTTTGACTTCCTGGATCAGAACCTCAGCACACAGGAATCAGAGGGCATTTTTTCTTATGCTCTCGTCATCAATCATTTTGTCCAAAAAAGCTGCTGGTAGTCAATGAAGAATATACACATAACATTAGATTGTAAATGTCCATGTTTATGAAGTAGTGTCACACAAGGTATTTATTCTCATAAAACATTCTATTATTATTGTTATTATTATTACTGTTATTACTGTTATTGCTCTTATTATTTTAAAATAGACTATTACAATTGAAATGAAACAGATAAGCATTTTAGTTGCTTGCCATTTCCAGTCCTTTTGATATTGATCTCTGTTGCTATCTTAACACATTTTTTCAAAAGGCAGCACGGAGGTGAGTGCCCCCTCTGCTGAAGTGCCTGCACATGGGCTTTGTGCTGCAGAAGGAAAACTCTCCCACTGAGTGGGAGGAACCCTGTTGTGGGCCCTGCTAAACTGTTATATGGAGGTGCCCTAGAAAGGGCAAGGAACACCTTAGTACTGTGGTTGACCAAAAAGAAGTCAGAGAAGACTGAGCAATGAAGCAGCTCTGGGTGCTCATACCTGTAAGGAGTCCAGACAATGCTAAAGCAGTTTAGAAGCATATTTTTGTCTTCAAAAATCACAGAAGATGTTTTGTGTTGTTCTGTCCCTTGAGGTCTCCAAGCATACAAGTAATTATAAGCCACAGTAGCTTTCTCTTTATCCTGCTCTACCTTAGTTATTCCAAGGGTGGGTTTTTTTTGTGTGTGTTTTTTGTTTTTTTTTTTTTTCCCTTCTCTTTTAATGTAGAAGAGAGACATTTCTGGGATGCTGAAATAAGTTTGTGAACACAGTATTGATATTCATATACATAGAAAAAACACCCACAATTTGCTACTACCATTGTGAAAGAAGTTGCTCTCCACTGTTATCTCAGCTTTATGATATATTTTACATGCAATGAAACTTCGTGCATATATTAAAAGAAACAAAGACAATAATTATTGAATCAGCACACCAAAAGCAAACGTGGTTCTTTAATCACACTCTAATTCATGAATACTGAGTAGAATACTACAGTAAAAAAAAAAAAGATATTTTGACTGAGACATAGCAGAGCTTTAGTGCTCATAATACTCTGCTTTTATGAGGTCATATTTCTGTCTAAGATATATTATTAGATTATGCCAAGATTTAGGTTGTGCAGCTGCAAGAACTTGAAAAGTTGCCTCTAGTGTATCAGATACAAAACACGCAACATTAAATTTTGTGAACTATAAGTTAGCTAAGTGCATGATGTCTCTTTAAGGAAAGGATTCCAATCAGATTCCATCTAGGGCCCATTGAAATAAACGTGCATTTTGCTAGCAAAATGACCAGAGCCCCAGGTCTTTACCAGAAAAATGACAACAAGTTATATTATTTGATATCAGTTCCCTGCTGCTCCCTGGAGGAAGACAGTGCTATAGGAAAGCTGACATCAACCCAAAGGGAATTAGCAGGATAGAAACCTGTTAAGGTTCTAGATATCAGCTGTTGATATCAATTTCATGCCAGATTGTAAAAGTGATTATTAAGGAGGAAAGAAAGAAAAAGACTACGTAGATTTTCAGTGGTATATTCTAAAAAGCCAATTTAACTCAACTTCACATTTTGTAGCTTTGTTCCCATACCTGTTGATTGCTAATATGAGATCCCAATAGACAGAGATGTGGTATGATGCAAAATTTAAAATGCCAATATACTTACCGTGTTTGTTTAATTATAAACTGAGAACAAGGAGTTTAGAAATGATCTGGCTATATTGTAAGCAGTCATGTAAGCAGTTTGGAGAGTAATATACAGAAAAAAAATATTTTCAAAATAGTACACAGAAGGTATGTAACCAGGTTGCAGTGGTATTTGAGGAACACATCTCCTTAAACTGATTTAAAAGTGGACATGTAGAATCTCACAAAAAAAAAGAAAAAGTTATAACTATTATTGATAATGTGTTCCAATACCCATTGCCAAATTTGCTTGAATTTGAGGGCAATACAATTTTGCATTCTTAATGTCAAATGGAGAATATATGAACTCCTTTTGCCTATAATCACTTAGATCAAGCCTTCCTCTTGCACCTGTAATGTGCAAGGAATCTCAGCATGTAGCATTTTGCCATCCATGCTTTGGCTGAGTATGATTCCCAATAAATCACTGGAGCCAGAAGGTCCTGAAAAACAGAGTCAAAAACCTAAGAAACAGTACAAGTTATAAAACAGTCAAACAGTTAAGATAAATTTGGGGAAATCATAAATCATTTGGTTCAGATGCAACTCCATTCTCTGGAAAGATTGTGTTAAATTACTCAGTAGAAGACATCATCTGGAAGAGAGAACATGGGTGATTTCCTTGTTAAGCAGTTAGCTGCATGAACTGTAACTGAAAATGGTGAATGTAGAAGACATTGTTTATTCAGGATAAACACAAAAAGCAGTTAATATCATTTGTGAAAGAGCCAACACTCAGAGCACAGATCATATTCAAAACTTGAATCTGAGCAATGAAGACAGATGAATTTTTAAGTGGACTAGATAAACATATAAAAAGGCAGAGTTCTCACCTCAATTTTGTAGCCAATGAGTGGCAGCACCTGGCTGCAGCTGTAGGCAGCAGAAAAAAGGTCTGGAGACTGGAGCAGCAGGAGCATGAAGCTTAAGGTGACCCTTCTGTCAGGGTCCTTCTAGAAGGTGATCTGGAGAATCCTGAGTAAAGAGCTGGACTTGCTGCATTCTTGCTCTCTTTAGGGAAATCAGAGAGAATATACGTTGCTTGTAAATAACAGGATCAATTTTTTAAAAATCCTAATTCTTTCATCCAATTTATTTTCTGCTACTACAAACAGTCCGTACACCTTCAAATTTTGGCTATCTGTTCTGGGCACAAGCAGATAAAATGGTTGAGAACGTACTACACAATCACAGAACGCTCCAGAGAGCAATGGTATCTCTGAATGTTGTAAATAATGCAGAAAGGGCATGAGATGCAGAAAGGAGGTAAATATTTAGTCTGAGATTGTCAAAGAAGCATGAGGGAATTAGACTTCTAAATCCTAATAAAATTCAACAGGAGCTGGAAACCTTAATTCCCTTAGTCTCCTTTGAAAATCCCATTTGTAATTTCATATTTAAGGAGGAACACTGGTTCTACATAATATCAATTTCACTAAGAAGACACCAGTCTATTTTCTACACTTCTCATTTCAAAAGGCTTGTTATTCAACATTGTAAACATAACCAGTCCAGCTGAGGTCAGTGGGTCAAAATTAGACTCAAAGTGTGGGGTAATTTTCTGTACTGATTTATACAATTAATATCCATAATATTTTTCATTTTGCTTTAGTTAACAGCTATACTACTGTATTTAGAATATTCCCTTGGTGTTTCCTACTCAAGCACTTTAATTATGAGATAAGGACTTACTGTTTCCTGCTTTGATAGGAATTGCTCATCTCTCAAGTGAGTTGGAGTTAACAGTGTTTTTTCTTTTTTCTTTTTTCACATTAAATAGACTTCCTTTATTAATTCCTTGTGTTAGTGCATTTCAGTATACTGAAAAAAATAAAAGGAAATAAAATGAAATAAAATAAAAATAAAATGAAATAAAATAAAATAAAATAAAAATAAAATAAAATAAATAAATAAAATAAAATAAATAAAATAAATAAAATAAATGAAAAACCTTCAGTGTTATATAACATATCCATGATTCTTTTCTCTCCCTGAAATATATTTATTTTGTGTAGTGGTGTATGTTTTCCTCTTTGAATCCTTCACTTCTTATTTGTCAAGTAAGCAATTTTATTTGTTTTAGCTAAAAAAATTAAGAAATATCAGTTTTTATATAACTTTTATATAAAACTTTTTTATATATATTTGGTCTTCTGGATTGTTTCTCACACCTCTGTGTAACAAAGTGGGAAAGCAGGAATTTATACTTACTTGGCACCGTTGTACACATATACAACATGCAAGGCTGTGGAAAATCAAGCTCTCCAGTTCTTACCTTCTCTTTGTATGTTTTTACACATTGCCGCAAGGCAAAACCAGGTTCTATTAGACAATACTTCTGGGGATGCAGCTGTGTACTAATTACCTTTCCAGACTATCAGCAGAAAAATGAAAGCAATATAGTGTAGTCCATTAATTTTACAAATATTGGGGCAGATCTTCAACTGACGTAAGTGGACATTGCTGCAATGACTTTATCTGATGGATTTACTCCTGCTGGAGATAAAGCCTCCTTTATTGACTTTTCAAAGCATTTTTAGATTTCAGGCCAAACCTTACATTACATTTTGATTAATTTCTCTTAGCCCATGTAGATCTAGCCCATCTTGACTGCTGCGCAGATTATACTCATCCTGTATCTGAAGTGTAAGGTTACTATTGTATTTTATTTGCTGTGTTCTATAAAGCTTCTCACTAATTTTTAATCCATGGATCATTCTTATTCAGCATTACAAGTAGATTTACAGGATCTGAGCAAAATAACTCTAAAAAAAATGAACTGCTTTCAGATGTGATCTTTTCAATTTAATAGTAAATTAATTACTTATTATTTGTATTTTAAACAATAACAAATAACCTCAGCTTTTGTTATGGTAGAAAGCATGCTATCCTTTTTAACATCATTTTAGGGACCACTAATAACATTGAACAGTTATTGAATACACTCAAACCATTTCTTTTTCTCTTTCTCTTGGCTGTAATGAGCTGATCTACCTACACAAGGGGCTGAATACAAAGTGTGAAGAGGAAGGTCCATGGAAAGAACGGAACAAATATATACATTGTTGAAGTTTGCTTATTTGGAGCTGAGTGAAGTCCAGAAATTGAAAGTACCTTTTAAACAATGGAATGTGCTTCTCTGAAGTAAACTGAAATTAAAAGGACCTCAGACAAGCAGGGATCCTGCTTCATGGATAGGCTTATACTGAAAAGGCTCTGCAGCGAAAGTTACGACCAACATTTCACATCCGTGTGGCACCAGGTAAGCATCTAAATTCAGTCTGAGTTCAGACCAGAGATGTATTTTGTTGTTCTTGTCTTTCTTTTTGTTGCAAGAGGCCACATCAAGTACAATCTAGACAGGCCCCATGACCTAAAAAATCAGAAGCACAGCTCACAGCTGGAGGTGGCACACAATGGCAGCATGTACCCATGGCTGTCCACAGACATTCTCTGCTGTGAAACAGAGATGATCTAAAATGAAGGGAATCCAGCTGAAGACATCCAAGGAAACTCAAATCCTTCCAAAACTGGCCCCAGAGGCATTTGCTTTAAGTAAGCAGCATGGACAAATATCTGATCTGGTCTAAAGAGCAGCCTGGGAGAGAGATGGTAGAAAAGGTCTTGGGTCTTGGTGAAGATAGGAACTACCAAAGATAGGAACTGCCAAAAGAAGTATAAAGTAACTGCTTCATTACCAAAAAAAAAAAAAAAAAAGAACACTCCCATTTCAGTTTTGAAGTTTTGATTCTAGTTTCCCAAGAAGAGGAGAACAGGAGAGTTTATTCCTAGTACAGATATTGCTGGGTTTGTACCTGGAAGTACAGTAATACCAAAACTTAAGAGATTGTTCTTAGATTGTTCTTTAAAAAAAAAAAAAAAAAACAGTGGAGGAGTGGGAGAAAAAAGAAAAGATTAATTTAAACAGATAACATTCATTAGATATCCATGAAAATCCAAAACAAATACATTGCCTAATCAAGAATCAAGATGAAAGAACAAGAATACTTGTGATGTTTTAATCTGAAAAATAAACAGTTCACTATATTGATAGGGCTTAATTATGTCCTTTCTTACTTAAATGAGTTTCTGTATTAAAACTGTAGATATTAAATTATGCTAAAGTAAAATATTCTTTATCATTATTTAACATTTCTTTTATACTTGTGAAACTTTTGTGAGGTTAGTCCATAAATGCACATCAAATATTTTAATACAAAGGATGTTGACTTAAACTCATCATCTGCTTAATCAACATTTTTAGTTTATTATCAGAAAGAATCAGTAACCTTGATGCACTTTATCTTAATTTATGCTTTAATCAAATAGAGAGAGAGAACTAAATAATAAGTGATCACATTAGAAATACATTGCAAAGTGTACACCAGGAAAATAATTCAGCAATATTTGGCAGCAAATACTATCTTCATGCAACCAAAGACTGACAATATAGTAACACATTCCTTATCAGAGTATATTTCTGTTGTGGGGCTGTGAACATCTACTATATTCCAAATTATGACTATAGTTTTACCTACAGTCCCTCTAGGTTATACCTGACTGACGAAATTAGTACTATTATCTTGAAGCATGTTTTCTTAAAGATATTCTTTCCAGATTCTTCCCTGAGTCCTTGTATACAGGAACTATAAGACAGTCCTTGAGGTATTCCCAGGCACTTCAATCAAATGAACTTGAGGGCAAACTCAAGCTTAGATTGGCATGTATGAAAAAACACTCCTGAGTGAGCAGCAGTGGGCAGGTGATGAGTGCAAAAAAAAAAAAAAGGAGGGCTCTCCTACAACCATGCTGTCATGTAATAAGGAAGTATTGAACACTCACTTGGGGTTTGTTTGTTTGTTTTTAGCACAACTTCGCTCTTCTAAAACACTCCTGAAAACTTTGAAAGGGAAAACTGGAACAAATATTCACAGAACTTCTGCTCTGCCTTCATGAAGGTGCCTTCTTTACAGTTAGAAACAAATACAAAACAATGAATTAACTAAGAGAAGTGTATCCTTTCATTCAGGCACTTATGCACAACAGAAACAAGGTGGGTCTTTAGCTTATATAATAATTTGTTTTTTTCCATTTCTAACCCGCTGTCCATGCAAAATAAATATTCGATATACCACAAACTCAGAGGGTGCCATGACCCATGATGTGGTGACACGGGCTTTCTTCTCTGTCACAGGGATTCAGACAGGAGCAAATCCCAGGGGCATGAGATGTAGTTGAGGTCTCAGCAGCTTCACATGTTTCAAAATACATTTCTCATATTTGTGGCTTAAAAACTCCAGCACTTCAAACAAAGCATTTAAAACTTAATACTGGCTGCATCCTCGGAGTAATAATTGATGATCATGAATACATCATGGAACCAGCTGGAAATTATTTCCAAGGAAATGATTTAAACAAATATATGGAGAAAGAGTGTATTTTTTCAAAATCATCAGGCACTAATCAGTTCTATGAAGGCTGGGCATTTTCAAGAACTCATGACTTCCTTTCTGACATTCTGTAGTTGTCTATAATTTTTGTCACAGATGAATGTCCTTGATTTCATCTATCATGCTTCTTTCTGCCTTCTTTTTCCCTAGTAAATTATTTTCCCTTTTCAGATTCCATAATGATAAACAAATAGTTATTTACAACAAATGAAAAAATCAATATGGTTGCAGAAAAAGAGCATGAATTCGTGGAGGGATTTAAGTAAGGTAGATGTACTGAATCTCAGAGAAGGAGGAAAGATCACACCTTGTTCTGGACTCAAGGAAGCTAGACCAAACATTTGTTTGCGAGAGTCAGGGGTGATGTTTGCTTTGAGTAAAATCATTTTCCAGGTGTGCAAATGTAGCTTAGCCCTAATCATTCAGACAGAAATGGTCTTGTCAAGGCTTATTTGGTAAAATTATTTTTTGGGGACCATAGAAGTTCCTACTCATTTAAGCCAAAGTGGTATGTAGGTAATGTAAATTAATACAATCATTACAAGTTTGTACATAATTAAGTGCTGCCACGAGCGTTCAACAAAGGCTGCTTATGCTTTTCACAAGACAAAAGCCAAATTAAGATCTCAGCTAAAAATAAGAATTAGATTTCCATTTATCATTTTACAAGCCATTCAAAATCACTGTCAAGGCCTGGAAGAAGTAGGCTGAGCTTTTGGGATGTCCAAGAATTTTAGAAGTAGAATAGATCCTACAACTCATGCTTCTGTTTTGAAATTAAACTCAAATGAGGAAACTGATTATCTTCGGCTGTGAGCTGAACTGAATGGTCTCCTGAAGCATGTGGTATTTGCATAATGTAGTCTGAAAGTCCTTCTTTGCCTTTACAGTACCTTTTGTATTCTGGGTTAGTGAATTCAATGACTATGAAGAGATTATTAACTTTTTTTCTGTTTATCCCAGAAGAATAAAGCAAGGCCTTGTTTTTTCATGTGTTCTACTTGATGAATGTGTTTTTCTCTATGTTATTATCTTTTTGCACTGAGAACATTTTCAGTAAAAATCTTGTTTAGGAACCACATGAAACTGACACAAAGCATATGCATCCACAGATTTATTTGTCTTTTTGCAAAGTGAGTTTCTATTACTATGTGTACCCTTTTAAAAGCTGCTGAAGTATAAAAGCTTTTATCATTTGGTGAGTAGCTATTTTATATTACTACTTTATGGAGTCACATCATAATCTGTCAAACTCCCCTTTATAATTATTAGTGAATCCTAAATGACAGAGTTCATTCCTTGACACCTTGTATGACAGTGAAAAATAAGATTTTTCGTGTAAGTTGCTTGCAATATAGACTAATTGGCATACTAATTGACTCTTTCTATAATTTAAGTTTATTGTTTATTGCTTTTAGATTGTTAGCTGACATTCATTTTTCTACTATAACACAGTAGATATTGTTTTCGTAAAGACAAATGCACTTTAATTGTACCATACCAGTGAGATGTCTCAGTTTTCTGTTTGAACAACCTGTATACCTAAGGTGAGGTTTTTTAAGGGATTTTGTCTGCACTAGTATTATTCAAGTGACAGGATCCTTTACTTTCCAATATTTTAGGTAAGTCAGATATATGGTTTATTGGCCATACTTAATAGCTTGCTTAAATCCATTAAATACAAAGTAAGTTTAAGTAACATTAAAGATCTGTCATAGGCCAACAAACAGAAAAAAAAGTTCTAGATCAAATTTGGAGCAATCCTTTGTAGACACACGAGAGAGGAAGTAATTTGATAACATGAATTAGTCTCAGGTTTAAATCTATATTTCTAGATTTTATAAAGCTAATGTCAATCACTAGATGCATTTTATTAAAATCAACTTAACAGATGTGATTTATGTATATAATATGCCAAGGGATCTAGCTGATAAATTCAAATTCCTAAAAAAAGTAACACCGCTTTTTGTGTGACATAATAAATCTCAGGATAGAGTACTGACCATTGCCTGGGCTCTATTCAGATTTTTCATCAAGAAAGACATCCATTTCTTTGACACCATCAATAAAATTAGTCTATTTCATTTAAGGCATGTTTTATTCTACAGTATATATGAATATTACATCATCTTTATTTTTAAGCATCTATTTCACAGTAATGTTATTACCCATAATAAGTTTCATACTGATAGTGCTGACAGTACTGAAAATTGTCCTCTCTTCATCCACACAAGCAAGCAAAGTTAATTTTCTCATACTGCAGTCCAATTTTAGTGCCATACAGATAAGCCCCATGATCTGTATCACATTTATACATATATGTCTAGGTATCCAACACAGTAAATTACAGTGATTATCATTATCTGGTACAAGGAGCTCTCACTCTAAAGCTTTGTTACAGCCACTCTTAAACTCTGCTTAGAAAACTGTTTTGTCCTTGTTATTGACTGAGGATATAGATAAAGGTTCATTTTTCCTCAAGATTAACTGAGGAACACAAAATGACCTGGCAGAACTTGCACAAGTGTGGCAGAGGGGAGGAGTAGGACTCTATTTCTTCCAAAAATGAAACTTCACTGCTTCTTGTGGATAATATTTGTTCATGTGGATATCATTAGTTTACAAATGATTTCATAAGTTGTGGATAATTTAAGTGTGACAAATGAAAATGCACATGTAACTTTAGAGCCTGACAAATAAAAAATACCTGTAACTTCTCTGTTGAAGTTTAGATTTTGAATATGGAACCAAGAAACATCCATTCCAAATGGCGGGCATTTATCTTGCCATGTATTTTTTTAAGCACCAATATTCAAAGTTTTTTAAAGTGGAAAGAGTCAAGGCATTGATGGGCAGAGTACTTTTTAAAGATGTTAAATGGACCATCACTTCAAGAAACGATTGACATTGACAAAGAAATTAGAATCTCAGAATTAGACATTTTATCATCTAGTTAAAGCCTGAGAAAGCAGAAGGCAAATACTGAGTCACCAAGGAAATGCTGAAAGCTTGTTATGATGAGATTCCCAATAAAACTCCCAATTTTTTCAGGGAAGGAAGGAACCTGAAGAAAACTCAGAACAAGGTGAAAGCCTGTCTGCAGTGGCTGGTGAGTATTACAGGTCTTTCAGTGATAGGCAAAGTCTTCTGTAGTCTCACTTTAAGTAAAATAAAAGATATGACTGGGGAAATCTACAGGAAAAGTAGAACAAAGATATGAACAATTAATTCAAGAAAATGAATTCATAACATCCTGAGATTTGCATAGACTGTATAAATATATATATATATGTATATATCTGACAGGTGTCAAGTATCCACCACAACAAGTATGCCATGAGGCAGCTGGTGAAACAGAGAGCAACTTACTAAAGAGCCAGCCTGCTGAACCATTTTGAGAGGCATATGTGAGTGTGGTTTTTCAAGCACTTCTGTTGGGAAGAGACATGCACAGAAATCATTACTATAATGGTATCATTAATAATTCCACCATCATCATTAGGTGTTCACACATTTAATTTGCTTATGATGCTTAAGATGTTTTACCAGCCCTGGAAGCTCAAGGAGGATGGACACCTCCCATTGTGCTGGAGATCAGTGGACTGTCTTTCAAGAAGACCTTTTACATTCTGGTGAAGCTACTAGCATAACCTTTAAATTTGATTGATTAAGCAATGAGTTGGGGTCAGTCTTAAAACTGTGCAGACCAGAAACAGACATTTTGCTTTGTGCTACTTCAAAAAAAAAAAGAAAAGAAACTAAAAGAAATGAAACAAAACAAAATGAAAGAAAATGGAACAAAATGAAAAGGAGTGCCTTCTTATCATCAAAGACATGCAGAACTTCAAAAATTCCAAATACAATGAAAGGTTATCCATAGCGTTTTCTGTTGTATCAAAACATACATAGTGTCAGAGAAAGTAATAGTTTGGTAAAACATATATTTTATACCAGCTATGTATATGGGTCATTATTTTCACCTATACTACTTCATATTTCACTGTGAAGAGCTTAATTCTGACCCAGGATGAAAAGTTTTCCCACTTCAGTATAGAATGTGAGCAGCAGAAACAGGTCCTGGTTTTCCTTGGTACATAAAGTCATAACATCTCCCTGGGAATACCAGTCAGTATTAGAGATAGCAACAGAATACAGAGATAAAGTGCTTCCTGGCAGTGGAGGAACTGAAGTAGGCAGAGGAGTGTTGGCTGATATACCCTAACAGTGGTAGTCAGGATGAAGCGGACCTAATGTGGAAGACAACCCCAAGCAAGAGGTTACAGACAGGGAAGTCCTACTGATGGAGAAGCAGTCAGACTACAAAGCAGGAAGAGAAAGAAGGGACTTCTAGGAGAAGAGGGGAAAGGAAGCACTTCAGAGTCCTGAAAGACAAAGCTAGAGAAATAGATGGATGGAGGCTGAGTGTAAAGGCAACTTCACAGGATAGTAGGATACATGCCATACAGGGGTACCAAAAGGTTTAAAATGAAAGACAGGAAATGCTGAATGGTAGCATGAGAGTATAATCTGAGTGAAACTATGGTTGATGATGACTTTCAAGGACAAAGCAAAGGATATTTGAACAAGCTGGAGGTACACAAGGAGCTTGGAGGAGATACAACCAGGACAGCTGACCCAAACCAGCCAGAAGATATTCCATAGCATATGATACCATGTGGGACAATAAAAACTGGGGTGAGAGGGGGGTGGGGGGGTGGAACATACCGCTGCTCAGGGACTGACTGGACATCAATCAGCAGGTGGTGAGCAATCACATTGTGCATCACTTGTTTTTTATGTATTTGTGTGTTTGTTACTACTATTTTCCCTTCCTTTTCTATCCTATTAAACTCTCTTTATCTCAACCTACAAGTTTCTACTTTTTTTCTTCCGATTCTGTCCCCCATTCCACTCAGGGCTGGGGGAGCAAATGGCTGTGTGGTGCTTAGCTGCCTGCTGGGTTAAACAACAATTGCCTTTTTGGCAAAGAAAAGATTGGCTGTCTTTGAGGAGGAAGGATGAAAGAATAAAGTTGGAGGCCAGAGGAAAATATACAGAAAAAAAATCTAAGGAATGAAAGAATGCTGACTGTATTGAGATGAGAAACAGCAATGCATGAAGGACTTTTGAAAGGGTAGGAATGGAAATATCCAGGGCAAAAGGGGAAAGTGTACATGAGTGAAGAAAGATGTTGATAGTGATGATGAATCTTGTATCTTCATAAACTACATAAATGTCTCTCTTCTATTCAAATTAATAGAAAATTGCCAGTTGTTTCAGTAAGGACATCAGTGAAATTTTGAACAGGCGGGAGCATAGACTGGGGCTAGTCCATAACTGTGGACTTACGCAACAATTACATACTGTGTGGAAGACATTTATCAAGGACACGTTCCAAGTTTAGTGAAGGTAATTCACTTGGGGGTATGTGTGTATGAGAAGTTCTACAGTTGTCTGTGACCCTAACTAAATGGACCACAACTGCTCATTCCTTTCACGCTTAAAACTTAAGTTGCTCACTTAAGCTGATAACTCTTTACATTCTTATTTGTCTAGTAGCAGACGCCTGTGGCAGGGTTTAAAATTCACCGCTTAAAACTGCAGTTTGGTCTAATGACATAGGTCTTGTTAATGCTAATTGATGTTTGCTATCTGAATCCCTAGAAAAACACTTCAAATTTTACTCTCAGCCTTCAGTCAGTATCCTGACTTATCTTTAAACTCTCTGTGAAAAGTACTTCTGGTTGTCAAGCAAATACAGTTTCTAATTAATTAAACTTTTAAAATTCTTTTCCCTTATATAAGCAGAGGAATATTTAGTTAGTATAATGCTTTGCTTTGTCTATAGTACATATGAAACATTGAGTATCAGCTACAGAATAGCTCCACTCTGAGATAACATTCATGAGTGGTCTGTGTGTCAACTTACTTTTATTATTCCTCATTAACCTTTTAGCATTCAGCTTCCAATTTCCAGTATCACAAAGCAAACATCAGCTGTGGAGTAGTCAATAGTTCCTTCTGCCACTGGACAATAATAATAAAAAAAAAAGATTTATTTTTCCATTTCTTTTACACCACACATATTTGCTTATGATGACAGCTGAAATTCTTTGAGAGTTGCTGTGCTTTGTTTTTGTTTTTGCTTTTAAATTAGTTCTTCCCCAAATTATAATACAAGAATACTTTGTTGAGTATTTTTGCTAATTCTTTTTTCCTCAAGCAACTTTTCAGCACTTGCAGTGTGCAACATTTTAAAGTGTTTGCAATTTTTGATATTTTTTCTATTGTTTTTCCTCTAGCTTGTACAATTTCCCTTACTTCTGTTAAGTCCTACTCTTTCTACCTCATATTTTAGATTTTCAGTCTTTTTTATCTTCAATACTCTTAGTTTTGAATGAACTTCTTACAGGCTTTTTGGAGGACTGTATTGTCAGCTGAAAGACTTCTAAGACTTCTGTGAATTGCCAGGTACCAACTACTATCAAAAATTGGTTTTAAATTTATTTTTGCTGCATTTGTATTTGTGCTCATTAGTCATAGCTCTGGATTTTAATATTCTCTCCTCTGAGCTGCAATCTCATCTCTGACATGCTCCGTCTCTCATTTCTGAATCATCTCTATTGGTCTTACTTTTTTTGCACTTTTGTCATAATAATTCTTCTTAAAAGAACAATTACTAAGTGAGGCCAGCTCCCGCTGCAGAGGTAGCATGCTTTTATAATATACAAAATTGTTCACTTTTTGAATGTAATATTTTAGCACCACACTCCTCTGAGTGGCTTACATTAACTGTGTAAATGCTGTTCTATGTAAATACACTTACTCTCAGAAATGTCACTTGACTGCCAGCCTAGCCATGACAACATTTTAGTGGTCTCAGAATTGTACTAGAGTATACCAAAGAATCTAATTTTACTAAAAATACTTATGAAATTACACCAGTACCAATGTCTTCTAGTTTTCATTGACTAAAAATGGTAAGCCATGTGTCACAGATGCCTACCGAGGCATTCTGCCATCTGCTCATATAATGCGGTATGTAAAACAAGCATTTCAAATACCTAGCATACATAGTCCAAAAGTATATAGCTAAAGAAAATAATAATACTATGATATCTAGCATAAAATTACTTTTTCATTGGTTCCATTATGTCATTAATCTTTCTAGCTGATATTCACAACATTTTATTTTTATTACCTTCTATACATTTCTTTATAGTCCACCTCAATGCTATTCAGTTTTCTATTTTTGTAATATCCAAAGTCTTGAATATGCCAGATTCAAAATGTCTGCTCTTAGTTTCCAGGGTCCTGCCAACAAAATAATATAACCTACACACTCATTTCACACTGCTGAGTGCTGGGTTTGCAGCTTCATTTGCAGTCACTCTTCTGTCTGAACACATCTCCTCTGTTCCACCATTTCATCATTTTCTTCTCCCTGTCCCACTTCATTTGTGCTCATTTCATGAGGCATAGCGTATCTTCTAATGCAGTATATATTCTTCTGCCTTGACTTGTTTTGCGGTATACATGCAAATGCACAGGTTTTGGTGAGCCTTCTTGATTTTTTTTTCTGAAATTATCATTGTAGCTGTAATCCTATTTTTTTCTGTATTCACGGAAAATTAAAATGTTGAAAGAATGCAAAACTTCTGGTTATTTTGTAATTTAATCAAAGGCTGTGATTTTACGGAAACAGGAAAGTGATGTGTATCCACATGATCACAAACACCCTTTCATTTCTTTAACACAGGCAGTCATTTTTCACTAGTAGATATTTTGTGGTCTTGATTATTTTGGCATACAGAGACTATCATGCCACAGAGAGCATTTGTAGTAACCCTTTTTTAACTATGTATCAAATTATATGTCTTTTAGTACACTTGGATAAAATGATAAATTCCCTTTTTATTTTTTTCCTTTTTGTCAGTGATAGGAAGGTGTGTGCATTTTCTTAATCTTCAAAATGTGAGTCCTTTAAAATCCTGCTGTTGTGATTTAGACTTAGAGAGGCTCAGTTATTAGATGAGTACTGCCATTTGACTGAAGTAGAGGCCGTATTACGCACAGAAAAAAAAATAAATAAATCTCTCTTCAGGTAGTGTATGAATTCTTCCATGCAACTATTTCCTTTTGTTTTAATAGCTTTTTTTTTTGCCTTTTTTAAAAAAAAAAAAAAAACAACTTTTTTCCTAGGCTCAATTGCAGCATTCTCAATACCCACTAATCTCTAGATTCTGTCCAACTTCCTCCTCTTCTGTAAACTACCAACTTCCAAATCCAGTTTGTAATAAACCTGCTATAAACTTTTCTAAGGTTTACTTGTCCCACAGGAATTTAGCTTTCATTTTACTTTCTCTAATACACATTGCGTACCTTGTCACTTTGGTTCCATTACATCCTGTCATTTATATTATAATAAGTCATTCCCGAGTTAATCAACATCCCTACTTACAATGTTTATTAATGTGACACATTCTGGTGTTCCTTCTTCTGTGACCATTAAATTTTAAAAGCATATTCCTTCTCCTTTCATTCTTTTACCTCTTTGAAAGGGATTTTTGTATTTTACTCTGCTTTTTTCACTGTTCCCCACCCTCCATGCTATTCTATTTTCCTTCATTTTACATACCCCTGTCAAACGAGCCTAACAATATGGTACTTGATGTCTATTTTTCTTTCTCTCTTTTTTTTTTTAATAATTTTTCTCAGATGTCTAGAAAGACCTTAATGGTACCAATAATTGTTTGCATGAAAATTAAACCTGTGGGACCCAATCAGGTGAGCTCTTATTATCCTGAGTGCTATACAAATGCAGTTGTTGCCTGAGGTCAACAGGACACAGAGTTATATATTTTGGTTGCAGATTTAATATAAGAGAAGGTGCAACAAAGGATCATGACAGAGCAAGAAAAGGAGAGCACAGGGTACCACTTCAGAGCAGTAGATACACTTTGGCCTGAACTTATATTAATTTTCAGCACTTGGAAAGTCTGGAGAGTCTAGTTGAACCTAGATACCCTGAGCCACTGCAGAGTCTACAAAGACAGCTGCAATGAAGCACTTTGGCAATAGGAGTGTAGTGTAGAGGCTGCTAACTCCCAAAGTGACTCAACACTTTACTTCAGTCCCTCAGAATACCTGGAAAACCTGGAAACTTAAACTCAGATGACATAATGTACAGACAAATACTTTGACCAAGCTGGAATCAAAATTTTCTCTATATGGCCTGTATCCATTGCCATCTGTAAAATCTCTTTGGCAGTACAGATAAAAATATATGGTGTGAAGAAAGAAAATGTCGATTACTCAGCATTTCCAAACTCTTGACTGAGATATGAAAAGAAAGAAGTGTATTTTTATCTTGTTTTTCTCATCCTTACAACACACTATTGCATTCTAGCTCCAGTTTAGGCTTAGTTTTAGAGGAAAAAATCATGTGTCTTTTTATCATTGCTTGTGGATGCTCATTGTCAGAAATGTTGCCTAAGATGAAACATTTGCCTGAATTATCTTGTGAACAATTATATCTACGAAGTCTATGACTTAAAATAAATCTTCCACGCTTCCTTCCACTAACGTCCTTCAAAAATTGGCAGAATGTCAACCCGTCTTACTGACACAGTGAACTTTGCAGTCATAGTACTGTCTGCATTTTTACCTCCTTCCTATGTAAGTGGAAAAAAATAAGGAGTTTCTTTCTTTCAACTGCCATTCAACCTGCATCTTTTAAACCATACCATACACCATGTTGGAAACCCAGTTAGCTGGGGGGTAAAATTCCATTACCATTCCTACTCAGTTCTGTCTTCACAGGTTAGACAGTCCAGGCTCCTGGTAATTTGTTACTTATCTCTCAACTGCCAGCAACTTAATGATATTGTTTTTATAAAGCAGTACTTACAAGTAAACATCATATTTCAGAGGCTATTGCATCAGGATCCAGCTCAAAAAGACTACAGTTGTGTTTGGTTTTTCATTGACGTATGCTATAGGCTTGTATCTACAGGTCAGGTCGGTACCTGAAAGTTATAGTGTTACAATTTGGATGATGATTTTGCTATTTAAAAATAGTGTGCACCTAAATGTGACTGTATAAGTATAGATATACGTTAGATGGAGATTGCTTAACTCCATTCCTGTGTTGAATATCTATACCATTATATAGCACATTCATATTTGTAGGGTCATGAATGCTCAAAAAGGATAGTACAGCTTTAAATATACATTACGTGCTTAAAGTGGGAGAATTTTCTCTTTAAGATGAGCTTCTTTGGTTCTTCTAATCATTCAGACTTTTTCAACCCTAAAAATTTCCAAGTTTTCCCTTCTAGTTAAATATTTGAGCTGCAGATCATTTTTTCCTGAGGTATATTAGCTTTCATTTTTCCCATGTTAAATCTCATGGGCAGTTAGCCAGCTTCTTTATTACTCCTCCTATAATCTTTTAACCCTCCCTTCATTTTCTGCTTTCTGAACCCTTTATGAGAGAATCAAAGTGAACTCTGGAACATATGTACACACAGCTACGTCCATTTTAAATTGCTAATTGCACCTTTTTCTTGAAGACTGGGAATGGATTTGCTTTCTTTATAGCTTTATTCTGATGTAATGCCACTCATTTGTAAAACTGGTTCATGTGAGAGAGGAGTCAGGCAGCATGGTTCTGATTTGAAGCCTACTGTTGAAAAGACCCTTATTGACTTCAGTAGGCTTGGGATTCAGCCATAAATCTGTGAAGTCAAATGATAGGGTCAATGGTTTAGTACTCTATAAATTTCATTTAATAAATGAATGCAAAATTTGATCCAGAATGTCCCCATAAATTTATACTCTCTTTTTGCATCCTTTAAATCAATATGGATGCAACACAAGGAATGTATCAGTGTCAAGCTACCAATAGCTCTGCCACTGTAGTTTTTTGTTTTATATGCCCTTCCTTTTAAGGATAAGAAAACAAACATCTCTACTTTGTTCATTTTTAATAACTATATAAGTTCAAATTCAGAGTGACTTTGGGGGTTTTATACTTTTTAAAAAATATTGTACAAATTCAAACTCACTCTCTGGGGAAAAAAAAAAAAAATGTGCAAAATTTTAACCCCATGTAATATGTCTTAATGAAACAACTGTTAGAAATCCAGAGAAAGAAAGGTCTGTAACAGCAGCAATGACAGTGTTAATGGTGCTACTGCATCATACAGAGCCTGCAGAGGGCACATAGGCCTTCTTCAGAAAGATATGGAAAGACATTGATGTATCTCATAAAGCTGGCAGGTCGTCGCTATCCATTGTCTTGCAGAACAGATTAATAGATTCATTGGCTCTTACTAGACAAAACTGTTCACAGCAGATAGAATTTATCCTGAAAAGTTGCTGCATTCTGCTTGCTGGTACAAAACGCTCTTCAGCTTTCCATCTTTCAATGTTGGCAGGTACTTAAATAAGAAACACAGAGAACCAGTTTACAGTTATGAGTCTCTGTCCTCACTCATAATTATAGTTCTTAGATAGATTTTAAAAACTCTTTTTGTCCAAAATAGAACATTACGTAGACCCCAGGGGCACAATTAATCACCCTCCAGATATGTCAACAGCATGATACAAGAGTTGGTAAATTTCATGTTATTTTTTTGTGTATGTGTTGGATAGAAATCAAAAAGGAACTCTTTGGCAATACACCTCAGATCATTACAAAGTTGTCTACTGTGGCACTCCAACCTTGACAGCCACAGATCTGCTCTGGAGGAAATTTGCAGAGCCAAAGGGGACTTGTAACATCAAACTGGTCCACATTCTGTTATCTTAAATACCTTCACCTAGGGCACTCCAGTGTATCTGTTACAATAAAGAGGGGAAAAAAGAGGAAAAAAACTAATGTCTTTTACATGAGTGAACAAAATAGAGAAGCAGTTAAATGGTTACTAATATTATTCAAGAGTTAGCATTTGTATGAGTATTCTCTTTGATGGGACTGAGTAAGGGCTCATCAAGGGCATGTGTAGGATACATAACCAGGTTCTATATCTTCTTGGAACTGATCTAATAACTGTTTCATCATAGTCTCTGTGTCTAGTGCCTTTCAAACCACATGCAAAAAAATTACAAAATCTGAAAAGGTGATAGTAAACATTGCCGTTTTATTCCCTGCTATTTTAAAACAATTGTCAGGAGAATATATGTGGATTCACAACTTAATGCTTTTTACAACTGTAATTTTGTATTACATCACTTATTCAAAAATACTGGGAAATGTTTTGCAATAACTCTCACATGGTATTACCAGTCTCATGGTGTTATTTGAGATAATGTCTAAAGTAGGCTTCGTTATTATGTTTGCTTCTTGTTCTTTTCTCTATTCTGTATCTCCATCTTCTTTTATTTAACCTAAGTGGTTTTGCAAGTCAAAGTCTGAAACTGCTTCACCATGTAGGTTTTTTGATCCTCAGTACTACCTGGGGCACTAGTATTAGCTTAAATATCTCCAAATCTATAGGGGAATCCTGCTGAGTCATGAAAACAGAACTTCTTGGTTAAAGAGAAACCAAAGCAGTACCAGGCATATTTCACTGTATTCCATGAGCTGAAACAGAAATGAGCAGACATCTGCAAAAGAAAAAAGTAATGTCTTGCTGAATTTTATTGTCTACACAAACAACATCCATAAACATCAAACAGGACAGCCAGATCTTACATAGATTGCAGCAAATGGAAAGGCTTTGTGACAAAAGTATTGTTTCAAAACTGGTGAGTCTATGGATTCTCTAAAATAATAATAATAATAAAATTTTTAAAAAAGAGCATTCAAGCATTTGTTCTTAATTCTCCCAAGGCTATTGGCAGGTGGAAAATGTCTTCTGTGAAGGTAGAAGGTGCTTTTGATGTACTTTATTTCTCTTGAACAGTTCCATCTTGATGCTTAACAGTGACACAGCAATTTTTAAATGCTGTTTCTTTTGGTGGAAAATCATGTTCAAACTAAGACCATGCATCAATGAGTTGGAATATAGTCTACTAAATTTATGAAGACAAAAAGTGATCATGCTGCCTTTTGCTATTATTCTCCTGGCTGGTGGGTGTGAAGAAAATAAGATGTCCTCACAGTTAAGGGGCCAGGTTAGAGTTTAGAGCATCATGACTGTTTACCTAAATGTCTTCTATATTGTTTCATATGGGCCTACATATACAAAATGAAAACTGGAGTAAGAATATCCCTCAGATGTATACCTGCACTTCAAGACTAAATTATGATTCTTTAATGCATTGAAGTGTTTGGGGGGGGGGGGGGGGGGGTCGAATAGGGGTCAAATTAATAGTAATAAGGTAAGGGGTTGAAATTTAATTTCTAACAGGGCTTTTAATGATTTAAATTTTAGGTCAAGCAAGCTCCAGTTAATATATACTCAATACTCACTCTCCAGTCTGCCAGTTCTGCCCAGTGTGCAATTCTCCCCATCAAAATATACAATGCCATGGATAGTCAGAGCTCCTGGGTCTTACCTGAGGCTCTAGTGCTATTTTTTACTTCTAATGCTGCATCTTGCTCTCTGCCTTTAGGAAAAGTGAATATATGATAATCAGTTTGCTGTTTCAGAATTAAGGGAAAAAAGAGGAGGGAGGGCTATACCTTGGGGCATCTTTAGTTCTTTCAGTTACCCTCAAACACCCTAGTCTTTTAAACAAATACAAAAATCTGAGTTTCTAATCACTGAGGGGAGCAGCTATCATTTTTATTTTTTTTCTTTCCAATAAGTTTTAGACCAAAAAATACATTTTAAATAGAAATATAATATCTTCTTCCTGCACTCCAACCTTCAAATTATGGTCTAATATCTCAATTCCACGTAAGAGTTCCAGGTAGTTTATAGGAGTCTAAGTGCTATTTGGGTAGCCTGTCCATCAGCAGGGCTAAATACCTCAACCTCAGTAATTCCAGGTTCAGGGAATGCAGAAGAGCTCGTTCTTCAGATTTGGCTATGTTTCTGGCTCTTCAATCTGCACCTGATGATGTCTGTAAAAGGTGTAGGCAGAGATGAACTCTGTAAAATATGTGCTGGGGGAAGGCTTTTAGTGATCCATCTTATCTCTTCTGCCAGAAAATATTCCCCCTAGAATCCACTGCTTATGGCATTCTCCCTAACCCATTTCAGTTACAGCAAGTCAGATAAGTGAGCCCTATGATTTAAATAGTCTGAGCCAACCTGGCTCATCTTCAGAGAAACATGTTAGGGAATGATTATATGAGCAACTGTCATGAGAGATGAGGCTGAGCTGGGGGGAGGGAGGAGGAGGAATAACCCCAAAGAGAAGGTCAGTGGAGAGCAGCTGTGGACACACAAGAGAAGGGAATTGATTGTGCTGGTACATCTGGAAGACAACAGCTGTCCAGACCTCAGAGACCATTGTACTGGGAGTTGAGGTAAAAGATGCAGAATACATGCCAGGAGGTACCAAAAAGATTAACAGCATCACTATTTTTGATGCCAGGTAGTTCTGGAAAGATACTTTTGGTGTGCTTGGACATGGTTAGTAAGAACGTGCTCTGAGAGCAGGCAGTGCCCACTGTGGAACAAGATGAGGCAGTTTTAGTTGCTTTCTTCAAAGCCCTTTTTCCTCAGCTCTGGTAATTCTTGGTACTGTGGTAGAAAGTCTACGATGCTCATGAAACACTGTAGGGAAGGAGTTTTATGGATATTACTAATGCATCTTACCAGAAAAAAAAAATAAAAAAAAAAATAAGCCAAACTGGTCGACTTTTTTCTTTTTTCTTTTCTTTTCTTTTCTTTTCTTTTCTTTTCTTTTCTTTTCTTTTCTTTTCTTTTCTTTTCTTTTCTTTTCTTTTCTTTTCTTTTCTTTTCTTTTCTTTTCTTTTCTTTTCTTTTCTTTTCTTTTCTTTTCTTTTCTTTTCTTTTCTTTTCTTTTCTTTTCTTTTCTTTTCTTTTCTTTTCTTTTCTTTTCTTTTCTTTTCTTTTCTTTTCTTTTCTTTTCTTTTCTTTTCTTTTCTTTTCTTTTCTTTTCTTTTCTTTTCTTTTCTTCTCCCAGTGAGCAGCTGACAAAAGGCTGACCTATTTATTTCTAAACTGCTTTCCTGACACTGATGTAGTTACAATGAAATCAACTCTTTGGTGCAGACAAAACCAAAACTGATCTTTAGGGCTTTTACTGCATGTCACAGTAGGCTCTTCCTGGGAAGAACTGGAAAGCAACTGGAATGCTGGCAGATTTGTCAGCATCATGAGAAATATGCTATTGCAGAGAGTGATGTGACATGAAAACATTTGCACAGAGAAGTTGTATTTCAGTTCTCTGTGTTTCCTAGTGCCAAAAGGTGAGCGAACATATTGCAAGCCTTCGCCTGGGCCTAACCCCAGGCACGTGGAGACTGTGGGACAATTCTTTGGTTCAGCTGCAACATTCTTGTATTCTGAACAAAGTGCTGCAATGGTAGGAGGCTGGCTACAGTGGGCCAGTGTTTGAGACTTCATTTTCTTTAAAGACCAAATTAAAGGAAATACAAAGTCTTTCTCTCTCACACACAATTTTTAAGAATAGGAAAGAAATAGAAGCATCACAATGTCACAGTATTAAAGTATTTGCATTTTTATCTCATTTTCTTCAAACTTTCCCTTTTCCATATCCGTGCCCTCTTATTAGTGTCCCCTTTGCTTCCTAATTTTGTTTCATAAGCCTTTCTTCCTCTTTTTTTCTCCCTCCATTGCTTGTCTCTGACACATAACCTTTCTATCTTACTTTTCCGAACAATTTATGAAATTCTAGTTTTCCATAAGATTTTTCATAATATAGGAGTACTATCTTAATGCAAATATTTAAGGAAAAACACATGAAGATAAAGTGAAGTACTTCAGAACTGAAGTGTGTATTGAGCTGCCTTCAACATTAAGTCAGTGGTAGCTAACAAAACTTCTAATAGTAATCCTTAGTAAAACAACATACTGAATTTTAATCAAAAATCAAGTGTTTTTTTCTATATCTCTTGTGAATTTTCTTTTTCTTATTGCTTATGGGAGTTACCTTGAAAATAGTATTATATGTATTCAGAAAGTGTGTAATGAGACAACATTAAAATACAAACAATGCATCTGTGAAACCTTATTTGATCAGTACATTTAGAGTGCCAAATCTACCATTGTCTACTCCTCTGCAGTACCCTCTGTTTGGGAATTTATTCATATCACCTACTTATGAGATGCATTCAAAACAGAAACATCATAATTAGTCCTTTATGCCAGAATTTCAGAGGAATTAAAATTCAACTCTTCCCTATAATTTTAATCTGGCTAAAATCAGAGGCAATTGCAGAGCTGAAGCAACATATTTTGCTCTGAGGATCAGGTTTAGATGAACCCTTTGATAATATCATGTGAGAAGAGTTGATGTAAAGAGATTTCCAACATAGGACTGATAGTGACAGTGACAGGCACCTGGAATTACTTATGATAGATGGACAAATAGGTAGGATAAGCAGTTTTAAATCAGTTTTTCTAGGAAATGAAATCTTCCACTCTTAAGATCTCCAGAGTAGTTTAATTTAGTTTCCCTCACCAACTCATCTACCCCTTTACTCCATGAACACAGCCAGCATTTTCACAGGATAGAGTGACTCCCTCTCAACTTGCCCTCGCAGAAGCTCCCTGAGACCTTGGGCTGCCTTGGGCTCCCTTTGGCTCTCACCCTGTGCCAAATCCAACAGCCATGCCTCCTAAGGCTCCCACTACCCTGCAGAACCCTTCCACCTTGCTTCCATGTCTGATCACTAATGCAGTTTCTCTTCAGGCAGAGTCATTTCTTTCAGGTGTCACCAGGTGCTGCTGAGCAGCTTCCCAGGCTGCAGTAAGACACAAGGAACATCTGTGCCAGAGCAAATGTCACACTGTGCTAGGAAAAGCAGGAATTGACCCAAAGGGTTTCTGTAATATAGTGGTATAGCCAGCCTCCAAAAGTTCAGTGGGTAAATTAAATATGAACTAAAAGATAAGATGGGACAAGTCTCTCATCTTGGACTCCACTTTTTTCTAATGCACTTAGTTGTTTTCACATGTTGACTTCAGTGTTTTCATTCCCACATTGCAGTGAGTTTGAAAAGTGTCCCAATCCCATTTCAAAGACAATGATTCAAGGCAAAGGTGCACCTTCTCAAAGACTACACCTACTCTGCTAAAGGCATCTGTCTTGGCCAATGGTCCCCTTGCTGCAGGCTAAGTGGCAGCCTGATTCATGTTCACATTGTTCAAGTTTAACTCCCTCTAGAAGAGAATGGATGCATCCACACTGACTAGCCAGTGGCTCTGCTTATCCTTTTGGTTCAAAGTAATGCCCTTAATACATACATCTTCTTCTTGTGTCCTTTATACGTAAAGGTGCCTAAACCTGAGAACTGTCATGGCCCAGTAGAATGATGTTTTCGGCATGTCCCCAAGGATTCCCTTCTAAGACATAAACTAAAAGCTTAAGATTGCCTCAGATTTATTGCCTTGGATATTTTACACAGATAGATTTGAGGGGTTTTATAAAACAGGATGAACCAAACCTGGCAGTCTTGTTTACAATCTTGCCTTGAAGGAACCTCCCCCACATTTCACATGAATTAGATCTAGGAGAGATGAAATTGAATTACTCCTGAGGAATAATATGAGGGGAAAATAACACACACACATAGTGTTGATGATCGGTGGACTAGGACCTGGGAGTGAACTGGAGAACCAAGTTATTTGAGAGTGTAGCTGCACTGCAGGTATTAAGACACTTCCTTTCTATCATTCTCAATAGCAAGTCAAATCCACATAAGGATATGGGTCTAAGTAACTTGTCTGAAGCAGTGAAAAAATTAACCTACACTCAGCCTCCGAAATATGCCTAAAAGGCAGGAAAAGTTACTAACTAGCTGAAAACCATTTTGTGCTTGTACTCCAGTTCATTGGGAATATGAGGCCAGAGCTCCAGATTAGAGTACTGGTGATTCACCTGGTGCTTTGCAATTCTAAAGCTAGCTAGAACTTGAGGCCTGAGATAAAGCATCCTCTGAGCACACTGTAACCACATGAAAGACTGAAAATAGCAGTCTCACTACCATTTCTCACAGACAATGGGTCACTCTTTGCTTTTCCTGTTTTCCTCTTCTTACTCTGTCTACCTGAAGTGAAGACAGTGCAGAACAAAGAAAGCAGATTAATGCTGGAGTACTGCTTGCCATCTCCCCAGGTTGATAGCACAATAAGGAAAATAGTCTTGGGCCTTCCACTTACGATGCTTAGTCCCATACCAAGGTAGGCTTTAAGTTCAACCTCTGAAAGAAATACCATCTAAAATCAAATTTTCTTCTGTTGAAATAGGGAGCCTGTGATGGAGTTCAGCACTGGTCCTGTGTTCCCCAAGCTACCATTACAGTTCCTGATTTAAAAGGGCAATGGGAGAAAGATAAACTTCCAGCCTAGTCTCACTTTGCCGTTTAGTCACTCTTTCAACAATATATGCTTGAATTATGGTGACAAAGTGTTAGAACATTCTACCCTGTTTTGGGCAGAGTGTAGCAAATCTCTATTTTAAGCATATTCCAAATTAATAAAAAGCACCAGAGAAAGTACATGCATAAGTGAAAAATCAAACATAAGTGGGCTGGCCTGAGGATATCATTATTTATGGAAACAGATTTTTCTTTTCTTTATGGTTTTAGGAACAAATGGCAGGTGTAAACAAAGAATAATATCAGTCATAATTAGTTGTGCAGATTATTTTGAATCACAAAACTGAGAACTGGATAAATAATTCAGATTTGACTCATTAGTTCTAAAACCAAAATCCATTTATAAACTAGAATGCTTAATAATATGTAGTCCTCAGATTAACAGTTTGAGTGAATTACCAAAATAGTCTTGCAGCTCTGGTAACCTTAATCACATGCTGTGTTTCTGTTCTTCATTCACAATTTCTCTGTTTCATGCCAGTCAATGTCTTCATCAGAATATTTTTAGAAATTAAAGGCTTAGTTGAGGAAAGTTTCTTTTTAAGGTCAGCAAATTTTCTGCATTCCCCAACCTGTCCTTCCTGATACCTGTGCAGCGCTTGTGACTAACCAACACCTTCCCAAATGCTGTCTCTAAAATCAGGGCCCAGCTTTCAGCATTTTGACAAACTTCCTTTACAATGTTTCATAAGTTCTTGCCAAACTCTACTCTTCAGCTCCTCTAACCTTTCAGTCTATAGCCAGAAGTTCCCACTTGACCCAGTCATATGTCTTTACCATTTTCAGCCCCGTTTTGAGAAATCAAAAAAAATCTCCTTTTAAATATTTGGTGAACACCATTAAGTCACCTGTTCATCTGAATATAGAAAATGTTGCAAGTTTCCTTAATACCTCACATAATATTTTGCATTTCTGGCCTAGCAATTTTTTTTTTTTTTCAAATCCTATCTAATATATCTGTCTCTTTCTCAGCCTTTTTATCCTCTCTGAAGTTTGGGCCTGGGAACCAAAGTATTCACAGTAACAGGATAAGTAATGAATGATATATTAAGTAGCAACAGCACGTCATATTACCAGCTGCTTTCACCCTGCTTATCTACCCAAAAGCCACATTCTTAGCTGCTTGAACATCCTCATCTGTTTTATTACCACCACCAAACTATTTCATCAGTAAAGACACAGTACTAGCTTCAGGTAATCGATGAATATAAAGAATAGCAATAGAATGAATATGGGAATTGTCTTTAAATATGGCTGTCTTTAAATATTTGTGTATTTAAAGAGGCTCTGGGTGTTTGGGAGAATAATAGATGAAGAAGCCTTAGAGGTGAACCAAATAAATTAGTTGAAATAATAATTTAAAACAAAGTAACAAAACACTTGGGAGACCATGGCTAAATAAGAGCCAATCAACACAGTTTCTACAGAGCAAAATATTGTTGTGTTAATCTCCTAGAACTCCTTGAATATGTTAATAAAGAAGAGCAGCTGGCGTAATTTATTCTAACCTCTCTGGGCTACTGACAAAATTCTTTGTGAGAAGCTACGAAGGAAGCTAAGTAGTGATGGATCAAGAAGTGGTGGAGGCAAAAGAGGTGAAGGGCAGGATTAAATGGTCAATTTCATCATGTCAAAGGATAACAGCGGTGGGCCCCAAGGTTCCTGCTCATCTGCTTATTTATTAATCATTTGGGAAGCTGGAAGAGCTGTGAGGCAGCAAAATTTGCAAGGGATAAAAAATAGTTCAGTTAAAGTTCAGAGACTATTGTGTGCAACTTCTGAAACAAACAAAATTGTGTGACCTACTCACTCTGACAAATGAATTATCAACAAAAGCAAAGTAAGGTACACCGGGTGGAAAAAATATGAATTACTCATCACCTCACAGAGCTCTAAATTAGTGTACCAGCTTTAAAAAGGGACCTAGTTATCCTTGTAAATTACTTCAGTAAAGACTTCTGCTTAACGTGCAGCTGTACCAGATAAGCAAACATATTAAGATGCATAAAGAATGGGAACTAATAGAGAAAGGATTAAACTGCCAATGCTATAGTCTGATCTGAAATACTGTGTGCAGTACCAGTGACTCCATCTTATAAACAATAATGCTGATTTAGAGAGGGTTCAGTGAAGGACAATGGGAATGATCAAGAGCATTAAAAATTTCTCTTATGAAAAGATCAAAGATGCTGGGGCTGTTGACCATGAAAAAAGGGATGTCAAATTTACAAAGAGTAATGAAGTATAGAGTAAAGGTATGTCTAATAACACACACAAAGGGAGAGGCAAAACAATTAGAAAGAGTAAAATGGAAAAATAAATACTTTTCCAGTTAGATTCTGAAACTGAGGAATCACTAAGGCCAAGAAAGGAAGAGAATTCACAAAGAGACTTCTCGACAGGTATAGGGATGCCCAGAATTTTCAGGGATAACATCTGTTAGAACCAGCTTATTTTTGAGTCAAACTGAGTTAGGGAAGCCTGCTGTGGCACAAATTATCCCACATCCTTGCTGCTAGATTTCTTTGAGCACCTCCCTCTGAATCATCCTGAGTGTTATAGAAGAGAAAGTATTAAATAAGACAATTTGAGATGATTCCTACAGTTGCCATGAATCAAATGCCTTCATTTTATACTGCAAACCACTTGCAATACCTACTTGTGCTTTATTCATTAACAGCTTTTTAACCTATTTCATTATTTTTTATACTGTTCTCCACTGAGTCTGTGCAATGCTATTTTTTGAAATCATAATGTAACATAAGTGGTAAAATTAATCATAGAGATCTAAGTATATTATGTTAACACTTTAATCTTTATCACCCAGACTTAAATGATCTTATGAAAAAATGATAACAGATTTCCTTGATAAGACCTATTTTCCATAAAACCATATTAACTGGCATTAATTATGCTGAAATCTTATTCTTGTTTACTGATTGTGTCCCATACAAGTCCTTCCATGGTTTTAAGAGAAACTGATATCAGACTAAGTAGCCTGTAACTCCTTATATGATCTCATTTCACTCTTTTTAAAATAGTAACACTTGTTACTAGTCCTCTAGATCTTTTTTTTTTTTCCCACAAATCAAGATTTGCTCAAAATCAGCATTAATATTCTGAGTGTTGCTAAGCCAATTCTTTAATACTACTGGGTGCAAGTTATTGGGCACAGTAGATTCTGAAATGCTTAATGGTTTTTGTTTCACATCCTCCCCAGTTTCTAATGGAATAGAAAGTATTTAATTAATCACTGTAAGAGATGAATACATCATGCTAATGATGAATACTTCTGTTTTTCCTGCATAGTGATCGACAATTTTACAATCCTGGTCAAGTACTGGATCTATGCCATTTCGAGGATTTCATTTGTTTCTGATTTAGTTAAAACATTCCTTCTCAACTCTTCTTACATGTCTTTTAGCTTTCTTTGTTAATTGTCAGCTCTTTCTAACTGCTGGTATGGGCTCACCATGATGAGTTTCCCTGTGTTTCCCTTTTCTCCATGTGCTACTGTGGCAGGTGCTTTCACCTGTCCTCTTCACAAGGATGTTTTCTTACCCAGAGATGACTTTAGTGATTATTGCAGAAGTGCATTGGTGAAACCAGGGCCTCAGAGTCCTCCAAGCTGGAGACTCATGTCAGAATTACTGACTGGTAGTGAAATACTTGCCCTCATCACATTCAAAAAGATTTCTGTAGCCTTCCGGCTACAGAAATACAAATAGAGTGATGCAATTGTAGTAGACCTGTAAAGAGAAGTGCCGGGCATTGAGCATCTGGTGTTCACACCACATTTCTCTGGGGTTTTTCCTTAGGACCAGCTCTAGCCACAGTTCCCAGACTGAGTGGGACACATCTAGGTTTAGTGAATCTAAAGATTCACTTCAGGAGCACATTATTGACCTGAGTAGAAATAATAATGTAGATGCATCTTTTAATAAAACAAATACTGACTTGATCCAGATTTTTCCAGGATCTGCTTGACTCTCAGCTATCAAATAACCCTAAAAAATTAAAAATATATATATATACATATATATGTATATAAAAGGAGAGGGAGAGAGAGAGAGAGAATTATTTCTTTTGTAATGTCATGTGTGGTGAAAATCATCCTACTGACTATTTCTTTTGAAGATCTATATATATTCTTGCAGAATGAACCTGTGAAACACCACTTTTTCTACTAAATCTAACACAAATCAAAGGCATCTGCTGAAACAAAGGGACAAGGATACAGTCAAAGACAAGCTGAAAAAAAAATCTTATCCTTCAAAATTGCAGGTTGTGTGTTGTTGTTGTTGTTTATATATATATATATAAAATTAAGATGGCTAGGAATTATCAAAAGAATCTAAGTACAGAGGAAGTCTGAAGGGGTTGTAATGAGCAGCTTTTGAGTTAGAGGTAGCGAAACATTAAATAAATAAAATTCCAATCAGTGTAATTTTTAAATGACCTCTAAATCAAAACTAGTTTGATTATACACTGTTTGAAGAAAATTAATTATCCTTCTTTTCCTTCAAAGTATGGAAATTTTCAGGCCAAATCAATTTCCAAGCCAAAGTTATAAAAGGGCAAAAATAGGACTTTAGAAGCTGTTTGCAACCTTAACAATAGGGAGAATACTGTTTTTCCATAATAAAGAGAAGGTGGACGTGACAAAACTGCCTGAGAGGGCCACAGATTTGATAAGAAGAGGGGATGAACCAAAACTTTTTAGAAATCCAACACTTAGAGAGTTTAGCTGAAACTTCTTTCATGTGTAGCGTTGAATAGTCTGACACAGGACTAGTACAGGTAGCTGTTCCTGTTATGCACTTCGTCTCCAGAAGGAAACTTCAATGTGCAAAGGTTGGGTAGGAAAAATGGACACCCCAAAATGGGGCACTGCATTTCTACCTCTCTGAAATATTACTCTGTAAGTAGAATAGAAAGCTGAATGTTTTCTTTTCCTATAAATTCAGCAATGCAAAGCTTGTTTCACACATGGAGCCACTGTTTCTCATTCCAGCATCTTAACTTCTTCTGTCAGTTGCTGGTGGACCTGTTGGATATAGATAAGATGAAGAAGATTCAGCCAAGGTGAAATAGCATGTTACAGCTTAACTCAGACTTTCCTGATAGCATCAAGGCTGAACTTGACTGTTGGTTGCACTTTACTTTCTGGATGTAATGATGAAATACAGTCATTGAATTATCTTGAGACACCCATTTGCTGGGAAGTTCAGGTTTCTAAAAAAATTGATTATATAGCTGAAATACTGGGGAAAGTCATATATCAGCAACAGAGCTGGATGAATGACAATTCATTTGTGATGAGGGGCTTTTTGCTTCATTTACCATTTGTCACTCTTACATGTAATTATTTGAAATATTTTGTTGAATAATTTCTATAAATATTTTTGGTATGCAGGTTATTGGAAGGCAGTTTAACCAACGTATCTGATATTAGGCATTCAAAAGGGAATCCGATTGGACATATCAGTCACATGTTTGTTTTCTAATTGGATGAGAATATCTCTCAGAATCTGCCTGCTAGTAATAATAATAATTACAAATGCAAAGTCATTGTGGCATTGATCATTCTTGCCAATAAACAGATATACTGGATTATTTGTGGAAAGCAAACACAAAAAGGATGTGAATAGTTAATTACAGCTCATTCATTTGAACAACTATTTGCAAAAAGAAAATATGATTGGGAATGTTCCACCAAACGATAGTCACTGCTATCTTCTTCCCTCTCCTGTCTTTGAAACTCTGTTGTTTGAAGGACAGATGCTGGCATTCAGTTGTCCTTTCAGGACTTGTCAAAATGCCATATGTAGTGTGAAACCACAGGTTAAAATAGTTAAGTAGAAATTTTTACTTTAGTGTTTCCTGTTCCCAGTGGCATCCGGTGTAGAGTACAGAGCAATGGTTTATATTGCCCTGTATATACTATTTGCTTTTTTTTTAAAGGTTTATAAAAAATCTTTTAGCTAACTTTCACAAGATATAGATATTTGACTCAGGATGGCTTGTCTCCAGAGTACGTCCCTGGTGACTCCTTATATGAATCACAAAAACTGAAGTGTCATTTGTAACAATTGCTTCATAATTTGGAAATCCCAGCAGAATATATATATATATCTTTATTTCAATGCATTAATACATGGCTCCTCTGATCCTCTTTACAGATGACTTCCAGTATAGCACATGGCCTAATTCAGAGAGTTACTCACTCTTCTTCACTCATTAAAGTAGAACTGGAAAAAAACCTACTTGATCTCCATCCATACCCAAATGCTTCTGCCTTGCCAGCAAGAATTCACTGATTCCTTCTGGATAATTATATTATAGACCTGACTACACTGGGCATCAAAAAAAGCTGAAGATAAAATCTACATAAAATTTACATATATTTACATACATATGCCTGGCCAGAAAATACAGCAGAAGAGGGCTAATGGAAGTGTTCTCTGTTCTTTTGGTGTGCCTTTCTCTTTTTATTTTTATTTCTTTTCTTCTTCAGGCATCTGTTTTACTCAAAAACTTTCCAAGTTGTCCCTGTGCCCCAGATTTGCTTCCACTCAACCATGATTAGTTATCACACTTTTTCAGTTTTTGTCCTTACCTACTCTACACAATTTTCTCAATCTAGCAGGATTCTTTAAAAATGTCCTAATTCACCACTATTAATGTATTCAAAACATTTCCACTGCTAGCTTGTGTCTTATTTCCCCAAATTTGTCCTTCAACATCCTAGATCTCTCCATTTCTGCCTCCACAGCTCCTCCCATGTTTTATTTCCACCGTGGAACAGAAGAACAGGATGAGGAGGATAGTGTTGTATTTGCTGTACCTAGGTTTCTGCCATTTAGATAAGTTCAGTGGCTTTCCTGTTTTCTTCTGGGTTAATGCAGATATCACAGATGATATGCTTGATGATATTCAGCTACCATCCCAGGTTTATTGTCTTGACCGTAAAAGCTACAGAACATACCAGAGAGATGCTGGAGAATGGAAATAGAGCTTCTGAAAGATGATAGATAATTACACATGGTGCCGTCTTCACCTCTTAAATTTCCTAGTCACAGCCTGGTCAGATGAAGAGATTCCTTCATGAGAAGCAATCATAAGAACTAGCATATTAAAGAAAAACAAAACAAAACAAGGAATGATTCTTTCTTAAAAAATAAACTGAGAAAAAATCAAGACTTGGATGTCACTGAAGTCTGCTGCATGTTAAGTCTATGCTAAAATATGGAGAAAGTTGTTAACAGGTGAGGGTGATAACTATAGCTTTTATAGCAACGGAAAGGCAAAAATTACCTCTGAGCCTTTCCCCTTGGACTCCAAATTACATTGCAACAGATTCATATATTTCTGTAAGGACATTCATACCGCAGTTGAAGGTGTGCTCTGAGTTAGGCCAACAGCAGCAATATTCTTTAAGGGAATCTGTTTTCTTTTTCAGACTTTCAGCTGAGTCTAACTGCCAAAGCTAATCATGTTGTTTTTCCCCTAGAGCCCTGATTCAGTCAATTCTGGGGCAAAGATTTTGTATAGAATTTCTTCCCCAATTAGAGATTTCCATGGACTGATTTCAAGTAGCTAATGAGAATGTACAGGGATTATAAACATACCTTCTTTGGGTATTTTGGGTATGATTAATCCTGTTTCCTGACTTCAGAACACTAATATGTATATAATGAATTCTTTCTACTGTTGTTCTCATTTCTTTGGACTTCAGGTATGAAAAAAGAAGGGGTAAAAAAGGAAGTTGATTAGTACTGCTTCTGGCATTAAACAATTGGGCAGGAGTTAGGAAAATACTTTTGAAGAGATTTTTCTGCCACTTTTCGAAAGCTGCTTGAACTTACAAAATAGCCAATGAAGGCTTAAGAACCTTGTGGCAAATTTTCTACTAAAAGTAAGTTTATATATTTCATTTCTCATGCTGTCACCAAAAGGGAATGAATGTATTTTTGCAATAACAATTTAAAGGTAGATTGAAGTTCACTTCCAGTAGAAGCAGTTATCAAAGTTACAGTTAAGAAGTTCATTGTTGGTAACTGCAAAAGAGGATATGCACTGATAGTTTGTTCAGTTTCTAGTTAAAAAGTATTTCTCAATGAATTAAAAATATGGACTCTCCTGGGGAAATCTAACAGAAGATTTCTGCACATAACCTTTAGGTAAAGAAGTCAAACCTTGTAAACTACTAGAACAGAATCTCTGAAGGAAAAATGATTGTGAAATAACTGAACAGTGCATAATGGGTTAACCAAGCCAACAGACTTATTACATTAATGTAATATATTCTGCTATTTGTAAACATATCACCAAAGCATATATCTGCCTATGAACAGATTAAAAGAAGTGCCTGTATAGAGAGTGATTGGCTTCCTTTGGGATAATGTAGGAGGATGTGTGTAAGATTTAAAATTATGTTTTCCTTTCAGGAATTGTAATGGGGCCCTTATTTTCTTCTTCCTTTGGAAAAATAAATAAATAAATAAAATAAAATAAATAAAAAATAAAAAAAATAAGCATTAATCTCCTAGTGGTACCTAGTAACAAAATGTGCTAAGATGTAGTCTATAGGAATAGAGGCAGAGAAAATGCATCTCAGTGACTCTTATCAAGACCAGAAAATACATTATGTAGCAAATGCTTAGGCCAATATTTAACAGTAACCTCTTTTGTCAGTCACTGACAATTGATTTAAGTGTCTGAGGTAAAAGGCTAGCTTGGCTTTGAAAACATCACTGGCTGGTGTCACCAGTTCCACGTTTGTAGCATCTAACACTGTGTAAACTTATCCTAAATGACACTTGTATCTGCACTTTTGAGGAACTGCACCAGTTCCTGCACATGGATTTTCTTTATAATTGATGTTAATGGGAAATATTTTTTTTCAAATGTTAATTTCAGAAGATATGGAAATGCTGTGTATTGAGCCAAAACATTTGGAGGTTTTCTGCCACCCATTCTACCTGATATTTTTTCCACCCTCTTAAAATTAGTTAGTATCATCTTCCAGTGTGAGACTCTGGACTAAGTTAAGTAGGAGAAGGTTGTAAAATGCCTTATTAGCTGTAAAAGTTAACTTTTGTTCAAGGCAACTGCTTTAGCAGATCTAAGCCTTCAAGAACAGCTATGCTGTTCTTGTTTGCGTATACTTATATTTTTCTCTGTATACTCAATGCTACAATTATTACCCTCAATTGCTGTCGCTTGAAAAAGTTCAACTGAATCCATGGATGTCTATCAATTTTTTGATCTCTAAAACTGTAATCTAGAGTCTAAATTATACTCTCTACCTTAAAGTAGTACCCTTTTAGAAGTTGTATTACACAGTGGTTCACATCCGTCTTTAGAGAATCAGAGTGAGAGAATTCAACTGATCACAGAGGTTAATTTGGTCCATATACTTAGTCAATAGCAGGTCTGAGGAAAATTAACACCAATAATTATAAAACTGATGTAAGTCATGAATCTTATTAGAGTAATTTTTAACAATTTAAGGACTAAAGGATCACAAATGTCAGGAATTCAGTCATATCCTTGGCTTTTAATAAATGGCAAATATTGTTAGAATTTAGGCTCTCTGTGTTTGTGAGCTTAATTAGCCTCCAAGAACACAGAAGATAAAACAATCAATTTTAAAGCAGTGTTACTGAGCTAAGAGATTCAAGCCAAATTGGACATGGATATTATTAGACTGTATTTATTGCAAAAGGGGAACTCTTACTGATTTTTTCTACTAGCATCAATCAGAAATTATTTTCATTTATTTTTCTTTTCAGTGACTATATATGCTACTAAGAAACAGGTGTTGCTGCTTCTCATACAGACCCATAGACAGAAGAATTCTGTTTTATTATACTATAACCTGTAAGCTGTAGGTGATTTAACTACCCAAGTATCTGTTGCAAAAGTAATACATCAGGACACAAGCTGTCCAGCAAGTCCATGAATGCATTGCTGGGACAATTACAGTATCACAGATTTCTAGGTTGGAAGAGACCTCAAGATCATCGAGTCCAACCTCCGACCTAACACTAAGTACTCCACTAAACCATATCGCTAAGCTCTACATCTAAACGTCTTTTAAAGACCTCCAGGGATGGTGACTCCACCACCTCCCTGGGCAGCCCGTTCCAATGCTTAATAACCCTTTCGGTAAAGAAGTACTTCCTAACATCCAACCTAAAACTCCCCTGTCGCAACTTTCGCCCATTCCCCCTCGTCCTGTCACCAGGCACGTAGGAGAACAGACCAACCCCCACCTCTTTACAGCCTCCTTTAAGGTAACTGTAGAGAGCGATAAGGTCGCCCCTGAGCCTCCTCTTCTCCAGGCTGAACAAGCCCAGCTCCCTCAGCCGCTCCTCGTAAGACTTGTACTCCAGACCCCTCACCAGCTTGGTCGCCCTTCTCTGGACTCGCTCGAGCACGTCCATGTCCTTCCTGTAGCGAGGGGCCCAAAACTGAACACAGTACTCGAGGTGCGGCCTCACCAGAGCCGAGTACAGGGGCACAATCACTTCCCTAGACCTGCTGGCCACACTGCTTCTTATGCAGGCCAGGATGCTGTTGGCCTTCTTGGCCACCTGGGCACACTGCTGGCTCATATTCAGCCAACTATCAACCAATACTCCCAGGTCCCTCTCGGCCAGGCAGCTTTCCAGCCACTCATCTCCCAGCCTGTAGCTCTGCTTGGGGTTGTTGCGCCCCAGGTGCAGGACCCGGCACTTGGCCTTGTTGAACTTCATACAGTTGACCTCAGCCCATCGCTCCAGCCTATCCAGATCCTCCTGCAGAGCCTTCCTGCTCTCGAGCAGATCAACACACGCACTTAGCTTGGTGTCATCTGCAAACTTACTGAGGGTGCACTGGACGCCCTCATCCAGATCATCGATAAAGATATTAAAGAGGACCGGCCCCAGTACCGAGCCCTGGGGGACACCACTAGTGACCGGCCTCCAACCAGATTTGACTCCATTCACCACAACTCTCTGGGCCCGGCTATCCAGCCAGTTTCTAACCCAGCGAAGCGTACGCCAGTCCAAGCCCCGAGCAGCCAGTTTCTTGAGGAGAATGTTGTGGGGAACTGTGTCAAAAGCCTTACTGAGGTCAAGGTAAACCACATCCACAGCCTTTCCCTCATCCACCAAGCGCGTCACTTGGTCATAGAAGGAGATCAGGTTCGTCAAGCAGGACCTGCCTTTCATAAACCCATGCTGACTGGGCCTGATCGCCTGCTTGCCCTGCAAGTGCCGCGTGATGACCCTCAAGATAATCTGCTCCATGAGCTTTCCTGGCACTGAGGTCAAACTGACAGGCCTATAGATTGACAGGCCTAATTAGTTACATAGGATAGGAAAATGGGATGGATGAGCTTTCAGAAAATGCTTCTAACTCATAGAAAATTAAGAGGCAAGCATTACCATGGAATGGTAGAATTTAAGATGTTTGGAAAGGGTTAGCACACATAAAGCCAATAGATTTCAGAAAAAGACAAACATCAATAAACTCAGAGAATTGATAGGTGAGGTCTCCAGTGATGTTGGTCTCAGGGAATAATGATTAAGGAGATCTGGCAGATGTTCAAGACAGAGGAAAGCTAGGAAACACACCACGACACCAATTAGACTGAAATATAAATTCAGACATGAGATTCAACCCTAATCTAAAGGAAAAGAATTTAAGTTAGAAAGTAACACAAGTATAAAAGTGCAGCACAATTTTAGGGGCAAAAATGAGAACAGCACAGAAACTGAAATGCACTTAGTAATGGACATGTGTAAGAAAGAATTCTGAAATGACCTGAATATTCAAAGGCAAACCAAAGAAAAAACTAGTCTCCCAATGAGCATAACAGAAGAGCTACTTATCTGAGATGTCAAGATTTAACACAGTTTTTCAGCTTTCTTAGGTGGCTCTTCTAGTTATTTCCAGTGATAAAGGTATTCACAGAATTTAGATAAGATAGTTCTGAATCATCCGCATGTGATGAATTTTGTTGTTTTAAAAAATCTGGCTCATGAAATCTTGGAGCCATTAACAATAATATATGAAATTGTGGAAGACAACAGATACAGTGGGGGTTGGAAATGTCTTTGCTAAAGCAGCCAAGCATAATGCCTGTCTCAAAAAGAGGGAGAAAATAGGAACAGTCCCCAAAGAGAATGCAATAATTTAATAATTTGTAAGCACCTGGATGAAAAAGAGAATTTTCTTATACCTGATGCAGATTTTAAAAATTCATACCACATTTCAAACTGCTAGAAGATAGAAGTCATGTAAGTAGGAAAGAGGATAAGCTATATGACTTGATTTCACTGAGTCTATCAGTATGTGACAAGTTTCTCATAAGCAAATTAAGGAAATGTGCCCTCGCTGGAACAGTTTGAAAGACATACTTTAAGAAGGAAATCTCAATGACTTTTTGACATACTTGTGTTATGCTCCCACAAGGTTTTGTCCTCAGTTTAGTACCAATCAATACTTCCATTACTAGTGACCAGAAATATAGAAAAAATATTACAATATCACACCAACTGAGAAAGGATTTCCATCATACTAATGACCTGCTTAGAATCCAAAATGGTCTAAAAAAATGTGAAACTTTTTATGTTTGGGGTTTTTTTTAGTTTGGGGTGACGGAGTTACCATCACTGAAAGGTCTTATGGACAGATTAGACTAACATCTGCCCAAAACAATAGGTAGATAACAGTGATGCTCTAATCCAGTGGCAAAATAGGCTCATGAATTCTTTTTCAGGTACATAATTCATTTTAGTTTCAGTCATGGATTTATGAAAACATGAATGGAGTAAAGGTGCTGAGTTCCTCTTCTTGTGCCAGCAGAATCCTTACAGGCTTTGTAGAGTTCTGCTAAATGTAATAAACAACTTTAACTTTTCCAGCATCAGTCCTTCAGGCACAAATGGTTCATTAGTATACCAGCATTTACCTCCATCAGATAACTATGGTGCCTGCCTCAGCCTCACAGCAGGGCCTTTGCTTTTCTTCTACCCTGCCAGGATTTCAATCTGTTAGAGGCTAACAAAACTGATTTATTTTTATTCTGAGTTTGAGGCTTCTATCTTACTGCTTCTCTAACTTACTGTTCCGATTTATTGATGAATTTGATGCTTTTAAACACACTAGAAACACTACTGTAGAGACACATATGCCAAAAATTTACAGCTACATGTGATGTCAAATATTAGCTTTGATTTGTCCACAACAGATAGATTTCCTAGTTTCATTTTCACATACATGATTTACAGTAGTACTTTATCTTACCTATAATTTCTGTATTCCTAATATTGTTTAATTTACAGTTTAAGCTTGATTTACGGTTATGCTTGAATTTCTTCTTGCTTTTCTTTTTTAAATACATCAACTTTTTGAATACACACTGAAATAAAATCTTTCTGTCCATTGTTGTCTCATATGTTGTAACGATACATATAATGCTTTTCTGGTATACAGAACACTAAATTTTGGTTCTTGCCTTGGAATACCTCTTGCATTCTCTTAGTCTTATAGGATTTGAGTTTATCCAATTTACACCTGCCCTTCAAGGATTTGTATTTCTTTTATTTCCTGATACAGTTTTGATGTTATCTCTAATTTGATCTTAGATTGATGTCGGATCTTTTCTCAACAGCTGTAGAATATATATACAGTCGTTACAGTTCAGAGCTATCTCTTATAGAGAAGACATTGAATACTTTAGCTCTGTGATTTGACTGGACCCAGGAGTGTTTCAGTAACTACTAATATTTACCTTTAGTGGGATTTCTTGAAACGAAAAGCATTCCTTAGAGAGTCAATCCCTTTTACGTGTATAAAACCAGAATTCACTTGTGTTCAGATATTTGGTGCAGTTACTGTGGGAATTGCAGAAGCAAAAAATGAAGACAATGAATCATCTGGCTGGAAGCCACAATGTAGCCAGTATCAGACAAACATATTTTAAACCCTCTCTTTTTCTATTGGTTTCTGTTTTTCTTTCAAATAATATGGTTTGCCCCACACTGACAGATCTTTGTTTAAAGGGTTTCCTATCAGAGACCTGCACCTGTACTGGGGAATCACCTGCACTGAAATTTTGTGTGAGTATTAATGCCTAGTTTTGGCAGATGTTACCTCAGGAACAAAAGCTATATGGGAATAATGGCAGTCCTAAGGTTTATGACTTAATGAAAAAGTAAAGTGGGTGACAGCCCTGCTCATGTCAGGGGGGTTGGAACTAGATATTCTTTAAGGTCCCTTTCAACCCAAGCCATTCTATGACTCTATCATTCTGTGAAAGAAGGAAAGAGAGAAGGAAGGAGAGAAAGGGGGACAGAGGAGAGAGAAGGAGAGAGGTTGAGAAAGAAGAAAGAAGAAGAAGAAGAAGAAGAGAAGGGAAGGGAAGGGAAGGGAAGGGAAGGGAAGGGAAGGGAAGGGAAGGGAAGGGAAGGGAAGGGAAGGGAAGGGAAGGGAAGGGAAGGGAAGGGAAGGGAAGGGAAGGGAAGGGAAGGGAAGGGAAGGGAAGGGAAGGGAAGGGAAGGGAAGGGAAGGGAAGGGAAGGGAAGGGAAGGGAAGGGAAGGGAAGGGAAGGGAAGGGAAGGGAAGGGAAGGGAAGGGAAGGGAAGGGAAGGGAAGGGAAGGGAAGGGAAGGGAAGGGAAGGGAAGGGAAGGGAAGGGAAGGGAAGGGAAGGGAAGGGAAGGGAAGGGAAGGGAAGGGAAGGGAAGGGAAGGGAAGGGAAGGGAAGGGAAGGGAAGGGAAGGGAAGGGAAGGGAAGGGAAGGGAAGGGAAGGGAAGGGAAGGGAAGGGAAGGGAAGGGAAGGGAAGGGAAGGGAAGGGAAGGGAAGGGAAGGGAAGGGAAGGGAAGGGAAGGGAAGGGAAGGGAAGGGAAGGGAAGGGAAGGGAAGGGAAGGGAAGGGAAGGGAAGGGAAGGGAAGGGAAGGGAAGGGAAGGGAAGGGAAGGGAAGGGAAGGGAAGGGAAGGGAAGGGAAGGGAAGGGAAGGGAAGGGAAGGGAAGGGAAGGGAATGTTGCAGTCTTAAGAAGCACCAGTAGGGCCAAAAAAACAATAGTGCCTGACCAAGATGTGCTCTGTAGTCAGCCAAAAAAACTGCCCTGGAAAACTGTGGACTATTTTACTGATGGGTTAAAACACGGCTTTGTGTTTTGGAGATGGCTGTGGGCATCTGTGCGTGTTTGTGTTGATGCAAGTTTACCTGGAGTAAGCAAAGTTATATCCTCTTTTTTTACCTTTTACCTTGTAAGCTAATGCTGTTAGTGCCTCTAGCTATGCCAAATGCCAAAGATGTTGCAAGAAAGCAAAATGAAAAGCATAAGGCAGTGGTTCAAATGTTAAAGGACGTGGGCAAAGCCAGTGGTGACAGATAAACAAAGGAGGAGTTCCAGGAAGGAATTGAATGAAAGAGCTTTTTGAAAAATAGGCAAGGGTGTGTGTGTGTTGTGTGTGTGATTAAAACTTCCTTACTTCATTCAATTCATTTCTATATTTTCCACTTCTGTGGAAAAGTACTCTGAACCATTACCTCAGACAATAAGCTCTGCAAAAACTTCCATGCAAAATTATCCTTTATTATTGTTAAATTCCATCAAATACTTTTAAATTATTTTCCAGTCATTAACTATTTGAATACAAACAATCTATGTAGCAAAATGCAAATGAGGGATTTTCAACCCACAGACTGCTTCTAATGGGCTCAGAAAAGTTAACTAAAAAAGGCTAGCATGTTGCCAAAGGGTTCAAATTTGTCATACAGCAACTTCCACTTGAAAATATTTAGGGATCTGCATGCAGAAGAAAAGATTAAAATCACTGATGTAAATGATATCAGAAGAAGCATTAGCTTTTTTGCATGGTTAGGGGCATATCCTTTTTACTTATTATTCCAGGTTCCTTATGAAGTGCCAATAGCTGCACTTGGTATTGTACAATATTCATACAGCCTCCAGAGAAAAGAAGTGCCAATAGCTGCACTTGGTATTGTACAATATTCATACAGCCTCCAGAGAAAAGAGCATGCATTGAAAAGGAGACAGTTGCAAAATAGACACTGCGCCTTGAAAAGCACAAAGGAAGTTATAAGTAGGAGGGTTGACATTTTTCTCTTCTTTTATCTTTCCTGGACATCATCAAAAAAGGAGGCCTTCATTTTAAAGATTTACAATAGGGCATTTTGAAAAAGATGGATTCATGTTGTGACACTGTGCAAGCAGGTCACCGCGTTACAGGTCTTGCAAAAACCTGTTCTATTTGCATTGCTAATCTTAAGTACCCATAAACAGACAACTGCAGTACATTGTTGATTCCACTAGAGGGGTCAATTGTTCCTGTATGATAAATGCTTAGCCGGAAGACTGGTAAGTGGATAGATAGCCTCTCAGTAATACCTGCTGGTTGCCACTTCTTTCCGATCTCTAACAAAGAAACGCAAGAAATTATGTGCCTTAACAGCAAATTAACAGACAGCTACCAGACTTCTATACACTTCATGTTTTACAAAGCCCACAGGAAAGTTTTAAATCTTATGACTTGTACTGCCATTCAGAGGTGGTAACTACTGCTATACTTTAGGATTTTTTATAAGCTTGCAGCCTCTTCCTCCTTTGGAGATGAATTATTTATTATTGAGGTAAATCAGAAGGTCTGCTGAAAGAACTGGGATAGTAAAGACAAGATTTGGAGGCCGCTCCTCTAAATGGTATTTACCTGGCTCTGGGAGAAGTCCTGCAGAAGTCAGTTCAGCAGTCTGGCTGAAAATATATCCAATGCAATAGCTAGCCAGAATGTCACAGTCTGAAAAAACTTCTGATCATTTTTAACTTACAGAATTTTAAGCAGCGTTATTTGCCTTCAGAAAGCTATCAATAACCCTGAGTTTATAATTATACCTTTGTTTTGAGTAGCAGTCAGTTATAAAAGAGCCTGGCTAGAGGGAGACATGCTAAGACTCCCTGTCTTTGTCTTTGAGGAACAGGTGGAATATGGGCCAAGATTTCCTCTACTTATTCCCTTTGCTTTTCCTAATCTGCTCTTCAGCTGGGTACCTGCTTCAGCAGCTAAGAAAGCACTGGAGGAACAGGAAATGGAAATGCTGCAGCACAAAGTGTGGTTAATAATATTTATTAATGCATGCAGAGAACTATTAAATTAAAAAAATTAATGGAGGTCAAAAGCCAGCTTCTAATTCTCTTCAGGCAAAAGAAAGAATTTATTAAAAAGCAGAAAAGGTATCCACAGAGAAACTTTCCCCATTTGCGTTATGTGCATGAAATATAGACATCATCTTGACATTCAGTTGATGAAAGAGAAGAAAAGAAACTAAAATTAACACTCAGGCAGTTAACATTAGCCGCATTATGGGAGGGGGGACAAAAGCCCTGCATGCTCTGTTTGACACAGGCTGTTCTAAAGATCTGTTAAAGTTTGCAGAGTGCCATTTCCTAAGAAATCTTTTCGAAGAACCAGCTTTCATCATACCATATCTTCAGTACAGATAATCTTGGCATGGCATTATTTTACACAATACAGCAAGCTGAAAATCTGAAGAAAGGATATCCAGATCTTCTGGCTGTGTGGATGTGACACAAAAAATTGGAGCACAGAGGAAAAGAGTCACAACCATGCAACAAACATGCCTTTTATTAGTGAAGGCATTCTTCTCTGCTGACAAAAATATTTGTTCAAATTTCACATCAAGACAAGATTCAGATGTAGTTGATCAAATAACCTAAAGCTGCCTGATAAATAAATTCTCAGGAAGCACCTCAAGTATTTTTTAATTTTCTGCGTGCTGGCAAGATGATTCTCAGTATGGTTTCCCTGCAAAATCTGCATGAAGAGAGAAAAAGTAACATGGTTTGAACCAATTGCTACATTTTGCAGAGACAGTTGTGCAGGAAAAAAAAAAAAAAAGGGTTTTAAAATGTCACGGTTCTACTGCCACCGAAGCCAGCTGCAAGCCTCCATAGTTTTCTCACAGAGATGAAATCTATACATGTGTGTAAGGACAACATAAAGGCTGGGTACGGCCTGAATCTTTCTGAACATTTTAAAATAAGGGATTTGTAGAGGCATTGGGCAGGACCCTCTGCACACAGGTGAATTTCACCGTGGCGACAAACCAGGAATGTTGTCTCAAACACAGGGGTTTTTTTTATCCACTTATTTTTCCTGGATTAAACTCTTTGTGCTTAATCAGTCTTGTTAAAATCTGACATTATTTCCCCTGATATTAACCCCCAATTTATCATTTACTCAAGACTGCGCAAGGTTTCATCCTGGGAGTAGGTTTTTTCCTTTATCCATCTCCTTAAAAGCATAATTATCCTTTTGTAGGAGTTTGCTGTGATCGGAGGTGTTCCTGGCTTCATGAACACACAAGAAGATGAGGATCTTACATTCTAATTATAATTTCAAACAATTAAATGTGAGGCCTGAGACTAGAAGCAAACCTGTAAGAACCAAGAAACAATGCTGGCAAGAAATACAAGGAACTGCAAGGAGCAGTCCAAGTTCAGTCATGTATAAAATTTACGACACAGCTGAAGGGCAGGTCTATCATTTTCACTTTCCACTTTGGCTTGGATTATTGAAAAAGTTGTGGTTTAAATCCAGAAGGATCAGGCCTGCAGTCATCACCTTACAACATCCTCAGCAGGACCCTTTGTCCCAAGCTCAGCACTGTGCTAGCACAGCTGTGCAGCTTCTGCCCGGGAGCTGGCACTAGCCTTGCCAGTTCAGAGAGAAGGGAATATTCCACCATGCAGACATCTCATACAAGTATACAGATTTCCCCTTTCCTTCTTTTCACACTGAATAACCTCACCTGAAAATATCGGACTGAAGGCTAGCATTGAGCTAATCAGCAAACAAAAGTTTTTCCACAAAAATTATCTGAAGGGGTATTCATAACAAGCTCCCGGCAAATGTGCTAATCCAATCTGTTGTGTAAATATTACGTCTGGGACTGAGAGAGCCTGTGTGTATACAGTACAAGATGATAAATCCGGGGTGTCAGGCTGTATGTGCGCAGCAGTACATGCAATGGAACCCTTGGACAAGGGCAATGGCAAACTACGAATGTCACCAGTGATGTCATGGGTGTCTTAATGTATGAGGAATGCTCTGAAATCATGCCTCCATGGCATTCCTTGGACAAACTTTAACTCCTGGGCTTTTCTGCTTCTGCAGCTTTGTGCATCACAAAACCTGCAGCTTGTAGTTAACTTATATGAATCAAGTGCTGTTTCATTAACAAGGCATTTTTGTGCTACCGTGTCTTGGCAGGATTTAGAGATGTAGGAGATCAAACATCCCGGTCAAGTTGTCTTTATTTCATGTCTGTTCTCACAGAATCACAGACTTATAGATTGGCTGAGGCTAGAAGGAACCTCTGAAGGCCATCTGGTCCAACCCCTGCTCAAGCTGGCCTGCCTAGGACCATGTCCAGGCGACTTTTGAATACTCAACCTCTGATATTCAGAGGCCAGTGTCAGACAACAAGATGAATGCAATATATCTCTACAATAAAGCTCAATAATATTTTGTGAATATTTTGGTTGGGTTTATGCAGTTTCAGAAAGCAATGGCAAAGTCCTGCCATCTGCTTTGATAGATAGATGTTCCTCCTTGCAGGAAGCCCAAGGAAGCAGGGAAGATGGGTCCACAAACAAGGAGTCAGACAGCAAAAAAAAAACTGCTGTAGAGGGTTGTTGTTACTGATCATTTGTATCCTACTCATGTGGGACACCCACTCAGTGGGTGGCATCCCATAGGCAGGGACGCCACCCACTAAATCAGGTTGCTCAGGGCCTCATCTAAACTGGTCTTGAATATTGTAATTTTGTATATTGTAATCTTGAATATTGCGATCTTGTGTATTCCTAAAAGGTATGTTTACCAGCTAATAAGTGATGGAAATCCATCACTTTTAAACTATTTGCAAGTCAACTATTCTTTCCAGGTTTTCTTTGGGATAACAATTTATGTAGTGTTTAAGCTGCACTCACTTTTTGACCTCATGTCTTCATGCTCTAAACCCACCACCCACCCACCCACACTCACACTCCTTACCCTCAATCATTTCTTCATGTCTTGAGTTACTAGATGGTTTGTTGTTGTTGCTGTTTTCTTTTCTATCAGCTACTGGTAAATGAATGTTTTTAATGTCAGACCAAATAACTTTTTTTCTAAATTGGGTTGCCTATGACAGTAGGTTCATGGAAATTTCGTCTGTTCATTTCTTTTCATGGTAGAGTCTTTTATCACCTCTCCTTATACAAGAAAGGAATTACAGGTTATATTGTTGTTGTGACAGTTTAGCTGTCTGTGTCTGGATTTTGGCATTGCCAAATAAATGGTATGAATTTCCTCCTTTCATTCTCCAGGATTACACTACTACATTCTTTTCCTGGTGTCAATTTATTTTTCTTGAAATTGGCAGGTAGGCAGCACCCAGGAAGGGCATAAATCTGGAAATAAAATGTTTTTGTGGTATTCTTTACACCCCTCTGCAAAAATGGCTGTCTAGATTTACATGCCAACTTGGCACTCCAGTACTTACATAAATGGCCCAATTTTAAAATAATAATTATTATTGTTGAATATCTAAAGTTTCCCACTGAATGGAATGAACTTAAATTCTCAGATCAAACAGAATTAAATAAAAACTCCAAGGTAAATGCTAGAATATATAACTGAATCGAAGCAGAAACCCAAGAAGTAACTACTAATTAACATTGCTATATGGAGTTCTGTTATTTTTACATCGTGTTAAATCCTATTTAGTGAATATATTTAAATACTTACACCTACAACATTGGTATGTTAATGTAAACTGTTGCTAAATAAAAGTCACTGAAATATGCATGTCCATCCCAATTATGAGATGTAGCTTCAACCTTTGTCTGCATCTTTTTGCAATGATTTGTAATCTGCACTCAGTGCATTAAGATTTGTTAAAGAAAGTTGAAATGATTTCCATTTATAAAGAAATAACAACAGTGTTTCAATTTGCTTCATTTTTTTAATTAGGACTTTTATTGGGTCATTATTTTCCCAGCTCTGCTTCAGATTTGAAAAGTACTTTTAATCAGGAACACAATTTGTCTGATATACCATAGCAAAAGAGGGAGATGCATAAACATGAGTATACAAGCGATCTTGAAAAATAAACTATGGGATGTTTTCCCTGTATGCTTGTTTTATGAAACATTTGTTGAATGATGTTTATTTATCCTGTTGGATTTGTTTATGCTTTTTTTCCATAGAAAATGTCTAAAATTTCAGCAGGAAAAATAAGAACAGAGATTTTAATAAATTGCATTGTTCAAATGTAATCTTACAGGCAAAGTCCTCTAAGGTATTTAATAAAGTAGGCCAGAGAACTCTCCTTTGTGGGTAAAACTCTGTTGCAACTTCCAAGTTGTTGGTGAGATAGATCTATTACATTATTAGCTCTGGGGTAAGGTTTCCCAGTGCTGCTAAAATATGCTCAATTTAAATTCTATATTATATCACCCTGTCTGAATAATTTTATATCTATATTTTACTTTTAAATGCTTAGCTGACTCATGTATTTTAAAGAATTCTAAATATCTTTAAAAAAATAATATACATTTTCATGTTACCTTTCTTTTTTATTACATTTAACTAGAATAGGAGGAGGATCAAGGCCAAGGTTAAAACCGGAGGTTGCACTATATTTATATTTTGCTCAATACCAGCACTTAAGAACAGAGGCCAGGCATTTAAAAATAGGCTGAAGGGGATGAAAAGATTTAGAAGGGAATGCCTGGCAATCTCAGAAACTACCAGGTGAGTCATAGCTCTGCCACTGCAATGAGCTCTGGTCAGGGAAATTGGTACAATTTAGCTCAGAAAAGGGAGCGAGCAAAAATATAGAGGCAGAACAGGGCTGTATTTCAATATCATTAAGAAATCCTTCCCACTTTGAGCTGCATCTACAGAGTCTTCCAGCATCCATGCAGATCAGTACAGGATTCTGGCACCAACCTGAAGGTTTCTGTGGTGGTACTAGCTAGGACTGTCGGTAAGATGTCCCACTGTAAGTGGAACTGGTCGGTAGCTCAGAATGCTGCCTACAGGTCTGTGCTCCTCTTGTACTGGAGGGTATGGACAAGGCGCATACGCTCACGCATCCATGCAGACCACTTAATACTAGTTTGTACTCTAAGAAAACAAGAAGTAAGTGATGCATATACAGGAGTTGTGCCAAAGAGACCTAGATCTAAGGCAATCTCATAAATTCTTAGGGTTGGATTTAGGAAATTTTCACATGTGAAATTTTTTTGTTTGCTTCTCAATGAAGAGGGATTTGATGTTGCTGGAAGTGGCATTTGTTCTGAAAGAGGAAATTTCTTTTTTCAAATACTCCATCATACCAATGTGAAGTATTCCCACAGAGGCTTCAGTTAAAACTCCAGTCTGTGTACAAACAAAACAAACTGTAGAACTGTAGTACTTCTCATAAGGAAAGGATATATATAAATTCAGCTTCTTGGCCAAAGTTGAGCTCAGGTGAGAATACTCCTTTTTTACCCAAGCTAACTGTGACTTTCAAAGACTGTACTTAATCTCTAGTTCTGTAGTAAATTATCCCAGATTAGTGCCCAACGATGACTACACTTTTGCTTAAAAAAAAAAAAAAGAAGAAAGGTAAACTAAAATGAGAGGAAAAGGAAAAGGAAAAGGAAAAGGAAAAGGAAAAGGAAAAGGAAAAGGAAAAGGAAGAGGAAGAGGAAGAGGAAGAGGAAGAGGAAGAGGAAGAGGGAGAGGGAAAGGAAAAGGAAAAGAGAAAAAAAAGAAATAGAGGAGAGGAGAGGAGAGGAGAGGAGAGGAGAGGAGAGGAGAGGAGAGGAGAGGAGAGGAGAGGAGAGGAGAGGAGAGGAGAGGAGAGGAGAGGAGAGGAGAGGAGAGGAGGGAGGAGGGGAGGGGAGGGGGAGGGGAGGGGAGGGGAGGGGAGGGGAGGGGAGGGGAGGGGAGGGGAGGGCAGGGCAGGGCAGGGCAGGGCAGGGCAGGGCAGGGCAGGGCAGGGCAGGGCAGGGAGGGCAGGGGAGGGCAGGGCAGGGGAGGGGAGGGGAGGGGAGGGGAGGGGAGGGGAGGGGAGAGGAGGGTCTCAGCAGCTTGTTTTAATTCTCAGCAGTTTGTTAAACAGCTGCCTATATCCAGGGTCTTGACTGTTGATAAATGTGAGTTCCTTCAAGATTGCCACTAACCTCCAAGTCCAAAATGACCCCTGCTTTCTAAATCTGTATCAAATGGAATAAAGAGTATCTTCTACTTGAGTAGAAATAAGTTCTCTCTGTGCTTTAGACTTCACATTGTTATCACATAATATTTTTTCACTTCCTGGGGCTGCTAGTGGCTAATTCCAGTTTTTTCCCGTCCTTTTGTCTTTTTTTCCTTTGTTTCAAGGGGGTCATTCCCCGCAGGAAATGCCAGTATTGAGTCAAAGTGTGATTTAAAGCCCACATAGTCACACATTTTCCACTGGGAGGTGGGTCTGATCATATAATTACCTTTTGACACTTCCGTGGTATCCTTTTTCACCCAAGTACAATGAGTTGGGCATTTCAATATCTGCTCATCCTCAATTTAGACCTGTTTTGAAAATACAAAAGAACCTTAAGTGATCTGTCCACAGCATTGAAATACCAACCTTAGTGGGTACTTTGAAAACTCAAAGGCTTTACAAGATGAATAGCAAACTGCGGATGACAGCTCCTGTGGAGCCATTATTGAATTGCAGCAGTGATGACTGCATTGCTTTGGATTTAGATAAAAGACTCCATACAAGACAAATGGTAGGAGGACATCAAACAAGACTGTGTCCATGCAGTGACAGAAGCAATCCAATTGAAGAAGCTGTTGATTTCCCCAAGGCAACTTAGTATTTCTTCTTGAGTAATTTATATTAAGGAACTAAAGATTGTATATTCATCTTCTATTTATATTTTTCTCTAAAAATACTGCTTCTAGTTGTCAAATACGTTATTTGCTTAAACTGTTTGCTGGAAAGGAAATACCAGTATTGGAGCTTATTAATTTTTTTGCATCTGTGTTTTATTTAGCCTCAATATCACTATGTCTAAAGGTTATAGACTGAGAGTAACAATCAATACTGATCAGATAAAAAGATTAGTCAGCAAATCAATAACATACATACCAACAGGAAGCACTGTGCACCCTAGACAACATTGAATACAAAGGGTACAGATAAACATCTTCACCTTTATTTAGATAAAAGCTGATTCTAGAGCACTTCCACTATCTATTTAATAATGCACAAATCTTTTGGAGTCTTAGTTGGTTATACAAGCAGAATGTAGATCTTGAATAAGTTTTAAGATATGGCCTGATTGTCACATAAAATAGCTTTGTACAAAAACATCAGATTTGGGGTTTACTGACAGCTATACAAGCTGCATCATGGAAAGGATGTTTGTGTAACTTCTTTTAGGAAGTCTACATAAGCATTTGAGTCTTCCTGTCATTCCCACATACTGTCAATTACAGGTTTACAAGGAATGAGGTTGGGTCACATGAACCAGCTTGTCTCCTAACAAACTGCAGAGGAATATACACCCTGTAAGCAAGCAAATATCATTCGCTGCAGCTGGGAATGGGCATTCAGCCCACAGAGCTGGTCTGTAACTCTTCCTGAGCAGAACTGCCTGAAATGCCTATAATGCTGTATAGGTCTTCATATATGACCCATGTCAATAGGTCTTTAATATATACTGGTTCATTCTATGGATACACTTTTATTTGTCCATCATAATTACTAATAGTGAGAGACAAAGACTGAGTTTCTTAGAGTAAAACTACAGATAAAAAGTTCAGTTCTAAATGCTGAAACAGCATTTACTTTACTGTAGCTTCTTAAAGGTGCATATTTGCATTTTTTAGGTAAAGTAAGTCATTCTATGAAGGTGAAGAGATTAAACATATATACACACATAGGTGTGCATAGAAGCGTATAAATAAAAATGAATTACCATAAATTTTGTATCTGCTCTCCTTGTATATTTATTTATTTATTTATTTACAACTTGCTACGCTTGCTTTCTGCTTTGGATCAGGTCTAGCTGCTATCCTTGTATTTTCTGCTCTTCCCCAATATGGCTCGGCACATGTTTCTCTCTGCATGCCTTCTTCTTCTTCCCTTCCTCCCCTGACTTCTTTTCATTCCCAGGCCATTCTTATGAAATTTAGAGTAGGCTAGACTGAGATTAAAGTAAATAACCCTCAAAGAATAAGTCCTTCTTTCTGATCCTTCCACTCCTCCCTCCCACACATACCACTTGACAAAGCATGGTTGGTTGTCATCAAAAATCTCACCTGGGATGCCACCCTGCCAGAAGGTATGGTCCAAAATCCCTCCTCATCCTGATGCAGTATATACCTTTGTTGCTGAAAGCTTAATATAAATGCCACCCATTTTCAAATGACATTAGAGCAGAAAGAGCCTTTAGCCTGTCATCCCCTTGCAACAAGAAAAGGACTTCCAAATCCAAAGAGTTTTGGGGAAAAACCCGAATAGCAATTTTTTTGCATAATCAAGAAACAGATCCCCTCCACCCTACCTTCAAATGCTTGACTGATTTAATGTGTGCATGTGAGTCTCTGAACTCCTTGCAATGATCTTAGTCTCAGGAGGAATTATCCGCATCTGCTCCTTTCCTTTCAGGATACTATGAGCAATATACCAGAGAATCTAAAAGCTAAGTTTGTTCTGAGCAGTTTCATTGGAAAGAACAGGTTTCAATAGGTTAAACTTAAAAATAGCTTCAATACTGTCTAATCTGTGATTTCTGCTTGGCACTGATAATTAGAACTAAAAAAAAAAAAAAAAAAAAAAACTAACATGATTGATCTCAGTGAAAACAGTTTTGTTTTGTTCTCTTGAAGCTACCCTCAGAATTCTACTTTGCATGATTACTTGCAGTATTTTTCCATCTTCTTTTTTTACTTTTCAGAACTGGTAATTTTGTCCAAAACCCAAATAACTGGCAAGTGCAATTGTCAGCCTAGGGATAAGATCCAAATAAAATTATTCTCGCTTTCTTTTTCATCCAGGTCCTAATGGGAGCAAGGCTACCTTTCTCATTACAGAGTTTATACTTTTAATTAGCTCCTTCCTCTTGCTGACACCTGCAGTATTTGGCTCCTGGTTGGGAGGCTGGAGCACTCGACACCTTCCCGGTTCTTCCCTTGGTGAGCCAGTTGGAGAAGGAAGAACTAAACCTATGTATGGCTCCCCTGACTTCATCCGTATTTATGGCTGCTCAGCATCTCTAAAAAGCAGAACACAACAGCAGTCTTTATGCCTTGTAGTCAAAAACTAGAGACCTTCAGGCTCAAGCTGTTTCCTCCCTTCTAGGATATCATACGTGCAGAAAGGTGTCTGTGGGGAACCACATTTTTTTCATCAATATCCATACGTGTATTGCTCCTTTAACTAGAAGAAACGTGAAGAGAGCAAAATCAGGTACCCTCTGAAACCTTTTTCAAGTAAACATTTGGATCAGAAAAATTTGTGTTTTATTTCATATGGCAGAGGAATCCACCTGTTTGCCCTCCACTTTTTATTGCTCATAGAGTTTGAAAAATTAGTTTTAGACCTAATGAAAATTTCTTATGTGGATTTTGTCTTTTGGTTTCTTCCTTCCTGCAGACACTTACCTGATTAAACTCTTCTGATCCGAAGAACTGAATATCAACTAACTAATGGTAATAGGCTGCAATTCGTCTGCAGCCTTTCTCTGAGAAAAAAAAAAAAAAAAAAGGGAGGGAGAAAAGAAAAAGAGAAAACAAAAGAGAAAAAGAGAAGCGAAGACAAGTGAAGAGAAGCGAAGAGAAGCGAAAAGAGAAGCGAAGAGAAGCGAAAAGAGAAGCGAAGAGAAGAGAGAAAGAAGAAAGAAAAGAAAAGAAAAGAAAAGAAAAGAAAAGAAAAGAAAAGAAAAGAAAAGAAAAGAAAAGAAAAGAAAAGAAAAGAAAAGAAAAGAAAAGAAAAGAAAAGAAAAGAAAAGAAAGAAAAGAAAAGAAAAGAAAAGAAAGAAGAAAAGAAAAGAAAAGAAAAGAAAAGAAAAGAAAAGAAAAGAAAAGAAAAGAAAAGAAAAGAAAAGAAAAGAAAAGAAAAGAAAAGAAAAGAAAAGAAAAGAAAAGAAAAGAAAAGAAAAGAAAAGAAAAGAAGAAAGAAAAGGAAAGGAAAGGAAAGGAAAGGAAAGGAAAGGAAAGGAAAGGAAAGGAAAGGAAAGGAAAGGAAAGGAAAGGAAAGGAAGAAGGAAAGGAAAGGAAAGGAAGAAAGGAAAGGAAAGGAAGAGGAAAGGAAAGGAAAGGAAAGGAAAGGAAAGGAAAGGAAAGGAAAGGAAAGGAAAGGAAAGGAAAGGAAAGGAAAGGAAAGGAAAGGAAAGGAAAGGAAAGGAAAGGAAAGGAAAGGAAAGGAAAGAGAAAAGGAAAGGAAAGGAAAGGAAAGGAAAGGAAAGGAAAGGAAAGGAAAGGAAA